>NW_021940682.1:40538902-40636188 GCF_001715985.3 Manacus vitellinus | reverse complement strand
CTCCGAGGCGGGCGCTCGGCTGTCTCCGCCGGTGCTGGGTGGAAAGGCTGGCGTTCCACAGGAAACAAAGCAGCCTTAAAACATATCGCTGGGAGCGGCGACCCGACTGGAGACGGTGTCCGGTGGCGGCCCGGGGAGGAACAGGAGCGGGGCCGCGGGCATTGTTCGCGCGTCGGGGGTTTTGTCGCTGCTTCGGTGGAAATCAGACAAAGTGTCGCTTATGGGAGTCGCGCTTCCTCGCCTGGTTGTTCCCCTCTGCCCGGTGCAGGGCTCTGAAGCCCGCGGGTTTGACTTGGGAAGTGATCGGAGAGACTTACGGTGATTTTATTTTTCTTGGCACCTCCTATTACAGCCGGCAACACCCGAATGAACGCTGGCGCTCGTCCCAGACAATAGCCCCCTCTGACACGGGTGTAGCTGAACTGTTGTACAGACCTGCCAGCCTAGTAGGCAGCTCTCCGTGTGTTTACGTCGCGTTTGAACGCGGAGTTGTTCATATTGGAGAAAAGCGGGAGGAGCGCGGAGCCCTCCTTTGTGTGTGTGTGTGTGTTTGTAGCAGCGCTGCGTCCAGCCTTCAGCGCGGGGCCGCTTCGTCCCATCTGGAGCTGAGACCAGATGTTGCTGTCCTCCGAACGCTAAATTATAGGGACCATCGATGTATGATGATCCTTCTTTTCTTGAATTCTTTATTTGCCAGGTCACAGATGGGTTGCAAGATATTGATTAGTCCTGCCACCCGCCTTTCTTTACGAGGATGGGCAAGAGGCTTAAAAACCACTCCGGGACTCCCTGAGAATGGCATGCTGGATCTTAGCAGTCAAGTATTTCAAGCTGCAGCCCTCCTCTCCATCTATTTGTTGTTCATTTTTATTTTTGAGCATAGTATGCTATTTCACAGCTGAAGCATTTCCCCCTTTGATTTATTAGCTAAAAATCAGTATGGAGCATCTTTCCTAATACTGAAAACAAGGAGCCAAAAACTGTTCCCCCTATTTGAATAACTACTTCCTCCTTGCTAAATAATTAAGTGATGTCCCCTAAAGAAGCTTTTCTATGTTTAGTAACTGTTTTCAGGTAATTACAGGTGAATCACTCTCCAGCTCTGCCTTATCTTACCAGGGCTGGTGTCATTGAAATCTTGCTCCTGATAAAGAGACACAGTTGCAATTTCTCAATAGTGAGGTTCCTCTGCCTCAACCAGAAAATGTAGTCCACCACAAAGATCCTCTTTGTGTAAATATAATATAGTCACAAAAAATATGCTTATTCTTATTTAAATTCATTCCATGATTTTCTGTGATTTGGCTTCCAAAGGCTATTCAAGATGGTAACAAAAAGCCTCTATTCAGTTTGGGTCCTCTGTACTCCTAGGATGGGAGTGATATTTTAGTTCATATGATCACTGCAAAATATTGAAATACTAACCTCAAGTAATTTAATTTTTTTATTGGACAGCTTTTTATGCTGTGTTTTTATGCTCACTCACCTGCATGATGAGTGCTGTCTGCAAAATCTTCACACCCAATTACTGTATAAGCTATTGTACTGTATAGCGGTGATCAGGGAGGCAGGAGAAAAGGTCGTATCTTGCTATATAACTATTTAAACTTTACGTGAAGTGACTCATAAATCAAACTTGCGTTTTGCACCACAGACCAGCTTATGGATATTCTTTTTTAGTGATGGGATTATTATGTTTCTAAACAACTATTTTAATTCTGATGTGTAAAATGGTTGCATTAGAGAACCCCTTTGAGAGTCCCGATTAGTTGTACTGAGCATACGTATCCTTTGTATAAAGAGCTCAGGGCTTGCATCAAAATCAGATCTCATCTGCATTTTTAGTCTGAATTTTGCAGCACATGCTGTGTACCACACATTTCTCCTGTGACATGCCAAAGTGGATGAATAACCAGTCAACAGCCACCTGGTTACACTGAAGGGTTACTGGTAACCAGGTGGCTGTTGCTGACTTGGAATAAGTCAGTCTGTGCCACTTCGAGGGATAATGAGTTACAATCTTGTCTTCTTCAAATTTTTAAACTTCTGCCTGCTAGTCACTGGTAATATCTAACTGATTTTTACTGAGCAGGTTGCTTAACTCTGAGGTCATTTACTAGTGGGCAGACACACTGCTAGTTTATTTCGTGGTAGACATTCATGCTACTATAAGGAGAACATTATTACAGTTACATGACACCTTTTATACTACAGTAGTATGTGTTATGTAGTACAGTTATGTGTTTTTGTTTCTAAGGCTATAGCTGTTGTCAGTTATGTTGT
This sequence comes from Manacus vitellinus, assembly GCF_001715985.3. Lineage (NCBI taxonomy): Eukaryota > Metazoa > Chordata > Aves > Passeriformes > Pipridae > Manacus > Manacus vitellinus. The sequence continues at coordinate 40,633,905 of NW_021940682.1, read as the reverse complement.
ATTATCCCTCAGGATGCTAAAAGTGAAATAAGCACTGGAATATTTTTGGTTATGAGAAAATTTGCTTTGTCTGGGTTTTGAGATTTGTATTTTCAGAACAGAAGGTTAAACTTCTATGTTTCACTTTGAAATTCCACGTTTTGACTTTCATCAACGGTTGACTATTCTCCACTAACCACAATGGATTAGGGTGCAAAGATAAATTAAGGAGATGAATTAAAAAGCAGTTGCTGAATGCATCATCTAATTGATAAGCAGAACGGTATTCCAGATGCTGAAGTCATTCTGTACAGCAAAATACACTGGTTTAACTCAGACAAGTTTAAATAGTGCTTGATATTTTTAGTGTGGTTAACACACATAAATGTGCCTAAGGGGGGCATGAAGTTTGGCTGTCTCCTAGTTTATAGATGGAGAAATGTGAGGATCAAATGAATTTGTGCTGTAAGCTGAGGTTTATAGGAAGAAAAAGATGAGGGTGTATTAGTTGATCACAAGAGCAGTATTGACTTGCACATAGACAGAAGCCGAATCAATTGGGGGTTGTGTCCTGTTCTGAGTTGCAGCCAGACTAGTCTTTCTAGCAGTCCTGTTGAAAGATAGCTAACATATCCTTATCTTCATGCTGCAATACTTTTTTTCATTGCAAACTAATTTTACTGTAAATGAACTTGGTTTGTTTAGCTCAACAGTATCTCTCTGTCAATAACACGCTAGACTTCTAATATAATGTGTTTTGTTTAACACAAACACTTAGTCAGCCTTTCTTGTGTGCTTCTCCAAACAGTAAAAATGAAGCCTTCAATCAAGCCTTATTTCCTCTATTCTCCTACATTAATCTTGCTGCACATTTCTATGTGGAATTCACTTTGTATTTTTGTCTTAGACTAAATGTCAGTACTAATGAGCTATACCAGAACTTCTGTCAAGCTATCTAAATAACTGTTTAGAGGTGAGACAAGACAAAACACAAGGTATTTGTGCATTCCTTTGGATTAAGGACAATTGGAGGGGAATGTATGCTTTCCATTTGTAGCTTGTAACTGTTTGTGGGGCTGGTCACCTGGAAGCAGGTGAAGGTGAAGTACCATGGGGCACGAGAGTGAGGTTGGCAGTATACCAATGCTCCCTTTGCCTCACTGGGGCAATGGGAGTCCATTCTCATGTTATGAAATACTCCCTGAATGTTAGCTATCTGAGGTAGCAAAGACCCACACACTTTCTATAGGAGCATTTTTGACACATGATGTGTTTGTCATGGAGGCTTTTATATCGATTTAGGATGTCAGTCAATTAAAGATGATATTTTTCTAGTCTTTTATATAAGTAGTAAGTTTCAATATCTTTCAAAAATGGAATTATCTCAACTCACAGCTTTTGGACAAAAAAAAAATCACTGACTATCTTCTGTTGGAAAACAGAATATTAAGTTTGAGATTTTTAAGTAATTTTTGGTTGTAAGACTAGTCTTAAGCTAAACAAGTGTTGTTAAAATGGTGAAATTTTCTTAAAAGAAGACTAAATCAAGATTTTAAAGTGTTTCTTAAACAGCTGCCTCCAAAAATCTGAAGTTTTCAGTACAGATATGTGATATTTCGAGTGTCTTCATCTCCTAAGGACAGCTCAGAGTTGCCTGGCTCATTAACACCTTATACAATGCCCTTCAGAGATCTCATTTTCCCCATTTACTACCTGCCTGGGGAAGATTTCGAAGGCTGATGTTATTTCATGGTTAGCAGTATACTGATGACACTGTTTTTTCTTCCTCTTACACTGTATTGAGGGTTTTTTACCACCATTCTCAGTATTGGCTTGTGAGGCTACTAGCTGGACTGGATTTATCCAAAAGGTGATGGAGCAATGGTGAATCAAATGGCATAAGGTGTGAAGGTGAGAAAGCATTCTTCCTTTCTGCAGTGAGAACACATTTTTTGTTGTCTAACATAGGCTAATGTAATCTGTGGTTGCTTCTGGGAGCTCAGGCAGCATGTGATGGAGTCACTAACTTCTCTGTCAAGGAAGCTATAATTGGTTATTTGACTCCTACCATGCAGATGTCAGCAACTTTTTACACTGCTGCAAGAGTGTCTGCCATTGACTCATCTCTTTGCTTCCCTAACCTGCACCCCAGAAAGGAAACTACAGAATAAAATATAGTTTCATGTTTACAGGCTGGTTCAATGTTGTCTGTGATGTTCCATAGTTTCCAGTTCATTTCTGAGTGTAATTCACTGTGTAGGTTTAGGTCTATAAAGTTCTCTGTAATTTGAGTCTTGGGATCTGGGAAAATCTGGAGGAGAGCATTTTGACTGCTTGGATCATTTGTGACAGTTGAATGTATTCAGCAACTGAGACAAGGCACTTTCAGCACAAAGTTCGCACCCTTGGGAGATGTGTTACTTCATTTCTTCAGTTTTGAGAGACTTTTAGTGTTGTGCGTGGATGTTGTGTGGTTTTTTGGTTTTGTTTTGGTTTTTTTTTTCCCGCTACTGGATTTCTAGTTGGTTCTTTGAAGGTATAGAGGAACAAACTAGATAACCCCTCAAAGTCCCTTCAAGCCTGTCTTTGTGGTTCTGCACAGAAGGGTTGAAATGGGAAGGTTTTGCTTCATTCTCAGTCTGGAATTTTGTTACTGTGAGATTTTTTTTTTTTGCATGTAACTATATAGATCATTGAGTAACCTTTTGTTTTGCTTCTCTTAATTTTCTTGCTATCTGTCTGTTTGTGAGGAGCTGGGCAGAATGCCTTTGAGGTGACTATTGTCCCCTTCCCAGTGATTTGGAAGCCAGGTGACTAAAAAGGAACATCACCCTCCAGGTTATTTATTAGTCACATGCATTTAATGTGTCTAAAATGTCTCTAACATTATATAATATCAAGGGTTGATTTTTTTTCCCCTGAAGATGATCAGTAGAAATATAGAAAAATGTTTAGAAAGGGTTTTGAGAGATTTAATCTGTACTGGTTTCTCAAGGCCAAGTCAACTTTAGCTCTTATTTCAGAAGGATATTTGCCAACATGTTTTTAAAATGCTGATAACAGAATATCTGCAACTTCTGTAGTCAGTGCTTAGCAATCTCACTACTATAAGTGTTTAGCACTGGAGTAGTTTTCCTCTTGCATATATCATTATGTGTATATGAAGACTTGCCAAGATTGTCTCCTTTTCCTTGTATGAAATAGCTCCAGTTATTTCATCCTTTCCTTGTAGATGTTATGTTCTTGTTTTTGATCAGTTGGTCTATGTTCAAAACTGGACAGGAAAGCTTTATCACGTAAAGCAGGAGAATCTTACCATGTGGTTTAGGCAATGTGTCTTGTCTACTTGACATTCTTCGTGTGATGTTTGTTCCTTTTGCAATAGCATTGCATTGACTCGTGCTAAGTTGGGAACTGCTAATCAATCCTTCAGATCATTTTCTAGAATAGGGTTGTCTAGACAGTCGTTCTTCCATCCTGTATTTGTCAGCTGAAGATTTCTGCTTATGTGACCTTAGTGAATGGCACCTCTCTTGGATATTATTTATTCCTGTTTGTCAGCCACACTGACTCCCAAATTTCCTTTCTCACATACGCCTGTTGGAAACACCTTGTCTGACAGCTTTGAGAGATGCAGTTTAGAAACTGTACTTGCCAGCAGAAGCAGAGCTTGTTAAGAAAAACAGCACATGATCAGCAACCAAAGACACTTGGATGCCACAATGATTTGCCATTAGTTTTCATGTTTAAAGGAATGTATTTTTCAGATCTTTACAATGACAAGAGACTGAAGTGATAGCTACTTGCAGTTTCTCTTCATAATGCATGCTTCTAGTTACTAGAATTTATGTTCCCAGTTATGTAGTTTAAAGATGATATGATAACTTGTCAACTTTGCATTTTTGGACACCTGAAATGTTTAGTTATAAAATAATGCTGATCACAGTTCCAGATGCTCAGGGGTGAATAGGAGAGCTGCAAACAGTGCAGCTCTGAAAGTCACCTGTGCCATAGGGACAAAGAAAGAAGCTTGGACTTTGCAATCTGTCACACATTGTGCTTGCTGGTTTTTGTTGGTTTGAGTAAGAAAATAGGATAAAATCTAATCAGTTTTGCAGTATTAAAAACACAACAGTCTTATTGTGGGATGAAGCAAAAAAAAAAAGTGCTTGTGTGATCTGGTGCTAATATAAGGAAAAAAATCCTTGCTGATATTGACTGCACCCTTCATCTTCCTCCAGTTAAGGAGCCAAATAAATTTATTTTTTCAGATTAGTATGCAGTTATTTGTCTACTTTAATAGTAACAGCTGAAGTTATTAACACTGAAAGTGAACAAAGTCTGTTTACTCAGGTCTCTAGTACACAGAGTTTTGTTTTGATAGTTTGTGTGTAGAAAAACACAAATCACAGTAAGGTCTTTGAGGAATAACTTAAATTTGTTTCAGTTTTTCTTTCTATGTTACTGGATTTCAAATGTGTGTTTTTGTCCTTTCAGGGTTCTGGAAGTAGGGGGTGGCTGGTCTTACACAGTTGGTAGCTAAATGATGTGCTTGTTCAATTCTTTCTGCAGCAGAGAAGAAATTCAGTGCCCTTTTGAAATCCATTGCTTGGGGTTTCTTGATAATTGTTTGCACTGAACTTAGGATTTCTGAGTTTTATTTAGAAGTGAAAAATGTGTTCTTAACTAAAAAGGTGTATACTGGTACATTTTCATGAATCATTGTTATAATGAGTGGAAATCTATATATGCTATGGATAAGAGGTGAGCACTAACTGCACAATAGGGGCTGTTCTGTAATTGAAATTACAGAATTCTGTTTAGAATTACTTTTAGAACAAGGCATTTTCTTTTACTATCATAAATCATTTACCACATAATAGGACTATGTTTTATTTTTTTGAAACTCTTTGAAATTACAGATTACAGTGCAGAAAGGAAATGATTATGCCATAAAGCCTTATTTTAACTTTTCTCCAGTATAGTGTAGTGAGGTAAATACGTATGAGATGTTGGGTGAGTTGGGACAGGACACACCAGTACTTCTGATGCTTCATTTTGTTGAGCTAAATGCAAGGTGACTGCAGAATTTGTATTATTTCATTATTGTATTATAGAAACAGCAATGGGTAACAGCTTGATCCTTAATCAAGCAAGAGATATGTTATAGACTATATAAGTCTGCAATAGTTGTATTTATATGAAGAAGCATTCATGCTTCCATAGATAATGTTGCCCATAAAATAAAGAACATTTTTTTTTTCTAAGGAAGAACCTTGTATAAAAATGGCTATTGGGTTTTAAGTATACTGTTTTATCTTTTGGAGAAAAATAGAGCGTTGGGTAACTTAAATGTCATCAGAGGTAACATTATGAACCACTGAACCCATAGGTACAACTACAAGAAACACTCCGTCTTTAGGTACAACTGTGAGGTACACTGCCTGAAACTAAGTGGTAGAGAGATGGCCACAGGTTGTAAATAATTTTTTTTTTTGGTAAGTGATAGTGGTAGTTTTGATAAGAAATAAAGTTGGGTAATATTTTGTACCTTGAAGGAATATGCCTCTTTTGCTAGACTGCATGGTTCCTGTCTTCACATTTGTACTAGGCTTGTTTGTGCAGAGAGGATACAGAGCTTGATACACAGTTTGTCTTTGCATGGGATTTAGAAGCGCTCCTTCTGCTGTTAAGATTGTTTCCCCTCTTACTTATGATAAAGAAGAAATCTGAGCACATATTTTTGAAACAATTTCATGGACAACAGTTGGCAGAGCTGCTCTATTATTCATGGTTAATAGTGGAAACTTCTTAAACCTTCTTCACTTAGATCTGTCTCTTCCCTATTCATCTGCATTCTCCCCCTGCCCCCAGCTTCCTTCCTTTTTTTTCCGTCTGTAAAACAGGACAAAAAAAGAGGAAATCCTAAGGTGGAAAACAGAAGATCCCTGTTCTTCTGTTTCAGTGTAAGAGAGCACGTGTTAGTTCTGTACAGGGTTCATTACCTCTCTTCCTCCATCCACCCCTAGCAGAAAAGAAAAAAGACTGACTAATTATAACTCAAGCCAAAATGATATTAGTTCATTCCATTTGGAATAACAAGACCTAACAGCTTTTTTTGATTGGACCAGATGTAGTTCTGAGTGCTCAGCTGTGTTGAACAAATGGGATTATTCCTATTGCTTGCCAGGTTAAGTAGGTAAAGTAAGGATAGAGGTATCTGCCTGCACATATTTTGCCATTATATTAGTCTTGGTAAAATATGTCAGTGATAATAGCAAGCATCTCAAGTTTCAGATTCTTTAGTTGCTTCTATTACTGGAAAGCTAAATTTAATCACTTAAAAAGTGTTTTTGTTCTTTCTTTTTGCAAATTGGATTGGAAGACTAAAGATTTGTATGTGGAAAAGACAACAGACAAGTTATGCTTTTTACAATGATTTAATTATTCTAAGACTTTAAACATTTTCTTTCCACTGATTAATTGAAAAAGCATAGTAAGATGCTGAAATAAGTAAAATATCAGAATAATGTGTTTTTCCAGGAAAGTGTGTGGTGTTCTTGTATGTGGGACAGCTTTTGGTTTTACAGTTTAATCATCTTTGGAGATAGTGTTTGGAGATGTAAATATGGTAAGCAATATTCAGAGGAATCTGACATAATGGAATCTCCAGTTTCACAGACAGGGTGATGTGGAAATCACTTATTCCGTAGTGATCTGCAGCGTTATTTCTTTTAAGCTGCTGTCAGTGGTGGCTTCTGGAAAATACAATTTATTTTTTTTCAATATATGAATAGTAGCTTTATCTTAACCTGAGCAATTACAAGAAGTAATGTTTAAAACTTGTTCCCTTGATGAAAAGCATTGGCTTCCTGATGGCATGAAGGATGAGTGGTGTCAGTCTTGCTGCTGCTACCTGTCTGTTGTTCAGTCTTGAACTGCGTCAGCTGCTTTTGTGTCTAAGCTTAAGTGTGGTCTTGCTTGTTTACATTCAGAAAATTCCCAAGGAAGCCTTTAAGACTGAAAATCTTTGGCTTTAATGTATTTGCATGCAAAGGAAAGTTTCTTTGTTTCATTTCTGCAAAGACTCCATTCTACCAAATTGAATAACAATGCCTCTAAAAATTTATGTTTAATAGGCATATTAAATAAAAACAGTTTTAAAGATGACTGAGATAAAGTGCAGAGGTTAGGTGTCTATTAAGCAGGCACAAATTATGTGGTTCCCTCTTTTCCCAATCTAATCTGAAAAATGTAACCTAGTAAATAGGAAAAGTGCAGCTGTGATATTACAGAAATTGCACTGGTTTTCATCATGATTCTTACAAGGATATGTTTGGATTTATATTGATAAATATTGCTTCTGGATCTCTTTTTGAGCAGCCTGTTAACAGCATCATAATTGAGATGTAAATGTGGTTTTATAGCTGGTAGACATCTGAGGTCTTTATCAGGGTGCTTTGCCTCTTTTTGAGTTTCTCAGCAAAATAATGACCAAGTAGAAAGGGACAGGACTGACGCAGAGGTGCCTGCTTTTATAGAAGCAAAGTCCGGAATAAGCTTATTTAGCTGATTGGTGTTGAATGGACTCTTAAACCGGCAAGTTAAGATCTTTTGGTTAGTATATGAAGTGGATTTATTGTTTGCAGAACTGCCATAAGTTTGGCTTTTCAATGACCCCTGCAAAATGCTATTTATGTGTTTACATGCCTTATGCAAAACCTCAAAAGCACTCTGCAGACTACAAATAGCAGCTTTTATGGGGTTTTGTGTAGGATAGGAATATGCACAGCTACAGTACCATATGTTAAAGTAATCCAGGAAACTCAGAATAGCATATTGTCTTCAGTGTATGTGTGTGGGAAAACTTGGGTGAGCAGAGTATAATTGTCTGGGGACCAGCATGACCATGTTCGGGCCAGGCCCGCTCTGGTGCTTGCCCCATGTGCTTCCCTCTACTCCATTTTAACAGCTTCTGTGATGAACAGTTGAGAAGAGCTGATATGGCTGTTAACTAATCACTTTTTTGGCAGGGAGGGATTTCTACTGGATCAGCACCTCTAGCTGGGTTTGGGTTGTCTGCCAAAGTACGTGTACCAGCATGGGGGAGGTGAGGGAGAGTGCAGCTGGGAGTACATGGGAGCTGGGAGAACGTGGCAGGACCCCAGGGCTCTGCTGAGCCTGCAGGCACCTTAGATGAGGTGTAATAGAAAGCTACAGCCTGATGAGAAATTTAGTTGGCCTGTCAAGAATATGACTGTTTTCACGGGGCAGGAACAAATAACAAACTGAAATAGATAGTTTAATTGTATATCTTCTTATCCAGCTGTTAGGTCTGGATTCATGTGTGTTTTGTTTTCTGAACCCACTGCTAGTTTTAAATTACAAAACTCTTACAAGTGCTCAAATTAGGATTGTATCTAAATAGCACTAGCAAGTAGGAGTAAGTGCTTTGCTGTTCCAGAGGCTGCTTAGTAAACAATTACCTGTCTTTGCAATGTCAAACTTTTGTCTTCATATGCAACAAGCAGAACTGCCCAAGCACACATTTTTGGACATTAAGTTGGGGTTGATTTTTGTCAACTCTTAGCAGGCTACTAAAATAGTGTCACAAAACTAGAAACTAAAAACTTTAAAGGTGTAATTTCAGTTCTGTGGATGTAAAATTTGTCAAATTTTGCCATGGAGCAAAACTTTTGGGAAAAAAAGTAGAACAGTGATAGAACCAAGAGTTGGTAAATGTAGAGCAGGAATCTAGTGATATGTAAATAACAAAATAAAATGGGCACAGATGCCATACCTCAAACATCCTTATGAGAGGTCTGTGTTATAGTGCTACATCCAGAACTTAAACAATTAAATTTGTCTTTTCAATATCTTAATATAGGAAAGAAAAAAACCCACTTCTCCCTGATATAATCAAAATACATATTTGATAATGATGACATATAATAATGTAGTTGATATGAGAACCTGAATACCCTCAGATTGAGAACTGTTGCTTCTAATAAAATGATGGCTCTTAAACATTACCATTACCTCTTCAGACAGGATAATTCTGGGGATAAATCTGAGGAAAAAGCCTTGACAGTTTTGCCTTCCAACTATCTCTACTAGTCTTCTCCCATTTCTTCTTTGTTGTGGATGTGTCTGTGGATGGCTTCCAGCTCTTCTGGAAGACATCAGTGGAATGTGTGGGCATTCTGCACCGCCACAGTCATGTTCTCTTTTGGCTCTTGTGCGTTGTCACCCAACTCCTTTATCTCACTTCTGTCTGTCAATTTTTAAGGTCTGAAAACTTCAATTCAAACTTACAGAAAGTACTCTTTTGTTAATCATGCACTGTTTGTTTTGTACCAAAATAAATGTTGGATACATAACATGCACCTTCAGCATAGGAAGAATTGTTTGATTTGCTTGTGATCTGTGGAGATACCAGACTTCTTAATATCTGTTAAATGTGAAACAGCATCCTTACTACTTCTCTGATATGATAGCTATAAAGATAGAGCATCACATAAATAATGTCATATTGGAGGCATTTTCTTGGATGTCTTCTCCCCTTCTAAATTAGACTGACTTCTAAATTATGAACTGTTACTGTGTTCAGAGCATTTTTTAAATCTAAAACACTCCCTGGGAGAGTGTGGTGGGTGTGCTTGATGTACAGAAATGTATGAGAATAGGAACTGGAATGCAATACATAATCTGTGCATGTATTTTTTCCCATATTTCCTCAAGTTGGCAGTTGCCTTGCTTGTGATGCTGCAATTACTAAGTATCTTTTCAACCAGTTTTCACACAAGTTTGTGAATTTGTGTGTCCCTGTATTTCAGGTTTGTGTGGCCAGGTTTTGGCAGTGGGGGGGTTACAGGGGTGACTTTTGTGAGAAGCTACCAGAAGCTCCCCCCATGTCCTGCAGAGCCAGTGCCAGCTGGCTCCAGGATGGACCTGCTGCTGGCCAAGCTGAAATCAGTCAGGAATGATAGCAGTGCCTCTGTGATAACATATTTAAGAAGGAAAAAGAGAAGGTTATTGCGCAGATGTAATTGCAGCCAGAGAAGAGTAGAGTGACAATATGTGAGAGGAGCAACTCTACAGGCACCAAGGTCAGCAGAGAAGGAGGGTGCTCCAGGTGCCAGAGCTGAGGTTCCCTTGCAGCCTGTGGTGAAGACCATGGTGGAGCAGCTGTGCCCTTGCAGCCCATGTAGGATCACGAGGGTGCAGAGATCGACCTGCAGCACAGGGAGGAGCCCATGCTGGAGCAGATGGATGCCTGAGTGAGGGCTGTGAACCTCTGGGAAACTCATGTTGGAGCAGGCTCCTGGCAGGACCTGTGGACCCATGGAAAGAGGAACCCATGCTGGAGCAGGTTTTCCTGGGAGGACTTGTGGCCCCGTGGGGGACCCATGTTGGAGTAGCCTGTGCCTGAAGGACTGCACCCTGTGGAAGAGTGACCCACATTGCAGCAGCTCAGGGAGAACTGCTGCCCATGGGATGGACTCATGTTGGAGAAGTTTGTGAAGAACTGTCTCCCATGGGAGGGACCTCATGCTGGAGTAGCTGCAGAAACACCATGTGATGAACTGACCATAACCCCCATTCCCTGCTTCCCTGTGCTGCTGAGGGGAAGGAGGTAGAGACTTGAAAGGAGGGAGGGGTGGGGAGAGGATGTTTTTAAGATTTATTTAACTTCTCATTATCCTGCTCTGATTTTGTTAGTAATAAATTCAGTTAATATCCTCGATTCGAGTCTGTTTTGCATGTGATGGTATTTGCTGAGTGACCTCTTCCAGTCCTTATCTCAATCCATGAGCCCTTTGTTATATTTTCTCTTCCCTGTGCAGTTGCAGAGGGGAGTGATAGAGTGGCTTTGGTGGGTACCTGGCATCCAGCCAGGGTCAACCCACTACACCCTTCTGTTCTGGCCTACCACAATGACCTGGGAGTTGAAGGGGAGGAAAAAGAGCTATTGTGTCTGCTAATCGTTGGGATGGCTCAGTCTAAGATTCTGTTTATAAAGAGTTCTCAAAACTGATCTTAAAATATATAACTTGTCTGAAAATGTCAGTATTTACTTTTCCCCTGAAATCTTGATTCATTGAAGTACCTTTAAAATTTAAGGGGCAAATAATTATCAGGCATCAGTATTCCTGTTGCTTTGGCAAAGATAGTTTAGATAACCCTTAGCCTTCACATCTGTATACATGCTACTTGGGATTTTGATGTGTGTGGTTTTTGTTTTTTTTTTAAACAAATCTGCAATATCAGTTTGCAAAAGGAGGTGTTTGAGTGATATCTGATATGAAAGGCTAGATAGGAAGTCAATTTAATGATAAAATACAAAAGTGATTTGAAAAAGAATAGTTTAGTCTCCTCAGATCTAATATTTAATGGAAAGCTGTTTAGGCATGTCTGGCCTTTTAGTTCCAAAGATTGGATACTAGGTAATTCCATCATGCAATTCTTCCTCTGTAGAGGACTTCAGCTCCAGAAATTCATCAGTTCAGCCATAAAATACTTTAACTTTTTCCTGGTTATAGTTATTATGTACTAAGTACAAAGAAATTTGTGTTCTCTATGGATGCTGACTTAATGAGTGAAGGCGTGCCTGCAGCCTGTGGCATGTTGTGCGGGCCCTAGGGAGGCCAGTGGAATGCTGCGGCTTCAGGTATTGCACTGAAACCCTGACACTGCTGGTGTAAAATGTTGCAGCACGCAAACAGTGTAGCATACCTGATTTAAATACCTCAAATTCCCCAAGCTAGAGATGGAGCAGGAGTTCATAGAATTTGCTTTGTAATCTCGTGTCAAGCTCTCTTCAAGGCAGCATTATACACTCGTGTGTGAGTGGGTGAATAGCACTTGGCAGGCTTTTCTGGCACTTGGCTCTTTTAGCATCTCCTGCAATAATGACTTAGAACCAGAGCTTCTGCCCTACCCCCTGCTTAAATTACCCATGTGCTTCTCCCAAATAACACGGTGCCTTCTGTACTTTCTGTACAACATTAGTTTCAGGCTAAATTAGCTTATTTTTCTGATAATATGAAAGAAATTTATCTGTACAGCTGTGTGAAGATACATATGAAGGTCTTATGCTAGTTGTTTTGTGGTCCTTACAAATTGTTTTTTACCTAGAAACTATTTGCATATTAATCTTGCAAAGATGAACTGTTGTAACTCATGTAGTGTGTGAACTGAAAATACTTGCATTAAGCATGTACTTTATTTGTATTTTTCAGAGGAGCTTTTTTTGAAAATATGGAAGCTTGTATGTTGTTGCAGCAGTTTCAGTTGGATATTGAGACTTGGACAAAATTAGGCTTGGGAGACCCAGTAAAGAACAGTTGGTACTGGGTTTGGGAAAAGACTGGATGAAGGATTATGGAGGCAGGGGTAGAGGGGTCAGAACTGTCATGAGGTTTTATCAGGGTTTACTGATGAACTTATAGAGGAAAAGCTGGTAGTCAGGCATGGAGAGCGAGGAGCAGTTATGACTGTAGTGAAAGGCAGGGAAATATATAGAAGTATGGGAAACTTTGAAAGAAACTTTCTTTAAACTCTACTGATGTCCTCTTTTGTGGCATCTGCTGCCTGCCTTTCCAGTAGGGAAGTTGTAATTAAGGTTCGCTGCAAAACTTGAAGAATAAAGACAGCAGGGGAAGCAGATCTAGGCAGGTTTTCTGAATTATATGCTGTTAGAGTTTATGGTTTGGAAAGCATACATAAAATTACTTCTGGTGCTAACTGGATCTTATTAAAGCACACTTCAGAAACAAGACCATGTCAAGATTTTGCAATGTTTGATTCAGCTTAAATTTTCATGTTATCTTGTTTAGTTGTGTGGTTTTACGTAAGGACCTCAGATTTGAGCTTTCTATAATCAGTTGTATTTATCTTAGTTTGTAGGTCATGCAGGTTTTAGTTCGCTAGATAACGACTCTGAGAGATTCTTGAATGTTGCTAATGAGCTTTGGGCTAATCAAAAGTCCTTGTCCTCTGGCTTGGGGCTTGCTGCTGTCTGAATGATCTGTTCCTGGAAATATGATTTCTCACTTCCAGAAGGCTTCTTGGAAACTTTTGCCTCAATACTTAATTGTGACCAAAGAAGTGTTCTTGAATTAATAGCTCATGGGGTAATGCTGTTTCCTGTATTATGTGCCCTAGCCACTGAGGTCCTAGTGAATTTGCTAGGAATAGGCAAGATTTAGCTGCAACTTCAGGACTTTGCCACTTACGTGGCCTACAGATGACAGATGGTGGTCAGTGTTGAGAGAATTAGACGCTACAGATCTTACCTGTAAGATATTATTGTTAATGATGTTTCATCAAGGTAGTAGATTCTGCTAGTGTCCTGTAGCTGCTGGGAATCAAGTTTGAATTAATTTGTAAGTAAACTTTCAAGTGGTAAAACCAGTCTTGATTAAATGACGTGTTCACTTGGCTTTAAAAGAAATGTGTTGTTTACTGTACAATACATTAACATTCCCTGTATTGTCTGTGTCACCTCATTTCACCTTGGTGAAAGACAGACTAGTAGAATTGTGTACCAAAAGCCACTATTTATTAAATAAAATGAGGAGTATGTATTTGTTCAGAAGTGTGGAAAGTAATGAGTGACTGTGAGTTTTGTTGAACTAAGGTTGATTGCACACTGCAGAACTCCTTTTTTTTTATTTTCAGGGTTTTTTTATTTTAATAGGCTTCTGCTTAGAGTGAGCCTTCAGGCTGGTGGCAGGCACTCTTAGAAATCAGGGTGTGTGTGTGAGTATGTGTGTACTAGTACTGCTCAAAATGCCATCACAAAGGGCTGTTGCAGTGAGTGATAGCAGTTGAACCTGTATTGTCATGAACTGTGCAGCAGAAGTATGATGAATGCACATAATGTTTGTGTGGCGACCTTTTTATAGATGATAATAAATGTTTTATAACAAAATAGTAATTATATTTAAAAGTTTTAAATGCCTATACTCTTACATAGTTCACTTCTGAAATCTAAAATATGTGTTTGAAAGTGCTTTCTGTTTTCTTATCACAAATATGATTTAAGTTTTCAAGTAATGCAGCTGTGTGTGTTGTGGAAGACACTGGTGACCTTACTAAAGACTGAATTCAGGCCATTCGGCTACCATCCAAATGCTCTGCCAGCTTAGCTACTTGACCACCTGCTTCTGTTTTTCCATTCCCTTTGCAAATGTAGGTTTTGTTCATTTTCTGGCATCCAAGCATTGCTTTTCATAAAAAGAAATTAAATCGTGTGGGTAAGGTCTGTACTGTAGACTGCTTGGGTGTCTTTGTGATTCTTGTAGTCATTTGAATTTTCATCAGCCATTCAAGCATGGCCTTGTTGGAAAAGAACAGGGGATGATGGCTTCTGCACTTCCACGCTTGCTTTTCCCAACCAGGCTCATACACTTGGGATTGCAAGACACAAAGGCAGCCGTGTGGTTCTGTTCAGTCACACCGTAGCTTTCCTGCTCTACCTAAGCTTGGTGATTATCCTCAGTGGGAAACATCCAGGTAGTACTGATGTTCTGTTGGAATGTGACAGTATTCCTTAAACTGTCAAAATATGCAGCTTAAGTTCTTTGTCTTTGTTCATATCTTTTCAACATGAAATATTTAAGAAGAAACACAGATCATAAATAGGACTTGGAGACTTAATGGTAAATGATTTTGAGTATGAATCCCTTAATAGCCCAATGTGGCTGGAGTGTGGAACGGCGAGTCTTCATAATGAGTTACATTTTCACATCTACTACTGATCTGCTCATTGACTATGTCAAGATTGCATGACCTCAATGCCTGGTTTGTAAAGCAGCATGTTGAAAAGCAAGCTATCGCTGCTGACTGAAAGCTTGTGTACTTGTGTCCTCTGACATAGCTGAGATAGTTCAGGAGTTACGTCTGTGGTTGGTGGATGGAAACTAAAGGAAAAATGGATGTCTGTTCTGCCACTTCTCACTGTGTTAAATGCTGCTGTTAGTTTCTAAGGTTTGTCCCATTTTTGTCAACAGATATAACCATGATGCAGTGATTTGGGTGCACATGGATATTAAGGCACTAAATTTTAAACTAGAAAAATCATAAATTACTTCTAGTTTCAGTATGAATGCCAATGGATTGTTTTTATTTTGTACTTGAAAAAAAGTATCAGTTGTGGAAAAAGTTGTCTTCTGCTTTTTTCCATTGCATCTGAAGACTGCCCTGGAGAAGTAGCTGGACTACTGGACCCATGAGGCCATGGCACACTTCCAGGCCGTTCTGACAGTACCCATGTTGCACTGAGTGCTGATAGCATCAGTTTTGTGAAGCTACTTTGCACCTCTGCAAATGCACAGTGGTATCATGCTGCTCAACATGCATCTCTACATGGCAATGCCATCTATATACACAAGTGGAGTGTAGAGGTAACTCACCACCTCATAGCAAAAGAGTCTCAGCTTTTACCACTTGACAGTCTCTGAACACTACTGTATGCATTTGGTGTTCCCACAGGCTATCTGAGAGGATAAGATGGAATAGGGAGATACTGCAGAAGCTGTGCAAATGCTTGAAGAATTCTCACTTTTATTTTGGTGTTTGCATTGCATTCTATAATATCTGCAATAAATGGCACTTTTCTAAAGGCAACTTGACTACCTGGACTGTTTTCTGCTGGTAATCTAGGCAAGAGAAGAAAGTGGACCAAGCAGGCACTAGCTATGCATCTGATCTAAATATAGTCAGCTGTGCACGTACTTGCAGCATTGGCTGGATGAGTGTGATGTTGTGATCTGACTGTATTTCTTTTTAGACAGATTAGTGGCTTGGCAGTGCTGAAGTGGGAACTTCAGCCTGTCAAGCACATAGTCTATTAAGAGGGTTGAAAACCTACATGTTCAAGCATTTGAAGAAGTATCTGTTGTGTTAAGACGATGGGATCTGGCATCAAGATGTGGTTGTTGTGCAGTCACCACTGTGGATGCTGGGGGGCCTGCATGAGATCTGTGTAGGCGCGGGGTTCAGAATTTTGCTGCGTTGCCACCATGGTGTCTGGAGGTCCCTCTGATATCCTAGAGAGTTGTCATGAGGCTCCCAGTTAAAGGTGAGTCAGTGTTAAGTTGTCAAGAAACAACTTCCTCTAAGCTATCATGCTATGGAGGCTTCAACAGAAATATTATGAATTCTTTAAGTGTAGCTTACTGGTTTTGATAATTTATTTAAGAGAATTGGAATAGTTGAGCTCCCACTCTTAAGCTTTCTACAGTAAATATTTATGTTCTCTTTTGATTTTCATTGTTTGGGTACCAAAGATGATCTTTAGAGACAGTGTTTCTTCACTCACTTCTTTGTTTTCCTCCCCTGCTTTGTAAAAGAATCTACCACAGAACAAGCCCACAAAGCAAGATGATAAAACTTTGTTAAGAAAACCAAAGGAAAACCAAACCAAAACTCCACAAAAGATTTCTAAAACAAAATACAAACCAGTCCAACTTCTACCAATTAGTATCTCATATTCTGCTTTCAGCATGTTAGAAAGACAGTGCAATTAAACAATACACATGAGAACAATTTCTTTAGTTACTTATGAACATTCAGAGTTAGGTGTGGAGATAAATGTCGGGCTTCTTGTCATCTGATATAGGGGAAGATTTCTGCTGTTGTGTCCTTTTTATAGAGTTTGCTTCCCAAGTGGTAAGATAGTGTATATTATAAAGATCAGTTAAGGAAAACATTACTTCTTTGAACCACTTGCTGTTATTGCCTTGTGTAAATCATATGCTGTCAACTGGTATTTTTTTGTGTGTCAAATGGATATTATTTTTTTTTGTTTACAATGCTGTTCAGAGAAATAGTGGATTGCTATATGCCAGCAGTGTGCCACTGCAAGTTTGAAGTAGTAGTATCTGGATTAAGATAACAACTAACAGCTTCTCTTGAAATGTCCTAAAGAGAGCATTGTTAGAGCATCCAAGCTCTCTAGAGATTTACTTACTTTCTTTTTTAACTGGCTGTGTACTCAGCATACCCAGGCTTTAGCCTGGACAGATTTTGACACATATCTGCTGGGGAGAGTTTAAAAAGGTGATGAGGAGAGCTAGTGTTTTGTTTTCAATTTGTAAGTGATCAGCATAAAGCCCACTTATGTTTTGTGGCTAAATTTAAGGCCTTATTTCTCAAAATAAATGCATAAAACTGGAAGTTCTGTGATGCCATGTACAATTTTCTTTTAACCTTTTCAGTCTTAGGCATTTGGACAAGAGATGCTATCAATGTCAAAAGCATTTAGGGGTAGTAACAGTTGGGTTGAGAATTGACCATTTGCATGCCCTACCTTGTTAGGGTATTGAAAGAAGAAACAGAGTCAATATTCGCTTTGCTATTCTCCAGACACTGACAATGGAGAAAGACTGAAACTTATCCTGGCCTAAAGGTTTGACAGCTGACTTTGTTATGCCACATTAAACATGATGTGAACACACTATACATGAGCTATTGATTATTTTTGTGTAGTCTGGAGTGAGAGTGGTCTTGGTTCTCAAGCTGTTGTCCCTGGTAAAGTCTTAAGTGCATGAATTAATTTTGCTGTGACAAACTGTATTCGGTGTGAATGTTGTGAGGAGGGGGGTGTGGTGGATTGGGTTTGTGTGGTCAGGTTCTCATAGCAAGGGGGCTTGCTGAGAAACTGCCAGGAGCTTCCCCTGTGTCTGACAGATCCAATGCCAGCCAGCTCCAAGACAGACCCATCACTGGCCAAGGCTGTGCCAGAGCAGATTCCCCTGCAGCCTGTGGTGCAGACCATGGTGAGGCAGCTGTGCCTCTGCAGCCCATGGAGCTCCACGAAGGAGCAGAGACCCACCTGCAGCCTGTGAAGGACCCCACACCGAAGCAGGGGGTTGCCCAAAGAAGGCTGTGACCCCATGAAAAGCCTGTGCTGGACCAGGCTCCTGGGAGGACCTGTGACCACAACAAGAGAGGAGTCTATGGTGGAGCAGGTTTTCTGGCAGGACCTGTGACCCTGTGGGGGGACCCATGGTGGAGGAGTCTATTCCTGAAGGACTGCACCCTGTGGACCCAAGCTGGAGCAGTTTGTGAAGAGCTGCAGCCCGTGGGAAGGACTCAGAAGTTTGTGAAGGACTGTCTCCCATGGGAGGGACCCCATTCTGGAACAGGGGAAGTGTGTGAGGAGTCCTCCCACTGAGGAGGACGGAGCAGCAGAGACAATGCTTGATAACTGATTGCAGCCCTCATTCCCAGTCCCCTGAGCTGCTAGGGAGGCTGGATAGAGAATATCAGGAGTGAAATTGAGCATGGGAAGATTGGGGGGAAGGTGTTATTAAGGTTTGTGTTTGTTTTTCATTATCCTACTCTGATTTGATTGGTAATTAAATTAGTTTTTCCCCTTGTCAAGTCTGTTTTGCCCATGACAGTAAGCAGTGAGTGATCTCTTCCTGTCCTTATCCTGACCCCCAAGTCATTTGTTCTATTTTCTTTCCCCTGTCCAGAGGAGAAGGGGAGCAATAGAGCAGTTTTGGTGGGTGCTTGGCCTTCAGCCAGGGTCAACCCATCACAGAGGGGAGTGGGGGCTGATGAGAGGTGTTTAGATATACTTGCTGCAAGAAAAAGGAAATGATGCCGTCAGATCATTTAATTTGGGTCAGTATTTAAGCTTCTTTATAGTGTGGACCTAGAAAGGCCTTGTTAACAAAAGCAGGCTTCATGACAAACGGATCTGTAGTACCTAAAAGAAAGCAAACTTTGATTACCCATTTCTGCCAATCAGACTAGAATCTTGTCAGCTGCTGGGAGAGGAGCAAACAGAAGGTAAGGGGAAATGGCCAAGGTAAAATTGGAATTTCTTCAAAAATGTCCTGTTATCCTGAGGTATTTATTGAAATGCTTTTATTTCCTGTTTATATTTTTGCTAGATATGACAATTTTGGTGGTATCAATAATGCAGGATTGGGATTAACATTTTCAGGAAGAGCAGAATATTTTTTCTGACAACAATACTTGATATATTTCTAGATTTGTTACAATAAGCCTAGAAAACTTGCTTTATAGACTCAAGCATGTATATATCTTCTGTAGAAACAGCTGCTTTTATAAGAGTAATAGTTTGTCTGAAATATTTATTTTTAAATTGCTTATTTTCCTCATGTTTTGATGTGCTAACACTATCTGATGTTTCAGAAACCATTGGGATTCCCTGTGTCCTTAAGAGTTTATATGAATAACGTGTTAGCTCTCCCATTTGACTTGAAAATTAGAAGGTTTTCTCTGTAGTTATAGGAACACAAAAGGCCTGTTGGTATTGAGCAACACTTGACAATTATTTCTAACATTAAACAGTTATTTCTGATGGTGATGTATCAGATAAAAGGAGACCTTGAAAGCCTCCACTGTTCAAGTTCAGGTGTTGCACATCCATTGAAACTTCTTTATTAGCTACATCTGTGACTTATTTGTACTCTGCACATAGTTTGGAGATACAAAACAGGAACAGACTAGAAGGGGAATGTGGTGGAAAAAACCCCTGAATTTGATAAGATGAAACCAGAGAGAAGACTTGTAGGAGTGGGAGCTTTAAATTGTCAGGGGAAGTATTTGAGAGAGAAGACTTGGGGGGCAACAGAAGCAGGATTTGTGAGGAAGGACTATAGGGGAGTGTGGCAGTTTGGAGCTGGCTCCCTGCCAAGTCCCCAACACCACAGCAAAAGCTTCCCCCCAAAAAACCAAGGGAAAAGAGAAAAAAACCCAAGAGAACAGAAATAAGAGAGCCAAAACAATATATAAATATATTTACACTTATATTACATTTATATACAATTACAAAGACTATATACACATAAGAAAGAAACTGCAACACCTGAAAACAGAAAAAAAAACCCCAAAACACAGATATACCCAACTAATAAAGGACTATCAAGCGAAATCTCAATACTTTCCTTGAGAGAACAGAAACGTCTCAGTCCACTCTACAATCACTGCATCTCCCTCTGAACTTGGAAGGAAGGCAGCAGCCTTTCGACAAACCACAGGCCTCACACCCCCACGGCTGGAGGAGCCGCAGGGAGCTGCTTCCTTCAAGTCCACCGGAGGACAAGAAGAAAAGACCCGCCTCTCTCTTTCTTATTTATACTCTTGCTTACGTAAAAAACCAGGATGGAACACTGGGAATGGCCACTTCCCTGGTTCTGACCTGGTTACCAGGAAGGCCTAAAAAACCAAACCACTACAGGAAGCTTTCAGTCTTTGGCTGTTGTCAAAGTCTGCTTAAGCCCTTGAGTGTGGGAAGATAATTGAATCAGGAATGTCATCTTCTATCTGTAGTTTATCAGCTGCCTCATTATTAGCTAGTATAAAGTACTGGACAGTGGGTATGAGATTATTTCCCCCTTTTCACAGGGGGAATTAACATTCAGTCTTTCCAGCTGGCACTGCCTGACTGAGAATGCAGGTGCTCTGGTTTGTGCTCTGTGCAGGCACTTGGTGTATTGCTGATGTCCTGGGCTACCACTGCCTCTTGCAGCCTGAGCTAAGCAGGTGTGCTCAGCCCTTTTGTGACATCTTCCTCAGTTAATCCCCAGGTTATGTCCTTCTTTCTGACAATCCTCTTCAAGTCCTTTCTGTGTGCCTTGCAGCAGGTCACTATGGAGAGTGTTGGTGACAAGAAGTCAGTGAGACCAATTTGAGGAAGTCAAAGCTTGGAGTTGTAAAAGTGGAAGCATCTTGAGCAGAAGCTGCAGGAGGGGAAGTGAGAACAGACTGATGATTAACAGGCAGATGCCTGTCCAGAACTCCTTGTGCTAACTTGTTTGGGTTTCTTTTGTTCATGTACTCTCATCCCTCTGGTGCATGTACGAGAGCTCAGGTCTAATGCAGAAAGACTCCTGTTGCTCCTGTTAAGTCTTTGGTTGCCTGGCAAGTGCTGAGGTATTCATGTGCTTGTCTTCTCTCAGACCCCTCTTGGTACCAGCTTGGAAGATGATGGAAAGGAGCTGCAAAGACAGTTTTTCCTAATACCTGCTTGTACCAAGAAAAGCATTTGCAATATTCTTTGATTCAAAAATGGGGAAACATTCAAATTATTAACTCAAGTATAGCATATTATTTTCATGTAATAGTTTTTAGAGTTCCTAGAGGACATAGATAGTGGTGGCTTAAAAGCTATCATTAAATTTATTTAGTACCCAGCATGCTTGAGTCCTGAGGTCTTCAGGTTCTGTTGTAATAGAAATAATGGTCTCTATTGCGGTCTAGAGATCTCCACCCTTCTCCATACCCAATATATGTGTCTTAAACTGATAACATGTCTTAAGTTCTTTGTACCTGCAGTCACAAAACATTAGTGGATTGTTGTAAAGTATACTTTGAGAGCTCTGTCAGTTTTTTCCATCCACAAATGGCAGTGTGAATAGTCTGACCTGAGGCTGTATCAGGTAATTCCTGAGATTGTTTAGAAATATAAACCATCCAAGTCATGATATGAGAGAACTCTGGACTTGAACTTGAGAATACTTGGATATGTCATCGAAGCACTTGTATAAACTCCATGTAATTAATTCTAAACTAACATTCACTGCATACTTGACTAGACAATCTAATACATGTGTATATGGACTAAGGTTTGTGTGTCATGCAGTGTAAAGGCTGGGAAACTGCTATACTGGGCTAGGTGGGAATTCAGTAGGTTGCCCTGGTCAAACCGCAAGGCTGTCCTGACACATGAGAAAACAAGATTTACAGGAGCTATCTCACCCTGGTGAGAAGTGGTCATTCTTCCAGGTTTCATAATGCAAAAGACTGTTAGAATTTTCAGCTAGTCTAAATGAATTTGGAGCGGACACAATGGAGTGAATATTGTTCTTTAATGTCAGTCTGAAGTAATATAACTGAAGATACTTGACTTTACCTAAACCAGAGAAAAAGGGGGAAGAACTTGTCTTTTTACCATAGAAACAAACCCATGTAACTCTATTTTCATAAATGGTTGATATTTATTTTTAATAATTCATAGAAATAAATGTATGATCTTTGGAAAAAAATTTACTGGTGTTACTTCAAGTAGATTTATTATTTTAACAAGTAATTTTAATGAAGTGTTATAATTTAATTGGCAGCTTCTTTGGTAATTAGCAGACAATTTCTTTCCTGCTTAAATAGATTTTTTTTTTTTTATATTAATGAATGTAATGTTAATCAAAAACACTTTAACTCATAAAAGCAAGCTAGTGAAAAGAAATAATTACTGAGAGCTACAAAGATTCAGGAAAATACTGTGGCTTCTCATTTAATTTTAATGACTGCTTCTAAAACTCCTAGAAAAAGAGCTTTGAGACTTGTTTTTAAAATTAAACTGTGTCTGCATTTCTCTCCGTACAGAGAATAAACTGCTATGTGATAGTTTTCAGAACCAGTTGCAGTGAATTTTTTTCCAATGGATCTAACATTCCTTGTGTGTCAATGTACATAAAGTACTGTCATTTCTCTTGTACTGGACTTGTTTGTGCCTATGATGATTCAAATGATTGACAAAATGAAGTAGAGTCTGTGTTTTAGAAAGAATAATTGTGATAGAGATGAGCCCTGTTAGAGATCTTTCTTTTCTGGGTTTATTAGTCCGTGCCAATATTTCTGTAACTTATGAGAGAGCCTTTATCTTATGGAGGAATAAATACCAGTCGCTTTTTTACACATTCTTTGCAGAGAAAAATTGTTTTGTTACAGTAGACAGTGCTCAATGTAATAATCTAAAACACTTCTTATGAAACATGGAAGCTGTCTCAAATTTTTGAGCTACTTCAGAAGCAAAGTGATGTGTGCTTGCTTTCTTTCCAGAACCATAGTAGAACTTAAATGTTTAAAGTATCCATTTACTCCAGCAAATACATAGGATATCCTTTAAGAAACATTACGGCCCTGTATAGACCAAGAGAAGAAGTCATTCAGAGCAACCTTACAGAGAAGGACTTGGGTTCTTGTGGCTGAAAAGCTGGAGATGGGCCAACAATGTGTGCTTGCATTCTAGAAGGCCAAGTGCATCCTGGGCTGCATCAAAAACAGCATGGATAGCAGGTTGAGGGAGGTGATTCTGATACTCTACTCTGCTCAGGTGAGACCCCTCCTGAAATACTGCATTCATCTCTGGGATCCTCAACACAAGACTGATACACACCTGTTAGAGTGGGTCCAGAGGAGGACCATGAATACAGTTGGAGGGATGGAGCACCTCTCTTATGAAGACAGGCAGAAAGAGCTGGGGTTGTTCAGCGTGGAGAAGAGAGGACTGCCTAAAGGGAGCTTATAAAAAAGAGGGAGAGTGACTTTTGACACAGGCAGACAGTGATAGGACAAGGGGGAATGGCTAAAAGTGGTGAAAGATGGAGATTACATGTTTAAATAAATTCTTTACTTGGAGGGTGGTGAGGCACTGGAACAGGTTGCCCAGAAAAATTGAGGATTCTCCATCCCTAGAAGTGTTCAAGGCCAGGTTGGATGGGGCTTTGAGGAACCTGGTCTAGTGGGTGGCATCCCTGCCTATGGTGGAGGGGTTGGAACTAAATGATATTGAAGGTCCCTTTCAACTCGAGTAAGTTGATGATTCTACTTGTATTGTCCTAATTTTTCCCTCCTACCACTTTCTGCAAAGAATTGCCAGCATAAGTTAGACTTCAATGGACTTTTCATTTTCTTTCCTTTACTGCATGTCATATAAAGCTTTATGCTCAGTGAATGTTGACAAGCATTTAATTATGTAAGGCTGTTAAAACATGAACTTAGTACACCTTTTTTGCCAACATTTTTGCAGCAAGTTTTCTTCAACTCTTCATTGCAGCCACTTCATCATCTTCGTGACCCTTTGTTGGACTTTCTCCAATATGTTCATGTCTCTTACCCTGTACAGTTCCATCTGTTTTATTCCCCCAGTGCCGAATAGAGGATCACCACCCTTGCTGGCAATACTTTGCAGCCCAGGGTACCATTGGCCTTCCTGGCCACAAGGGCACATGGCTGGCTCATGTTCAACTTGGTGTCCACTGAGACCCACAGGTACTTTTCTGCCAAACAGCTTTTCAGATAGTTGTGACCCCCCCCTCCTTGCATATACTGGTGTCTGGGGTTGTTCTTCCCCAGGTGCAGGACTTTGCAATTCCCCTTGCTGGATTTCAGGATGTTCCTGTCAGCCTATTTCTTCAACCTGTTCAAGTTCCCCCCAGATGGCTGCAAGACTGCTGATGAGTACAGCAAATTGCTGAGAGTACACTCTGCCCATGTTGAACAGGATTGTATGTAGTGTTGACTCCTGGGATACAGTGCTACTGGCATCCAGCAGGACTTTTTGCCAGTAGTCACCACTGTCTGATCCTCACCCTCTGGGCCTGGCCTTTCAGCCTCCTTGCTACCTGCTCATCCTGGCTGTACTTCTTCTCTGGGACAATCTTACAAGAGACAGTATCAAAGACCTTACTGAAGTCCAGGTAGACACCACCCACTACTCTCCCCTTGTCTACCAGGTGGGTACTGTACTGCATTGTAGAATGATATTGTGTACATGTTTGTACAGATGTGTGTTTGTTTTACTTGAAACTCTTGGGGCATTGCTCTGACTAGGTTTATTTCAGACTCTGTATTATTTAGACCATAAATCTCTTCCTAGGCTTCCACACTTGAAGCTATTAACTCTTCTGGGTAAGAAAAATGACTAATGCTATGCTGAATGAAAATAAATATATTTTATTAATTGTGGAATGTCTTAATGATAGATTTCAAGCTTTGGAATGTCTTTATTTCAAATTATTTTTTAAAAGATATTTCATGAAAAGTAACTAAGGAGTGATCTGCCATAGCTAGCCCTGCTTAGTCTCATATGTCATTAAGCTTATTTTAACAAGCTTTATACTATTCAATTAAAAGGTAAAATTACAAGAAATCCTACTGCAGTTTTCTGCCTTAAGGCTTAATATAAACGACTCTGAAATGAAGCTTAAGCTTGAGAATGATATTGTAATTTTTTCCCCTTCTGTTAAAAAAAAATAACCTCCCCCCCAAAGCATCTCACAATTGCTAGGTTGCCATGGAAACAAACTTCCTACTGTAGTGTTTCAGAAATGGATGCATTTAATGTACACACTTCAAGTGATTCAACTGCAGCAAAAGTAATGATAAATATACCATGTGAATGTAACCTTAAACCTCTTGCTTAAGCACTTTTTGTGTAAATCTTTACAAAAAGAGAGTTTGTGTAATGACAGTTTACATTGCATTTCTGTTGTCAAATAGGACAAGAGTTTCTGCTCTGGTGACTGGCTACCTGCTTTTCCTGAAGTTATAGAAATGAATGACAAAAAAAAAAAAGTCCAAAGTCCTTTTGGGTGAGATTGTACCACATTCAGTAGTGCTATCACTGAATTTTCTTCTGTCACTTCATGTTATGGGCTTTGAGAGGGTTTGTGTGTCTCTTAACTGAATTTGTAGAAATAAAACTAAGGAGAACTTGGTAAACTAGGTACTTTTAGCTTAAAATGTTCCAGGTCAGGTATCTTCACTTAGCCACAGCAGTGAGCTACTGAATTTATAAATAAGTTGAAGGACATGTGAGGCATGACTGAGAGATATAGGTAATCTGGAATATTTACATTACTATATAGAAATAAATGCCTTTTACAATTGTAGGTGAATTTGCCAAACTGTAGATAATTGTCTGTGACACAGTTATCTTGCCACAGCAGAGATAAAGAACCTCTCTGAAGTTACACCTATCTGAGCTTGGACCTAAGAGGTGGTAATCAGGCACATGGGGGTATCCAGTTTACCTCTCACCACAGTGTCTTATCCTTAGGCTTTGAGCATGTCCTTGGAAGATCATGTATGCATCACTGAACATTTAGTATTCCTGATTACATAGATGGAAATAAAGACCAAATTTTTACTCAAGTCACTGACTAATTTCAATGCCCTTGTCTCTGACACTCAGAAATAATATAATCTTAATACAGAAAAGAAGCTGTCCTTTGTAGCATCAAATGCAGAAGGGAACAAACACTTTTCATAACTATAAACAATGATTTAAATTTTTTTTTCATGCTGAAGGGGATATCATAATGTCTTCAGTATGTGCTGCAACTCAGGAATCACAGTGCAGAAGAGGCACTGGGTCAATGCTTTCTTCAGTTCTGCTTTAGCTGATGTTACTTGGCTCTCAGGAGTGCCCTGGCCAGCTTGCTCCTTCCAGAGTCCTTATATCTAGTCTTTACATGCTAAGAGCATGACTTCATTTTATATCCATTCGCAAAACTCCTAAAGGACAGATCTGAGGAACAGATTTGAGCAGGATCATGTAAGACATCATTATGGTGAAACAAAGGTACAGGAAGGATGGGTGTTGGTATGCCTGTATCAAAGTATCTGTACATTATTTAATATGCAGGTTTTGGAGGGGTTTGAAGTATTTCCGCTTTACAAACGGAAAATATTTGTACAGGATTGATGTGGGGGAAATATTTATAGTTGCTTTGGGACTCCTGATAACTGTAGATCAAGTACAGAATCAGATAATTTATGATTAATATTTAAACCTTAAAGCCCTTATCATGGGCTTCTTGTTTCAATATTTAATGGAGGCAAAAACTCTAGTTACCTTTTCAATTTTGACGAAACCTAAATAAATTTCTTTAGGGATTGAAAAAGGTATTTTAGGGACTTCAGCTGTGGGATTTGCATTGTTCATTTTTGTCCTTTAATTACTGTCTGGCTGCTGTCAGCCACAAATTGCTTGCAGTATAGTTTTAACCATAGTAATTATGCAATTAATGTACAGGACCTGGGCTGAGAATAAGGAAACTGTGTTCTAATTCTCTGTTCCTCAGTTTTGTTTTATGACATACAGCAAATTGCCAGATCTCTTTGTATGTTAACTTGTAAGCCTAGGAAAAAAATTCTATTCTTACGTTTGTGAAATATTTGAAGATGCTCCAGACAATTAATTGACATGTACTGTGTGTACGTTTTACTACTTCAAAATATCTTTGTTTATAATAAAGTTCAGAGGAAAGTAATAAATTAAACTCTAAATTTGTATACTTTTATGTAAAAGAGAGTTTCTGAGTTACAGAATACAGTGGTTGAGATAAAGTGCAAATAACATATAGAACGAAGATTTGGAATCTAATTGTGTGGGAAAGTATCTGTGCTTGCTAAATAATCAAAATAGTAAAGAGTGTTTGGTACCTATTAATTCTGTTCTTCTCTTCCCTTTTTACCATATAGAAGTAAAAAAAGTTTATCCCGGTATTAAGTTTAACTCTATGTGCTCACATCCATGTGCTCTGGTTGTTTTTGGAATAGCTGGAAATAGTATGCCTCTAAAAAAAATGAAATGTGAAAACTTGTTATCATAATTAAAAAAATATATTTGACAAAATATGTTGTATTCCCAAGGTTAGTTATAATTCTTTGGAGATAAACTGCTAAGTCTAGGGCTTTCTCTATATTTTAAATTAATTTTAGATTCTAAGATACTTGGGAAAAATGGAAGGAGAAAAAAGAGTGAATAACTTTGGTATTTGGACCTGCTTTAAGTGTAGTTAGTCACTTCAGTGCAAGGTTTTAATTTGACTTTTGCTCAGAAGAAATTGAATTATTTTGGTCAGAACAAGAGGAGAAGATTTCTTGTGATGCCATGGAGCCTGACTCACAGGGAAGAGCTGTCTTCTGCCAAAAGTACTTGATCACTGCTAAGAATACACCATATTAATGTTTACCTAGGGAGTCTATAATTTTGAAATGATTGCCACGAGTAGACCCCAGCTGTATGTTGATAGCAAGAAGTAATTGTATTTACATGCCTGCTATATGCAGGCATAGTTCCATTAACTTGAGCTTTTCCTGTGGTAAACTTTCCTTTTATGATAAAAATTTATGGCTGTAAGGCTTTCTGTTTTCTTAAAAGGATTGAGCATGGACATTGAAGCTTCTTTGCACAGAACTGGGAATTTTCTTTCTTATTTGAATGTATTTGATCAATGTTTGAATGGAGTGGTGGGGAAAATTCTTAGTGTGGTCACTTATGTCACAGGTAAAACTCTTTTATTGAATACATTTTGCCTGACCTAGTCAGTCTTCACTGCCAGCCTCCATTTTAATGTGGTACCCTTAAATGTGAGGAAGAATTAGACCATTTTCTCAGTACTCAGTAGCTTTTTTGTCTTTTCTGAGTCCTCCACAAGAAGTAGAATTGAGGGGAACATGCATCTCTGAATTGGAACTAATAGTATATGTGACTTGACTGAGTCTTGACAAATCTGTATCTCCTCAAATGGCGGGTGAAGGCTGGACAATACTTCCCCTGGCTCCACAAAGGTGAAACAGCTGTTTCAGCAAAAGAGTTGAGGGTTGGTGGCTAAATTCTGAACAGTGACTTAATGTTTATTCGTGTTAAAACAAAGGCATTTTAGTAGACTATGAAACCAGGCACTTATACCTGAAGAAAGCAGGGAGGGAAAGGAGAATAAATAGTTCATTTTTGTTGAATTATGTGCTATTAAATGTTTAAAAACTTCACTAGATCTGATGAGTCAGCATGTAGAACTTATAAATGTACAGTTTAAAAGTGTATCTCCACTCTCTATACCTGCTTCTGCTAGGAGAGCAGAATGAGACACAGGACGGATGATGGATTTTTTAAAAGACTTTATAACTTCAGATGATGATACTTAAACTTTTTAACAAACTTCCCTTTTTTTTGTTTGTTTGTTCTTGGTTTTTGTTTTTTTTGTTGTTGTTGTTTTTGTTTTTTTTTGTTGTGCCTGGTTTTATTCTTTGAGCAAAGCAGTTCTTGAATCATTATTTCATGATACTTTGGGGAAAAAAAGTCAAGGGTTTTGACTAAATTTGAATAGACTTATACTGGGACTATTCCTGTCTGAAAAAAAGAGCAGCAGTAATTGTCAAGTGATAAGAACAACACAGGAAATCTCACAATTAAATTTCCCCTTAGTTAGATGTGTTGGGAGCCATTTTCTTATTTCTGTAATGAATCAGTGATATTCAGCAGAATTTTAGTTTTTCAAGTGAGTTTACATAGATCAGGATGTCAGTAGGTTGATATCAGTTGAATTCCTTAATATAGCTTCCACAACTGAATTTTTAATTAGATTAGGAAGAAGCACATTGTGTTATTTTCCTGTGGTTTGTACTTTAAAGAATCTTTATGTGCTACTTGGACACAAATAAATGGTGTTTTACCTAGCCATTTAGGTTTCTTTTGTCCTTTGACAATGAGAAATGTCTTTTTTCAAAGAAGGAGTTAGTTTCAAATGTTGAACTTACCAAACTTACCATTTAGGTTAAAATTTACTGGGGTTTGTAACATATACCAAATTGTTGTAGAACATTAAGACTTTCCTTTGAATTATAGCAATCGTGTGTGTGTTTTTTATGGTATGGTCTTAGAGATGTGTTGTCCTCTTTGTAACATTAAGTGATGTCTGATGGTGATAATGAGTTGAGCATGTATGTGAATGGAAGTATTATCCCTTGGTGATTTTTCTTTTTTTTTTAAATTACTGTGGCAGACTTTGTTCTTGGAAGGAAGATATTTTCAGGTTTTGTCACTGAGCAGTTTCTAGGATGTTGAGTAAGAGTAGAAGAAAACATTGGATCTTTTGCCATGTCATAATGCAAAGAAAAAGGATACCAAAATGGAAGGAAAGACTAAAAGTAGACTTAAATACCCAATTTCATGCCAAGTATGTGAATTAGAATGCACTTTTTCAAAAGCTGCCAAACCTAATTAAAAGAAGTGACTTAGCAGACTAAGGCTCTCTGAAAGTAATGCATCATCTTATTCACTGGTTTTTCTTTTATGACTGTCCTGGGTGAAACTTTACTCGATTGCCCTCTCATTAAGCTTATGTATCCATGATTAAGCAATCACTTAATATGCAACTACTTTAATTTACGTTGGCTTTTGCATTCATACACACTAGTCACGAGGAGAAAAACCCGAATACCAAAGTTTATAAACAGTAGCAGGAAGTTGAGAAGGGATATACAACTGCAAAGTTGAATTAATTAAAGGTTGTTGCTATCTGGAATACTGGTTCTCAAATAAACAAGTATTTCCCCTTTTTCCAGCTCAGGAAAGAAAAAAAAAAAAGAAACACAAAATAAGCACACTTGCAGGTTGGAACTACTATTCCAGCAAGGGA
Organism: Manacus vitellinus; assembly: GCF_001715985.3. NCBI lineage: Eukaryota > Metazoa > Chordata > Aves > Passeriformes > Pipridae > Manacus > Manacus vitellinus. The sequence goes on along the minus strand of NW_021940682.1, from coordinate 40,603,732 downwards.
ATAGCTAAATGACTTTAACTGCTTACAAAAATTCACAAAGGTTGGGCAGTTGAATGTCCTAACTCTACTTCATTACTATGATGTCTGCTTTCAGTTCCCTGGAGGAACTGAGCTTATTTCTGTCTTGTATGAGCTGTGGCAGAGCTTGGTAGGAAGTGTGTGGCCACTCAAGTTTTGGTTTCACGCACAGCTTAAGGAAATAAACGTCAAATAAACGTCTAAAGGCTTTGATGCATGAACAAACTACCTTGAGAAACATTCCTAAGGACAAGTGCAGGTGAGATATTAAGACATTTACTTGGAGATGAACCAGACTGCTTTACAGAAGGACCTGTTTGTTTTCATGGATTAGAAAGGAAATCTGACGTATAAGTGGTAAGATAGAATCTATTCCATGCATTTTTGGCAAAGTATAACATGTAAAACCTCAGTTTACAACCATACAAGTGACATCCTTTTGTGCTTTTCTTTGCATATGGTTCTAGCAGTATAGGCCTGCTGCTTCTGTGTTTTGCTAGAGTCAGATGGAATAGGCTGAATGAGGAGTTGGAGGGTGGTAGTGTGTGCTCTGAGGGACTGCTTTCAGGAGCGCTTTTCATGTGACTTAAGTTTAGAAGCCCTACTATCCTGTTGAGTGAGACATTTCCAGGATCTCTATGCAGAATTATTGAAATGCTCACTCTCTCAAAAACAAAACCAAAAAAACCCCCACAAAACAGAAATTCTTCCTTCCTGCCAACAAACTAGAGAGTTTCAAGTCCCCCAAACAGCAGTGGTTGGATGTTTTAGAGGCCTTACTGTTCTAGTTCTCTATCAAATTGCACAGTCCCCGTGGCAAACTGAGCAAATTCAAACTCTGAATTCTGCAGTAATGAGAGATATTCTCAATGGCACTTCTCAAGACAGAAAATTCTCTGAATTATTAGGTAACCTGGGAACTATGGGGCTATTTATACTATTTATGATGTAGAAGCTACAGAGCTAGTGTCCATGAGGATGAAACTTTTGAGTGAGGGCAGAATTTTCTTTTTACTTTCTCTGCAGTTTTTCCTGAGTGTCTGTTTTTGAATTTAGCTCTTCTAGTATTCATTATTTCTCATGACATTGGGTGTGTTTAAGGTATAAAAACAAACATTAAAAAAACACTTTTCAAGGTGATGAAGACCAAACCAGAAAATAAAAATATAAGGACTGAACACTGTGGAATAGATTGCTGCTATTATTCTTGGTGTGTGGGGTATAGGAAGTGAGAAATTCATGTTATGAATTTGGATGGGACTGATAACCATGACAACAGTGGCTAATACAGACTGGACTGCAATATAATATATGGTAAAATGTACTGAGGAGGTGGTTTTCTGGAGGTTTATTTCAAATTTTGCCTGTATACAGTTGGAATTGTGTCACTTGAGATATGTAATTCTGGGGTTTATGAAAATGATAACTTAGTATAAGGCATAATAAATGAATCTCAGCACATGACTCTCCCAAAGTAATTTATCTTTTTTTTTTTTAACAACATTTCTGCTGCTCAGTTGAATATCTTTCAACTGTTTTTCATTTTTTCTGTTTGGTAAATGACTTAACTTGACCTTTTGCAACAATCCCTTTCCATTACCTTCCTGCAGGTAAGTAAAGTGTTACCTCTGTTTAAACTGTTCCCCGTAACATCTTTGTGTGCTGTTCTTGGGATAAAGGTTTGGCTATTGGAACAGCAGTAAATTGCCTTAAATCATCCAAAATCAGGGATGATCAAGCGGGGTTTAGCAGGAGTTCAGGAAAATAATTATGCATCCATGTTTTATGTACAGATTGCTTCACTTCTAAATGGTAACGTTTACTGTTTTCTAAACAGTAAATACTTACATTTGTGACCAAAACTCCAAGTGTATAAGGCTGAAAGTTTAGAAGGATTGACTTGTTCAACTATATTTATTCTTTTTTTTATTCTTATATTTATTCTTTATTCTCATCCTCCCTGAAAGTTTGATTAATAAAATACACAGGTATGGCAATGTTCACTTTCTATTAAATGAAGATAAATGGAATAGCCAGCAACTATTTTTTTTGTAGTGACCCCTAAAACCCCACCCCCAATTTAATAATCTGTAATTTGATAATTATTAGTTTTTTTCTCAGTAACCATAAAATAATTTCTTATGAGGTGCTGATAAGAAATGAAAATCGAGAAGTTGATGTCGAATGTGTATGTAACAATATTCTGCATTACTGATAATACTGTTATTGACTGTAAATAAATTGGGCTGGAATAGAACTACCTGTATTTCAGAAATGCTTAAAAACAAATGAACTTTTTTCTTTTTTCATGCAACAGAATTTTAAAATGGAAAATTATTTCTTACAGATGGATCATGTAGCCTTTCTTGTAAGAATATGGAAACTGCATTTTTAATTGGAGGAATGATTAATTTCCAAGAGGCCAGTCTGTTTCAGTGGGAGGTGTGAAGAGAGCTCCTTGGGAGACAGAGAACCTGCCATGGGGAAAGGCTCCTCTCTGCTGCAGGTTAATGGTTATCACTTAAAGCCTGCGGGTTTGTCTCCTTTCAAAATACTTCTTCTTTTAAATATTATATTTTATTGTGTTGAGTACTCTTGCTCCTTTTTTTTCTTGTTAGTTTTACTAAGCACTTGCCTTCTGTTTCTTTTAATTAGACAGAGTAATTACTGTATAAACAAGTATTTCTACATAAAAAGTTTTTTCTGTTACCAATTTTAATTTAGGTGCATTGTCTACTTGTAATTTAATGAGAAATGTTGAATAAATGCTCCTGACCTACTTTCTCTGTGCTGTTCATTATACTGTATATCTCTACCGTGTTGCCTCTTTAGGGACTTTATTTTTCAAGGGGAACAACTCCTTCTGTTATCCCTTCATTAGGATGCATTTCTACTGCTCTAATCTAAAATTTGCTTTGGCAAAACTAAGAAGCTGTGGTCTTCATATTGTCAGTCCTCAAAGAGAACAATTTTTTTCCCTTTTCAGATATTAGTAAGAAAGCTTTTGCAAGGAGCTATTTGCCCCAGGGAAATATTCTCTTCTGCCTTTTTCATAATTCACTGACAGAACATGCTGCTGTTATGAGAGGGGAATACCATACTGTAGGTGGATTCTCTTACTTCCAGATGCTTTACCACTGTTTCTCTCACCCTCTGGCGAGATAAAGATTTTTCCAGGACAGAGGAATGAGCTTTCCTGTATTTAGATACTAAATTACATGTGTGCAATTGTCTTTCTGCCCTCAAGGTAAGATCAGTCATAGCTAAAAAAATCACAGCATGCTCTGACTTTATAACTGTTTTCCTTATTTCATGAGTTTACTGCAGTAGAAGCCCTAAGGAAGTGTGAACTTTTTTCTGCCTCTTCAGAGAGCTGAAGGAAAATGGGCATTTAGATTGGTCCTAAGCAATGTCTAATGTTGAATTTGGGGGTTCATCCAGAGCAACTACTTACTAGGCTATTTCAACTGCTACTTCAGTTCTCTAGAGAAACTATTTTTTGATAACGGCTGTCTGAACTGTGGACCTACAAAGCTGGTTGAAAAATGGCTTTCTCTTTCCTGCAGGTGGGTTAGCATATATTAATCTTTTTCGTTTATTGACTAATTCTAATTTAAGGCACTGTTTCAGTGGATGTTTATTAGGTATCTCAAATTCTCATAATTATTTCTGTTACTTCTTTGTGGTAGACAGTAGTTACTCTTTGCCACACATAACTTAGTGGGGACTTGTTGGAGGAGAAAAGCTTTGACAAGTGTGGGATTTCTTTGGCTTTTGTGCAAATTCACTGTTCAAGATAAAATTTACTTATGTTCATAGGAATAGGTAGGGATAAAATTAGGAAAAGGGACTTCTCCGTTTGTTTCCACAGGTATGGGAAACTGTAAGCTGATCTTTGCCTAATAATGGATTGGACCTGCTATTCTCTTATCTCGAATTTTTAAGAAGTAGGTATGAGAGAGTATAGACCTTAAATTGTGTTTAAAAATTCAAAAATGGAATTTATGTATGAAATCAAGCTTCTTGCTTTCCAAAAGGCAGTTCATAAACAGGGAAAAATGGGGTTTACTTGCATATTCAGAAAACATTTAGAGAAGTTTACCTTTTTGTGACTCCTTATTTATGTTCTGCCTGACTGCGTGTGTGAAATGAAATCAAGAGACGCACAAGGAAATAGACAAAGAAATATTTCAGAAATACCATCTCCCTAGAGTGCTTTCCAGGAAACTCTGGGTAAGCTATTAATGGGGAAATGGCTTCTAGTCATAAGGTAGTTTTATTTTCCCAAAACCAAAGTCTGGGATCGAGAAGAATATTAAGCTGTTTAGAATTGCTGCCTGGAAGAGGTATTCTGAGATGGCAACATGTGTGTAAATAAAGGAACTGCAACCACTGCACTGCTTGGAAGTCAGCAAAGCATGAGACAGTACAGCAAGGGCAGGGACTCAGCAAGATGTGTCTGCATGTCTGCCTGTGTTCGTGTTAGCTACTGCCTTGGGCTCCTCTAGCCTGTAGTTACAGCCATACCTTTGGAGAGAGGCAGAGAGAACGTAGGTCCCTTCAAGACCTTTCCTGTCTGCTGGTGCTGCACTTGTGTCAATGTATGGCAAAATTGATCTGGAAGCAACTGTTTGGAGTTGCTTTAGGAACACAGTAATTATGAGCCCTGGAAAAAGTACCTTGCTAACAGCTTCTGAGTAGCAGATGTGTTCTTTGCGCCAGTTCATACATGAGCCTGTATATTAATAGGTCTAGTAAGTAGTTTTGGGGTATTGGGCCTTTGCTGAAAGGTAATGGTAAGCAGCTCACCTCAGGAGGAGAGAAGTAGACATAGTAGAAACCTCTTATGATATGTGAGATTGCAAAGCAATATGAGTTGTTTGCCATGTAATCATGATGGGATGCTCAGAAATGGGATGTCATATTGCAAAGATCTAGTCTGAAATCAGGTGAAATGTGAATTTCATGATGTAGAAAACACAACTATATGGCTGTCATTTCAATGTAGTTCCACAGGAGAGCAGAGAAGTTGGGGATGCAGCTTAATCCCCAGCTGTAATGAGCTTCTGTAATGGTTATGAAATAATTCTTCTGTCTTCCTACTCCCTCACAGGGAGTGATACTGACAGTGCTGGTTCCTTTCTTTCCATCATGCCACGTTTTGAAACCAAGGTATTTTTAGAAACCATTTTTCTGTTGCATTCTTTGTGAATATAGCCTATCCCTTTTGAAACATATAACTGCATTTTTATGCAGTGGAGTCCTTTGGTTTTTTTTAAAGGGCTGTGGAAAATAAACTTATAATGGGCGGAAGTAGAAAGCAAATGGGTCATTTTAAATTGTAAAAAAAATTATTACTGTCTTCATTTTGTTTCCTGCAGAAGACAGCCTCTGAAATCTGAAAAAACTATTGTCTGTTGGGACAGAACTCATTCTACCACTACCAGGGTTGCTTTTTACAATAAGGTTTTCATGAATATACGAATTCAGAATAATTGTGCTTATAAAGAAGAAACAAGGAAAATGTAAAGAGTGTGTAGATAAGCACAAAATCACTCAACTGACTTGGAAGTCAGTCCACAACTTCAGTCAGTGATTAGTCTGAAGAAAACCTCTGAAAAATGCTGTTACTCACTCCTTCCATATAGAGTCAGCCTGGAAGCACAGGAAATAACAAGGTTCTCCAAGTTCATTATGCCTATGATACAACCTCTCTGTCCTCCTTAGTGCGAATTTTCTCATTTAATATGGAGTTCCCAAAGTAGTCCTAGTATTCACCAAATGAATGCTAGTAAGACTTAAAATACAGAATGTCTGTTCACTTTCTGTCTGTTTAGAATGTACCAGTCTCATTTGTGAAACAGGTTTTCTGTGTCTTCTGAGATGTGTTGGTGATGAGCTGTGTATTTGAGTGTCAGTGGCCTTGTTGATGTGCCAATTGCTGAGCATTCGAAACTGTGTGCAGTTCAAAGCAGTTCTGAACATTGTGCAAGGGTCAACACTGACACAGTCTGAGAAATCTGTTTGAATGTTCTCTGACATACTTGGTTTCAGCCTCTGACTTTTTGGTTTTTTTTTTTCTCCTTGGGTAGTAATTGCATCTCAAGTATTTCAGAAGTTACAGTCCTTTTGGACCAAACAGTTTCTGCAAATTCAGAAAGGGGGGAAAGGCAAAACTAGTTATTGGCAAATGCAAATTGAATTAAGATTGCTAATGTGGCTAACTCGAGACATGAGACTTAGACATGAAAATATTTATAAAAATTACTCCTGAGAAGAATTAAGAAATTTGATTCAAAGAATTGATGAGATACAGACAGAACTTTGGCATGAAGTCAAGTGTTTCTTACAGCACTTGAGCTAAATAAAAATGCAAAGAAAGGACACTTCATCTGATGTGGGAAGAGAGTAAGGGTTTTGGAAAGGAAAAACCCACAAACTACTGGAGTTATTTACAAACATTGAAGTGCTGAACAAGACCTATGAGGAACTTCTACTTTTTTTACAAAGAAATGTCAAAGTTATCAGTTATGTTCTAAAAATAAAAAGAAGACTACCTAAGGTTGACAAATACCAGAATGATTTTCCCCAGAGCTTAAGGTTTCATTTGAAAAAGACAATTAGGATACAAGTCGCACACTACTGCATACTTGATGACATCAACTATAATTAAGTGGAAGATGATCTAAACAGAAACTGCTGTTGTAGAAAAGGAGGAACAAAAAAAGAGCAACCATACAACAGCACTCCCTATGACGAATGCTTATTGCAATTCACTGTTTTTCAGAGTTTTCCCCAATGTTTCTAGAATTTTGTTTTGAAATAGACTGCAGGATCTTATGCTGATCTTTGTTTTTTGCCTGCCTGAGGAAGATTATGTGTGTGCATCAAGAACATCATATCTACACAGCTACTTCTAAAAGGTTAAGGAATTCCCTCAATGTTATTGCTTTGAATCAATTTCTTCAGTAAGCAATGATTTTGATCCCCACTTGAAGTTCTTACTACACCAAAAATAGTTGTTTTGGAAATGCAAACAGCCATTGGTGGAAAATATCTACTCTGTTGTAAATGTGAACTAAATGTTGTCACAAGCTTGATACCTGGCTATCCAAAAGCACCTCCTCCATTTTCTGTCACAGTATAAATATTATGAAAAAATTACATACTTCTTAGATTGATTAATTATAAAGAAATTTGTTTCAATGAAGATTGAAAAGATCTTCCTGCTGTCCAGCTAGATTAAGGAATGAAATATTAGAGGTGCATTGGAAGGAAACTTGGCAGAAATTTAATAAATAAAGGAAACATTAAGCCACTCCCTTTTCCTTCTGCAAATGCTACACCTTATATAGAGGAAAATTCATTCCCTTTCTGCAGTTTGCCTTTCTAACTGAAACAACCTTCTCTACAAGTATTTTCTGTGGCTTGATGATGTATGAATGCACATGTACCTAGAATCCTTGTTTCCCTGTCTCTTCTGCCTTTGACTAGAAATATGGTTGTCTAGGTAAACCCAGAGGAAAATGCTGGCCAGATTATAGCAGAGTAAAGGCCAAAAAGCACTTGGTGTAAAGGATTACTGAGACATTGAAAACGGTCATTACAGAGATGAAATGAGTCTCTGGCTGTACTGGTGGGTGTGTGTGAAAGAAAAGATTTGGTCTTTATGAGAAAGTTCTGTACCAGTTTGAGCTAAAAGGAGTTAAATGAATATTTAGCCATGGTTAACTTTTCTAGACTGACTGTTCAACATAATTTCCATAATGGAGAAAGAATTCAAGAAAAAATAAAGTAAGTGACTCCTCCAAGTATATTAGGCATACACTAAGTTCTGTAAAAAAGTTGAATGGTGGATGCTTTGAGACATTTACATGAAGTACCAATGTAACCTGTAACCCTGAATAGTGCTTTCTATCACATTATTTAAGTCAGATGTCCATTACAATTAAAAAAATTATTCTCTGCAGTGGGAAAATATTAGCGAAATTTTAGTTGTTCCATGTATATAGCAGATGGAAGCAGCTAATAACTGGTTCAGGTAGATCATACAGAGGAATTAGGATTTCAAGAATACTGGTATTTATGACCTGTTGGTGTGATGGATTGACCTTGGATGGGTGCTAGATGCCCACCCAGCTGCTCTCTCACCCTCCTTGCCTCAAGCGGGCTCTGGTGAATGTAAGACACAAAAGCTTGTGGATGGAGGCAAAGACAGATCACAACTCCTGCCTGCTGCTCCTTCCAAATTTCCTCTGCTCCAATGTGGGTCCCTCCCAGTATACAGTCCTTCAAGAACTGCTCCAATGTGGATCCTTGCCCCAGACTACAGAAAACCTGCTCCTGTCTGGGCTCTCTATGGGTAGAAGCTTCCTTCAGGACTTGTCTGCCTGCTCCAGTGTGAGAGTTCTCCATGGGCTGCAGGGGTACAGCCTGCCTCACCATGGTCTTCTGCACAGTCTGCAGGGGAATATCTGCTCTGGTGTCTGAAGCACCTCCTTCCATTCCTTCACTGACTGGGGTGCTTCTTTCACTGCTTTTTGTTCCCCTCTCCTCTTTGTGTCAGGCATTTTGCCCCCTTTTTTAGATGTGTTTCTCTGAAGCACCACCACCATTGTACCCAAGGGGCTTGGCTGTGCCTACCCTGTGGAGGTTGGAACTGGCCATGTCCGTCCTGGGCAGCCAAGGCCTTTCCTCACAGAGGCTGCCCTACAACCAGTGCATCACCACAGACACCCTGGCAACTGGATGTGTCAGATGTCTCAAAAGTTACTGTCAAATTATTGAAAAAAGCAAAAAATAAACGGCTATCTTTGGTATATTAAACCAGTGTTTGACAAATCCTACAGGTTTCCTGCTGGGGGGTTTTAAGACACCTTGCTGGGCAGACAGGGCAGCTCCAGATTAAGGAACAGTGAAATCTGGGTATGGAACCTGTCGGTGCATATATGGATTCGAAACTCAGTGTGCTTAATGTTCCTCATCTAGCTTTTTCAACTTTTATGAAAAAACTTGCTTAATAAATAATAATTTCAGAGAGACCTTGAACAAGCGTGAAATATTTATGACCATATCCTTGATTTCTTGTGGATATAAACATCTCCAGGCTCTTACTCAGCCTTTCCCAAGCAGACTGCAGTTATATGTCTCGCCCTAATGAAATGTATGTAAGACATTAAACACCAAGAGAAGGAATTAACCGACCCTCTGCCTCTACCTTAAAAACCTGTTAAATTCTGTACTCTTACCTTCACCCAAAATAGGATTTGGACTTTGGAGTTTGCTTAGAGAGTCATTAAATTTGGCATCTTGATCAAAAATGACATTAATTCAGGGTCAGATTTTCTGTGGAAAAAGGCCTGTGAACAGCCTGTGTGCACATGCTTCTGGGCGAGTACTTCAGCTTGAGCAGCTCCGCTGAGCGTGTCTTTTGCAGAGGCAGATGGAGAAAGTCCTAGATTTCGTTTTGAATGCCAACATTTTATGCTTTTTATGTTAGTCATATTTGGGAATAGAAATGGAGAGCCAGAAAGTGGTATGTGCTTCACATGTACACTTTCAGTCTCATTAGTGAAATTATAAATTGTTAAAGCGTGCTTGCTGAGAGCAAACCCTTGGGAGGGGAAACTTTCTCTTTTCCCTAGTACCTGAATGCCAGTCAGGTTTAGGTCTAGAAATATGCAGAGGTTTCAGCAGTTTGGACAACATACAGCTATACAATGTAGGAACCTGGAGAAATATTTTTAAAAAAATAAAAAATGTTAAGGGCTTCTGTAGATTTCACCTTATTTAGAAACTTGATGAAATGCATTGTGTACAGTTACAATGATATCTGAGTGAGACACATAAAAATATATACTGTAATACTAAATGGCTAATCAAAAATAGAATGAATTTTGGAAACAACCAGTATAGGATAAATGCAATGTGCTTCCATGAAAACCTGCAGGCTTTAGCAGAAACTTTCTTGTGAGATAATGAGCATGTAAGCCAGTTCACTTGATGGACCGTAAAGAGCATATTTTTCTTTTATCCTAAGATAGATGCCTGGATGCATATGGGGAATTGTGCACCCCATGTTTATTGCAAGCATTCAGTGCCCGAATTCTTTTACAGAATTCTGATTTTGCAGCCTCTCTGATTTGAGGCTGAAGAAATTGAGCTAACACACGCAAAAAAAAAGGTAGGATTTTTTTTCCATTTTAAAGTAAAATATAGATTCATGGCAGGTACTTTAAAATGCCAGGTCCTCCAAGAAAGATCGTGTAACTGCAACTACTCAAATTTCTGTCTGAATTAGCTTTCCAGCAATCTGTGTACATGATATCCCTTTCCCCTCTTAAATATTAGTGCATGTGCTGGTTTAAAGGTAAACCGGCAGGGGAAATGAACCCAACTCAAAAGAGATTATAAATCAGAATAACAATTTAATAATAATAATACAATTACACAGACAAACAATTGGTTTTAACCCACAAAACCCAGATGTATAACCCAGCACCCTGGGGAATGAGCAGAGTGGTGTTCTTTGGGCCTCCCTCCCTGTGCTGAGCCCTACGTGGTCCCCCTGAGTCCAAAAGTAAAAGGAGAGGGAAAACCTGTTGGTGAGAGTGCTGGTTGCAGTCTGGTTGAGGGTGGTGATTGTAGTCCGGTTGAGAGTGGTGGTCTCAGTCTAGTCCAAGTTCCAGTCCTTCTCTGGGTCCCACGAATGGTACAGAAGTCCCAAGATTATATATCCTCAGGTTCAGGCAGGAATGCCAAGTACCTCTCTCAGGGTGGGGAGTTCCACAATGGGTATGAGGACAGGAGCATCCTCCTATCTCGCAGGCCTCTTAACACCCAGCTTATAGCCTGAGGGGTCAGGTGTGCTCTGGGCAGTTGCTGTAAATGGTCTATTGATAACAGTTTCTGGGAAATGGCATGGAACGGTATAGAATACACAGTTTTGGGCTACACCTACACAGTGATGAGCTGATCCCAGCTATTCTGACTAGGACAGCGCAAGACTTGGTGGATGTGTTAGTTGAAAATATTCTAGAGTGCTCTATGTTGGAAGCTACCTCAAATAATTATTGCTATTTATCATTCCTCATATAAATATTTTGAGCTATGGAAGAAGGAGAAACTTATGGTGGAAAACCCACTTTTTTTTTTTTTTCCAAAGCCGAGTCTCTCTATGCTTTCAGACATCCAGATTGTTGTTTCTGTATGGTTAACTGTTGAGTTTCTTATATACATCCTGTGTTAAATCAATGCTTCAACTTGTGGCTTTAATATACTACATAGTAGTATATTCCTACAGTAGACTGCTTTAATGGAAGAGCAAAAGCTATTGGAGAAATATTTCCCTGAATGTGTATGTATTACTTACATTCTCATTATTTGCATAATCATCTTTGCTGATGTGTAAATCTGGAGCAGATGTTACAGTATGCTTATATAGATATAGACTAATGGAGCCTAATTCTGCCTAGGCCTTTTGGACATTAATTCCTTTGGTGTTCACATCTACAGCTGATATGAAAAGCTTGAAAAGGAAAGTTCTTATACTTTTAATATATTGGATTTGAAAAATAAAATCATATTAAGTTTCTCTTTATAGCTGAAACTTCTAATATGAATCTCAGACATGTCTTGATGAAGACACATTTTCTTAATGTCAGATGAAGTTTTTGACTGCGTTTGTAAATAATAATTAAAAGAAACCCCAAACCCAATTTGTTAATATGTTAAAGTTTGCTCTTTAAACTTCTTCCTTCACTTAATCTTTCAGCAGGCAGTGTGTTGTAGCCTGTGGCCATGTGAACAAGGAATAAGGAGTTTGCTGAACAGCAGTAATTGTTACACCTTGAGGGCAGGCTGTGAAATGTCTTGAGCTAATTAGGTGTGACTTCAGATGAAGGATGCCACTTTCAGGAGACTAACCCTGGATCTTGCATTGAAATAGCATTGTTCCCTCTTAAGTAAAGGCTGAAAAAAATGTTTCTGGACCTGTTTATTTTAAGTAGAGTCAGTAAAATGAGTATACCCCAAAGAAGGTAAGAACCTAGGGAATGCTAGGAACATGGTACAAGAACACTTAAATGCCTCTGCCATGTTTGCCTTGTGTTTAGCAGGATTTATTCGCCTCATCTAAGTATTAACCATGTGGGACCTGAAATGACTCTCAAATCAGACAAGTGTTGTTGCAGTGCTCAAGGTTCTGCATGGGAGCAGCAGGGACCTGGTGAACAAAGGTGTACTGAAACTTATGCGCTTCGGAGTTCACAATCCTTGGGTAGATCATGAGAACTGGGGGATTCTGAGGCATGTAGTCCATAGGGGTTACAATTCAAGGATTGTGTTCTTAACACATCTGAGCTGGTACTGGAAGTGATACAGCTGTTAAGCTAGATCTGTGATCATTCTTCTCTCTGCCTCCCTCACCATTATTGCTTTGTAACAGGGAAACTTCGCTTGGATGCTTGAAAGCTGACTTTGTCTTTGGAAACATTCCTTAACCTTTTCCTTGGCTTTCTTCTAAATTTTAAGAAGAAAAAGTTGAAATCATAAATGACTCAGCTTGCTATTTAGTTCTACACAATGAATCTTAAATTGCTTAGCCTTGTTTTTTCTGATTTGCTTACTAATTTTCTTCTTTAAAAGAATTGTTTGCACTTGTCTTAAAATCTGAGAAAATTAGAATTGCTTTCTGTATGTTCTGTAAATGGCTGTTCTGCCATGAGAACCTGTTATAGCTTCCCTCTATATCCGTGGAATTTCAACTTGACTTTAAAACAGGAAGCTTCCCCTGTCCTGAATTCAGAGTAAAATATAAATTAAAGCTTTAAACTAACACTTTTGTTGTGCCATTCTCCATGTGTTGAAATCTCAATTATTAAATAACCATACTAATAAACAGCAAAGGCAATAAATTTCAAGTATTAAAAAAAAATAAATCTTTCCTTCATACTTAGTGTTTAAATAAAAACCAAAACAACTCAAACAAATGCAAAAGCAGACCAGTAAGAAGTTGTCAGTGGTTCTACTGCCTGTTTTTTTCTTTTCCTTGCCTCTTCTCTCCCTGTTTTCCAATCACACCTTGTTGGTTCACAAAGTATTTCATTCTGTAGACCATCAGACTATCACAAGCACTCATGTAGACCAAATTCTACTTCCCTACAGCCTGATCATATTCTATCAGATCTCAACATTTAAGGGTGTCTGTTTTTTATAATTAGTTATGCAAGTTGTGTGGATTGTACCCCTTTCATCCCTAATTGAAGCTTTTAGAGATGTGATTTGGAACAATATTTAAATAGTACTTGTACTCTTAAGGGCTTTGCTGAATTTTGACATGGAACAGAAACCACAAATGCAAGTGAATGGGAGAGAAAAGCAGCAATCTAACCCTTGAAACATAGGTAGATAACAAGGAAAATTACTAGTCTGTTTTATGTTCCCTGCAAAAAGCCCTTTTTTTGGTGAGAGATGGCTTTGCAGGGATTTAAGCACATAGGATACAACTGTATTAGATGTGGTGGTCTTTTTTTTTTCACTTACCAGCTGCCTCTGTTTATTTTGAAGGTACACTTTTGACACTAAAAGATTCTTTTTAGACATGTAAGAAGCTTCATGAGTGCAATCTGCCTCTTTAAAACCACTTCTTCCATTATAGTAATCTGTTCAAAAGCTATCTAGTCTTCAGCTACAGTTCTAAATAAACAGGCTTTTCAGTTTCTTCTAAGACAAATTGCAGTCTCATCAATATGTATTTGCATGTTTTCCCTTTCTCAATTATGTGAGAGCCGGAGGACTAGCCTCTGCCATCGTCAATTCTTTGTTAGAAATGAATAAGCAGTTGTTGTAGTATCTTGGGTGTAATTCCAACTTTTTTATGGTAACACTTGTGCTACTGTCTCATTGGCAGTAAAATATGTGACTCTATTGCCATTATTTATATATTGGAGAAAGGAGTAAAAAAAATGCCAACATGTAAAGTATGTTAATTCTTTTAAGAATTGGTCTTGTTTTCTATGATCACAACTGTAGCTGGGGTGTTTTCCCTGCTTGCAATGATGCAGATAAAAACAAATCTTGTGGCATATTATAAACCACTATGAAACATTTTGAGAAAGTCATCTGGATCTCATTTCCTTGTGGAATCATTCTAGTCTGCAGTCCCTACTGTGAACTTCACTACTGTGAAGATGAATAAGAAGCTGAATAGTAAACTGTATGTCATCTAGAAGGAACACTAAAAACCATCAGACCAAATGCTTTAACTATCTTTCACATTCTGCTGATATAAAAACCCTGAGGAATTTGCTCTAAGTTACAGTTAGGAGTCTCAATATAGTGATTTGTTGTATTTCTGTGAAGACATGCTGTGGTATCTGCATTAGCTGATGTACTTAGCATGTGTTTCATGTTCAGAAGACTCATGTTAAATTATTTTACTGTTTTCTTGGGTAAATAGGAACTTAATATTTGATTCATCTCCTTTTTATTGCATTTCTTATATATGAATTTATACTTGATGCAGCTTAGAAATGTTTGAAGACTGAAAGATTTCAGTAAAAACACTAGATATTAAAATTTCCTAATTCCTTAATAGCACGTTCAGGACATGCGGGTTATGTTTTTTAGTCTTTGGGAAGTTTTAGCAAGTCTGACAGCATAAGCTGAATTGAAGGGTTAAGGTTAAATTGGTTGTAAAAGGTAGAAATGTTTGGTTCTATTTTGCATCCATGTCTAGATGACTTGTATAATTAGTGTTAATCAACATGGACGTCTGATTTGGTAGTTCATGCTTTCCTAGAATTAGATGGGTTTTATTAAATAGCTGTACTGCTTTAATTCAGTCTAGAGGAGCTTTAATAACGTTAACAAAATTATTTAGAATAAATACAGTTTCAGAAGCTACTGCTATAAAGCATTGTATTTTTTCTGGTTATGTTTTTTGTGTGCTGAAGACTTTTGAGCCACTACTGCAGTCTCTTATTTTGAGATCTGGCCAGGTTGGTTTAAAATATGACAAATCTGCTTTTAGCTGTCTCTTGAAAGCACTTGAGCCTAATTTTACAATTATGCTTACGAGAGTTCATAGGAAACAGAATTATTTGTGTTCCAGCTAAAGCATATGTAAATGTCTTGATGTCACATATTATTTTTGGGTGACTGGTGGTTAAACAGCATGGCTGGGACTAGTATATTTTATATAATAAATATCATATGTTGATATAATTTCTGCGAAGTTAAAACTTTTAAGATGTTGAGCTAGCAGTAGAGGACAAGTTTCTGAGTTATTAAAACAAAAATTTCACAGGAATTAAATCCCTGTTTTTATTTCAGTATTTTGAATTTTATCATAGAATGCTTTTGATACCTGGCCACACCTTCGCTTGGAATTGTTATTAGAATTGCAATCAGAAATTTTCAGCATTGCTCTCTCTGGCTCTTCAGCTGTTCAAAGCCTGCTGGCATTAATGAGATTGAGACTATTGTTTCCTCTCTAGTAATTTCAACTTCAGTTTCACCAGTCTGAGGGAAAATGATCAGTGCTCCTTAAATAACATCAGAGCCTGCATTTGTGATAACATTTGGTTCAAAGCACTTTTAAAAAATTCTAAGTTGGTTATGTGTACCAGTCTCTATTAGTTATGCTCTGCCCTGGGCTTTTACTGTTTTCATCTTCTGAGTTGTCCTTTTCTATTATACCTCCAGAAATCCTTCAAGTTCAATTCTCATGAAGTATGCAGAATTTACTTTCTCTTCTCCAACTCCCTGCTCACCCTGCCCTTACGAATTCCATTAATGCTTGATATAACACTTCAGGATTTATAAACTGAATAAAATGCTTCCCATTTTAGTACAAAATGAACTTGGTAAAATTACCATTGAGGAACCTTGGCTTTAAACTTGCTAGTGGCTGCATTGCTGTTGTAGAGATTTTGTGTGGACGACTTCAAGTCAGCCTTATTGGATGCAATGAGCAACCGCAGTAATGGCTCATTAAAGTTTTGTTTTCATCAATGCCAACAGTAAGTAAACTTGTGTTTAGCCAGGATTGTAAGGAGGTTCTACTAAAACATCTTTAAATACTAGATAAAACCTGTGTTTGAAACTGGATATCATAACTTTGATCTGGCTGCCCATAAACACAAACACACACACATGTAATTTAAACAGCTCGTGGGAGGGTTTTGCATTTATTCAATTTGGAACATCATCAAAATTCTTAAGACTTAATTATATCTGCCTGTAACTTAGTTTCTGCCCCTACTTTGAAGACCATTCTAACTGATTCAACATGCTGCATCTTTTCTTTTGGTGTGTTGATATAAAGGAAGAAAAATGCACATATGGAAAAAGGGTATTTTCTGCTAAGCAAAACACAGTAGTATAAATAATTCTATTGCCTTCTTTGAATTAGTCTTTAAAAGAAAAATAAAATTAAACTAGTACCCCCTGACTTCTTTAAAAGCTTTCATATGAATTTTGTTGGCTTCTCTAAGTTGCCAGTCTAATTTGAAGCTCTACGTGACTGGGTTTTTTTTCTCTAGGGTTGCAGAGGGAGATGTAAGACTGAGCTGTACAGGTGCAGTAGGTTAGCTATAACATGACTGCTCTGTTCTCCTCTTGGGTCTTGGAGCAGCACAGTGTTTTCCAATCTTTGCCAGTTCCTCTCAGTAAGGCTTACCAAGAAAATTATTTCACCTTGCTGACTTCTGTTCTTTCTTGTCACATTCCTAGAGAAGAAATGTTCCTTTGTTCTATATCGCTTGGACCCAGACTGGATGTAGCAAAACCGAGGAGCTCAGATCCCTGTGTCCAACGAATACTTTGCTTCCCTTAGTGATCTCAAAGACAGTGTAGCTAAGTACAATAGTACTCTGCTTTAGTCCTGATGGAGGCTGAAGCTGGGATCACGGTAAATAAAAGATTATTAAAAGATCATGCTTGCTACTGTAGAAGATCTTTTAGCACAAAAGAGCATAAAGAGTGCTACAGTTCAGATTTGTAGCAGAGTGGTACAATGGTACGGTTTGTGGAGGAGACTTCTATTTTGTGTGATGTCTTGGTGTACCAAAATTTGTCGTGGATATGCTTGTATACTGACCTAAATTTTGTTTTTAATTGTTTTTTTAGAACATGCTTGTATGATGTCAAGTCATCAACAGGTATGAGAATGTGCTCCCATCTCTCCCAGGCTGAAGCACGATATGTAATAGTACTTTTGCCTCTGGTCCACAGCAATGAAAGCAAGTCAGTTCTGGATTGCTCTGCAGCATGTGACTGCAGTCATATGCAGACACTTGTGTCTGGATGGCTTCTGGGGCAATAATGGGACTTACTGTTACCCATTTACTAGAAGTGGACCTTTTTCTGGAAAAACTTTTTTTTTTTTTCATATTCCTATATTTTCTTAAACATCAATAAATATATAAATCTGATTTGATATAATTTAATTTGTTGCAAATACTTGCAAAATAAATGTGATGGGGTATTTTTTAACATATGATGTTTTGTATTTTGAAATTAGTTTTCATTTTCCGCAGAAGACAACTCCACAGTTACAACTTTCAATCTCCAGCTTTCCTATTTACTATGACATTGGAACACACATTGCTGCTGCTGTGTTTGAGAAACTCTCTGGTGTTTTAAAGCTTAGAATTAGAAGTTGCTCTTATGTTAAATTTCTTTTGTGCATCCCAGACTAATTAAGAATCCATTAACATGAACTGCTTTGCCACTTTTTATTGGTGATAGGCCTAGAGGTGTAGAATAAAAATCCTTGAAATGTATTTCACCTTCTAAATAGAGTCTTTAGAGAATAATAATTTCTGAAGTATTTTTCCAATAATGGTAGTTCAGCACTCGGAGATTGGATACACACACATTTCAATATATTGTAATGTGTGGAAGCTTCGAACTCTGCATTAATGTGTTTACTTCTACTTTGATCCCACACTGTGTGTGTGTATACTTCTATAAAAGCTTTCTCAGACTGGGTGTGACTTTCACTTGTTCTTTTTGCAATTAAATATCCGGAAACAAAAGTTTCTTGATGGTTTTTAGTCCTCAATGCTTTAAAGGAAAAAAGAAACTCTGGTATAGCCCTGCAAGTTCCATGTGGAAAATACCCGTAAATATCACCTAATTACCATACTCCACAAGATATTTAAAAATATGTCTGTAACATAATGAATTGGAGAAAGTATGGTAGAAGGTGTACTTGTTGTCTTTCCTACTGCTATTAAAGTAATGCTCAGCATTCCTGTCCTTACTACATTGTATATATATGTAGAGACCACATAGCCTTATGAGGCTTTTCGGCCAATGTGGATTTGCAGAACAGTGTAGATAGGGGATTTCTTTAGCATCAGACTAAAAAACCCATAAAATCCATGAAGAAAACAAATCTACTTCATTAATTTTTCCTATTCTTTGACATTAAGCAATTGAGATAGATATCAGACATGAGATCAGAGAACTGCTACTGCTGTTATACAGTCAGTGTATCATTTCACTTTAGGGAAGGTGAAATCAGCTCAGTTCTTACAGTCCTTCAGGTTTTTTAGTGACACTTGAGGACAGGCTTCTTTCTTCCTCTTGGGTGCTTCCTGCTATAGTAGAAGACATTCTGTTCTGTTACACTTCCAGGAACACAGAGCAGCTGTAAGGACTGGATGCTCTTTTGTAGCTAAACACCACCACCCCTCCCACCAACCAACCAACCAAAGCCCACTCTCAAAAAAAAAAACCCAACAAACCCCCCACAACATGAAGTAATTTCAGCTTTTAAGTAACTTTCAGTAACTTCAGCTTTTAAGAAGCTGAAGTAACATCTGCAATATAGGAATCATTCAAGAAATGTTTAGATACTCATAATAAATTTAGTTTCTGGAAATCATCCATTGATTGTAATTGAGCATAATAGGACATACTTTCCAATGGCCTTCTCATCTCCTATTTTTAGATTACTTTCCATAAGGTGGATACATTTTTTCCTTACCTGAGGTGTAGTTGGTATATCTTCAGTTATTGAATTTAATAGTATTGTGTGTGGGTAAAAGATGGATTATGGATTGAAAGGTTCCCAGAGTTGCGGGGTAAAGGCAACTTTACTCCCCAACCTTTGCTCGGGAATGCAACCTTTACTTGGGATGGCTTTGCTCCCCAACCAATCTGATCATGGTCAGTGGGAAAAGAGAAGATGCTCTGTTTTCCCTGGGGTGCCTCAGTTCATACCTGAGTCTGCGCAGTAAAGTGCTGTGGGGACCTTGTCCTATGAAGTACACCAGGTCCTCTCAAGGGAGCCCCCTCACTCTCCCAGGACTTAGTGAAACTTTTGCGTTTGCCTCATATTTGATGCTCCGAGACACTGTAGATTTTTTTTTTTTTTGCCAGCTGAGACAGACTTCTATGGATGGGGGAGGAAACTTGAAAAGGAGGCTTGCAGTAACCACATGGCCTGTGACTCGCTGCTAATACCAATCAGGCCTCTTGGTAGGCTGTCCTTTGGAAGTCTGCAGTAGCTCACAGCAGTGCTTCAGAAACTGGTGGGTGCTCTCAGGGGTATTCAGTGTCCCTTTTTGTTATACTTGTGGTTTCTTGTTTTTCTTTAATAAAAAATCACGACAAGCCACACCCACCAAAAATTCTTTGATTCCACTGACCTTATTTTCCCTCCCCTTCCCTTAATTTGCATATATTCACTACCTCTTCTATTTTTCACTCATTTACTCTCTGGCTCTGCAGATTGTGTCTTATTTTGCCTTCCCGGTAGAGCTTTGAATTTTATAGAGTCTGGAGCTATCCTTGCTGTGGACTCCTCTGGTGAGAAAAGGCAAAAGGAGATTGCTTCCATGGCCACAGCTGCTACTGCTGCTGTCATGATCATTTAATTGCTGCAGCCACTCTTACTGCTAATTATTATGGGAATAATTAACACTGATCAAAAATGTGAAGTGCATCCCCTACTTTACATATCTCTATGAACAAGCAATAAATCAAAATGAGAACTCAGCAGAATTATACAAAAGCAACTTGCTGCTCTTGGCTTAGTACTTGGAATGGCAAACCTGAGTGTTTTGGTTTTTTTATTTTCTCCAAACGTTAATTGATAATTGAAAGCATAGAAGAATTTACTCTAGATGTAGATTATTAATGTAAACAAAGTCTCTGCTGCTTGTAAAGCATCTGTCATATAAAACTGTGCTGTTGGCCCTCAAGGCCAGTGAAGGCACATTAATTCTACAACAAATTACTCTAATTTATAGAACTGTTGTATTATATCAAAAGTCCAATTGGAAGCCATCATTGCCCTCTAACTCAGTGTTAATATATCTGTTTTTCCAGTAATTGCATAATGACTGTTAACTTTTATTGTACAACAGATCAATGGTAGTGAACTAAGGAGTATGTTATTTCTATTGAGAAGCGAGTGGGGTATTTGAACTAGCTTAGTGTTCTGTTGAAAAGGACAGCAATTGATTGATGTGGAAAAAATGAATGTGAGAGTAGCACTGCAAAACGTGCAAGTTTTTCTACTTTTTCTGTGATTTTCTGATTCTTCATTAAAGTTGTGGGCATTATGTCTGTAGCATTCATGCAGATTTCCATGAAATCATCCCCGACAATCTACAAAAATTAGATGCTGTTTGGTATTTTTTAAAAGTGTGCCATTTCCTCTGCCTAACTCATCTAACCAACTCCTCTCTTGTCCTATGTGGAAAAAAATGTCATAATTATCTTCCTGTGACTTAAAATGCCAAATAGCAAAAAGTGAGATGAAAAATCCATCAGTTGTTTGTGCAGCCTGTTGACAGGTTTAGTTTCAGGTCCTTAGAAATCTTATTTTTTTTTCTTTCCCGTAAATTTTTTTTTTTAATGAACCCTCAGCACTAAGAATGCAAACAGTCTGAGATATTTAGGCATGAGATTTAATGACTGCTACCAAAAGAGCTGTAGCTGATATGTCCACTTCCTTCTTCTGTCAAAAGGTTACTATTGTTTTGCATTTGAAAATTAAAATTACTTTCTAATGTATTATCAGCTAGGAATTTTGATAAGGGGAGGTAGAAGAATGCAACATTGTTTTGACCAGTGTTGCTATAGTAGTTGTTTCTTCTTACATTTTATCTTTCTTTTTGTAAATGACTTAAACATTGAAGGAACACAAATGGGTACCACTTAGAGAAAGCAGAAGGAATATATAGTATATAGACCATGACTGAAATGTTTTGCTCTTGGATTTTATAAAAACCTATAATGAATGTTTGTGGGAAACCTGATGCTCTTTGAATATTTTTCAAATGTATATGTAAAAGGAGTACCAGAGTCTTACACTATACTCATTTTCAGTAAGGTAATAGTCTTTAAAACTGTTGGAAAGGATACATGCTTTGTTCTCAGAATTCACTGATCGTCAAATCTTATTGCTAAATTAGGCTCTTTTATCATTTAGACGTTGATGTAAGACAAACAACTTTTTTTTTACTGTTAGAAAGATCTTTGAGAGTTCTGGAAACTAATAAATGTCATTGGCTGTATAGGGAGCATCTAATATCTTCAGCTGATTAAGATTTGCTATCACTCATTAATAGGCAGTGGAAGCTGGTGCTAAAAAGACTTTCAAAATGAAGATGCATCACACTACAATAGATTCATTTAACAAATGGGTTTGATGTTAACTTAAAGAAGAGAAAGATTAAGCTTCCACCAACTTCTATTTACTTATTCAGACTACTTGCTTTTGTTCTCCTTTGCCTTTCTGCCTTAATGTCATAAGAAAGAGCTTGCTTTCTTTCACAGCTTTCTGTGAAAAGTTTCTCAAAACAATTGGTTGGATCTTTATAGTGTGTCATGTCATGTCATGACTGGGCTTCACGAACGAAGATTTGGGAAGGCTCTATCCACATTTGCTACAGGCACGCTGGTGGCTTATGAGGCCAATACGTGACAGACATATCTGATTGCAAAAGGCACAGCAGAAAGACTCCTTAGGTGGTGTATTCTGCAAGACACGGTTCTTTCTGCGTTGCCTTTTTTCCTCGAGAGGGATCCTGCTTGTGTTCTCGAAGGAGACAGCTGCGTTATAGATGGTGTGTCTCCAGACCTCCCGATTTGAGGCCAGAGTAGACCAGTTATGGTGATCAATATGGCCAAGGCTGAGATGTTGTTTCAGGGAGTCCTTGTATCTTCTCTTTGGGGCTCCTCTCATGCGGCAGCCAGTGGCAAGTTCACCATAAAGCAAGATCTTAGGGAGGCGGTGGTCCTTCATCCTTGAGACGTGTCCTGCCCAGCGCAGCTGTGTTCTCAGTAACATGGCCTCTATACTTTATAGTGTAGTAGGCTTAGAAAAACCTCTATGATATCCCATCCACAGTCAATAGGAACATTCCCTGGCTATTTCTGACTTGGTTTTCTGTCCTTTTGAAACACTTAGCAGAGGACCAAGCCTATTCAGGACAAAAGAAGAGATCTTGCAGCACTGTCTCACTTTCTTTGCAGCAGCGTAGTTGAATTTATGCTTGTTTTGTGAATTAGTTAATCACATGCTTCCTTTGGTCAAGAAATTTTCCTGATAACCAAAACTGAGACTGGGCGGCTGTTCTGTTTGTCTCAAAAGTATCCTTTATTAGAAGTTGGGTTTGTTCCAATCTTGAAGCTGTGATAGCTGTACATTCTAAGGTGGTTACTACTTAAGGTTAATAGACCTTAAGTCAACAGACAGAGATCATCTTTCCCTAGCTAGGTCTCTGACTGGATCAAAAGAATGACATCCTTAGAAGACACCATGCAGGGTGTCTTCATGTAGCTACAGAAGCTACATGGGTGTCTTCCATGTAGCTTTGACCTGGATTCTTGTTACGACATGATTAAATAAAATTGTGGCCTGCCATTTCCTTTCATTATCTATTATTCATTTCTCTCATAGCAAAGTCACTCGTTTATCTGTTTTTTGTCTGCCTTTGGATGGGTATACAATTTGGTAAAAGGAGCCCATTTGTACAGAAGTTCATAGCCTTCTGACTTCT
Organism: Manacus vitellinus; assembly: GCF_001715985.3. Taxonomy (NCBI): domain Eukaryota; kingdom Metazoa; phylum Chordata; class Aves; order Passeriformes; family Pipridae; genus Manacus; species Manacus vitellinus. Next base: position 40,580,690 of record NW_021940682.1, on the reverse strand, counting down.
AGCTGTGCTTTCTTCAAAGATCACAGAATCATAGGAAAGCTTAGGCTGGGAGACACCTCTGGAGATCATCTAGTCCAATCCCTCTGCTCAAAGGAGGGTCAGCTATAGCATGTTGCTCAGGACTGCAGGTTGTTGGGTTTTGAAAGCATCAATACTAATTGACTCAAAGCTTACTGTTACAATAAACATGAAAAAATACCAATGTAAAAATTTACTATTTTAACAGTTTCCACAAACATCTTCAGTTTGCTTTGTATGTATTTGTCTTCTGTTGTTTGACTATGTTATAATTATAAATCTTAATGAATATGTTTCAAAAAATTGTCAAAATTTTCAAGACTAATCAGAGAATTTTGAGTGTTACTCTGAAACTTTTAAAGACTATTAGCCTTGTATATCAGCACTTAGTGAAAATCAAAACTCCCTATGGATGTCCCATTCTTTGTTGAAAATCTGGATGTATAATGCAAGGAAAGATATGGAAATAAGTGCATAGACAGGCAGAACAGCATGTAGATTAACTTATTAAAAGTTTTTTGACTGATAAACTACTATCAGCACTCAAAATTTTTACTGACTAATGAAAATCTCTTTTTTTTTTTGTGATGCTTTGATATGGGACCTGTAATGGTCTTCTCTTTCATCACTGGTATGCAGACCACAGTTTGTGAATGACAGATAGGAAACTGAGAGGTGGTTAGTGTGTGTTAGTGATGTCCATAAGCCTTACTTATAAACTCTTGTCAAATATTTCCGTCCATTTCTTACTTGAAAATAAACTTCTGTCTTACTTTTACTTTTGATGTATCAAAACCATTAAATTATTAAATATTCCATGAATTATGGTATCACCAGGCAAGCTTTGTTGTTTGTGTCATGTCTTTTACTTTGAGAATACTTTATAAGTACTGTATGCTGCTCATGGAGAAAACGTTAGGGGTTTTTCTGTAGAATAGATAATTGTAAAGAGTAAGACTCATGCTATCTGCACCTGATAGTAAAAAGTGGTGTAACAAATATTTTTAGCTTTCTGCTTAGATCAGGTAGTTTACCAGTCTGATCTTTCCTAGGCCATGTATTAATGAAAAGAAGGTATATGCAGTTGTTTAGATTATTAAATAGAGAAGTGACCACCTAAAGCCTGACAAATATACTGTTCCACTAATTAATTGTTTTTAAGCTTATATCTTTCTACATTAAAGGCCAAGGTTTTAACTGGATACTTATGCTTAACCCATGTGGGACATTTTACAGCTATTCAGGGTCTGTAACAGCCCTGTATTTACTAAAATCTGCCATAGGTCTCTACTATTAGTAGAAAATAGCAGGCCTACTGTATATACTGCAGCTGTTTCCATTTTCCTAGGATTAGGAAACTTATTTCTCTTATTAGAAAGACTCAAATGTTGTGTGACATGAAGTACTTCATGTCTTATTCCTATCTATAGAGATAGATGTAAACAGATGCAGATTGGTTTGTTTGTGAGCAGAATTGTAAACTGAATTTCAGTCTGGGTGAGATTTGAAGATTGATTGAAGACAGAGCATTAACGCTCACACAACCTGCATGTAATGCTGTACCTTCTTGCTATCACCAGTACCTTGTGAGGGGTGACACTTCATCAGCATTCCAAGAGTTTACAGTTTTCTACTGCAGTAAAAGCTTTCTGATAATACAAACATATTTCTAGATTTTAAAATAAATAATTTCTCTTTTTGTCTCTGAAATATATTTATTTTAATGATTTATAAAAAATAAATACATTTAGTGCAACTAGGTCTTTCCCACTGGCATTACCTATTGCTGCTCTTGGTTAGGAGGATACTTAATAATGCTTTTCAAGTATTCTCATAAAATGGTAGCAATATCAGCCATAGTGTTAAAATTACTAAATTTTATATAAGTAATTTCTATAACTTATGGAATTTTGGCTTGGCCGTTAAATGCTGAAGACAGGTGAGGACCACTGTGTGTGCCAAGCAGTCTCCCCAAAAGGGCCTGGTGGTTGGCTGGCAGCTGAACTAACCTACTTCAGCTGGAAAGTGGGACAGAGTTCAGTCGTGCAGATCATTTCTCACGCTGAGTTATTGACTGCATTTGCCTCCTCTTCTCTGAGAAATTTCGCATTAAACAGAATCAAGTGTGTTTGCAATGTCCAAGGCCCATTTACCAAATCAGAAAATACCTGAGGTCTCAAAGTTTTGTTTAATATTGAGAGATAAAGTGGTAACCATATCATTTCAGTACTAGATTTCCTGTACTCATTTTGATTTCCATTCTTCAACATGCAGGAAACAATCTAATGTCTACTAGAAAGAGTCATAATTGCTTTTCATTATTTGCAATATTAGAAGTGTATTCAGCAATATGGGTCATAGTTTTTAAATTGTGTTCTTAGATTCTTCAGTTGAATGCTTCATAGTTTTTTAAAATGAACTACAGATTTTCATGTTTAAATCTTACTAATCAATGCATTTATTTGCTGTGCTATACCAATTTATCTGTTTACTGTTTTCATAGGCATTCTGCAAGTCTATCCCTTTCTGTTTTCTGGAGACTGAAATAACTGAACATTTTATTTAATTTCCACAGTGCAAGTAAATTACTCCCTCTGTTATGCAGGCCTTCATGCTAGACTTGTCTGACATGGGAAAGCTCCCTGAGAATGCAGAGAGCTTACTTGATCTGCATATGCTTAGCGGCTGAAAACAGAATTTCTTAGTGACACACACTCTCCTCTAAACACTGAAGAAATCTGTGTTACTAAGATTTTGATATTACAGGGATAGAAAGGGACTCTGTCCAGAGAGGCACTGATTTATTTTTCTTTGACCTACCATTTCAAGAAATTACTTTTGGTAGACTTTGTATTTCTTCTGAGAGAAAACTTTTTCCATCAAATTTGTCCACATGAGGACGTGAAGTTAGAGGTAAGAGCGCTTTTTCTTTTTAGTTTAGGCCAGGTAGACTAGATAGTCCAAAAATAAATGTCTCTAATACTAGAAACCTATTTTGTTTGTGGTGATCGTTCAGACAGGACCAAGAGGAACAGGAGTGCTTTTATGACTTTCAGTATTAGTGTTATATTAGCAGTTAAAGATGTGAGTTCTATTCAGCTAAATGCTGTAACAGCACACAGAAATATATAACTGCAGTAAGTAATCTCTTTCCTCTCCACACTCTCGTCTTTACTTTTTTATTTCTTTTCTATGAGATAATGTCTGGGAACGTAAGACTTGCAATATTGTGAAGCAATTGTAATTGGGACATTGGGGTTTACTGCACTAGGAAAATGAAATAAAAATGATTTACTGCACAGATATTAATGTTAGCTATGAAAACCCTCTCCGCAGAAGTGTCTCTAAGGCGGGTGGCCATTAATAATGCTGAGTTTCATGATGATTTGAAGAGGCCTTTCTCTTTGCCTGCCAGGGAAGACAGCATGAGGATTAAAGCATAAGTTTCATAGCTTTTCTCCCTCAGATTTTATGCAAACTCGATAATGGATCAATTTGCATATTCCCCAGTTTGCCTGTCTTGTTTAAACTGTGTGGGTTTGTTCTGAAGGTTAATCTTAGTAAATTAGGTTTATTGTTTTACTGTAAGATAGAGATGGGACAAGTCTACTACTCTGCTTATGACTCACCTTGATCTCAAGGGCATGGACTCTTTTTTGAGCAAGCTGACAATTTGGGTTTTTGTTATCTGGTTTATTTTTTACAATTTTGCTAAGCACTAGATGCTGCAGGGAGTTTGTGCAGTGACAATCATCTCTGAAATCCATTTGCTCAGGAGGTACCACCAAGCACATAACTGAAGTAAACACTATTGCTCATAACACACTGATGTGTGGGGGCCTGCAATAAATGTTCAGTTGAAAGCAGTGACGTTACAGGGATAAAAATGCAAGTTAAAATTGTGGTTTACCTTCTCTGTCAACTGGGTTGAAGGCAGAGTCTGCTGTGGGTCTGGAGCTTGTGGCTTGACAGATACCTTTGATTTATGGTGAAGAGCAGTCTGATGAAAACCTAGCACAGCCACATAACTTTTGATGTGCAGGTAATGTAAGCCTGTGAGTTGAAGGTATGGAGAAGATTTAAGTAGGATTTAGCTGAGCTATATTTACATGAGCCTTTTCAGGATTTGTTATGAACTTTGTCTGTAAACCCTATTTTATTTTATCATCTAGTCTTTTCTTTCTTGTGAGGGCTCCTGAGCTATTTGTTATTTCAGTTTCTCATCCTATTTTCTCCCCATAAATGCTTGTAATTGGTATTACCAGTCTCTCCCAAGACTTCTGAGTCCCATGAAATGATGGCCTCTAGAATCTCCTCTTGCTTTGGATTATCTGCATTGAATCAATAATGGATAGAGCTGCTGTAGTGGAAAGTGCTGCATGAACTGTGCAGCTTTTACCAGCCCTATCTCAGGATACATTGTGTGAGGAAAAAAAAATGGAGGGAGGGAATTTCACCTGAGGGACTGTGAAGGTTGCTGGAAGATGGCTGGCAGCATGAAACAAGAAGAAACATCTAAGGTACTACAAAGATGAAAACTCACTGATGAGAGTTTTTCCCTGTCACTGATGTCTAGAAATTAAATACAGAATATTTGGATTAAACAGCACAGCTCTTTCCAAAGAGATATATGCAATCAATCATCCCTGGAAAGTGCTATTGACTGGTATCTTAACTAGACTGAATAAAACACTGTTGTGTACTACAAGATATAATTTTTCATGGTAGACAAATTCACTAATGACCCACTAGATAGCTTTTTTTCCTAACTATTGTTCACTTAAAATGCAGACCTAGAAAGTAAATTTTTCACAGAGGATTAATTTGGGTAAAAGAGAAAGCAAGAATTGCCTTTTTTTCCCCCAACTTGGCTGCTGGGCTGTGTAACAACTCACTCTTTGTAGAACTGTGTTAGTAGGGATTTAAAATATACAGGTTTTTGCATGCGAACAAACAGGTTCAGCTCCTCAATATCCAGCTCTTTGGTAAATATCTTCCTACTATCCTTGGTTTTGGGTTTTTTTTGGTATGTTTTCATAGATACAGCTTTGTGTGATGGTGGTGGTGGGGTTGTTGGAGATTGGAGTGGTTTTCTTTTTTAAAATTTTTTTTTTTTTTAATGTTTGTGTTTTGTTTTGGTTTTAAAGAAAGTTAAACTTGAGTCAAAAGTATCAGTAAATGGGCCTATTTTTTCTTGGTCTCCTAGTGAATGGGTTTGTTGCCTTAATCTCTCAATTTCCCAGACTCAACCCATTGCCAAAATAATACAAATATTTACATGTAGCTTATAAGAGCAAAAGTGAAGGACCTTCTGCCTTTTGTGCATTGTATATATTTGATACTTCTGTTCTGTTGATGGTTTTTAAGTGATAGGCGTTCTTTTAATGTGTTTTCTCCTATCCTCCCCTTAAGGTAATAGATGAAGTCTCTCCTTTTGTTACTTTCATTTTAGTGCACTTTTAACTATAACACAGTGAGTTGAAAGGTGCTTCTGTTAAGTTGTCATGCAAAACTGAAATCTGGAGTCCAGGTGTTTGGTTTTAGCTCTACTTGTCAGAATTTGTCATTCTACTTTCAATACAGCAGTGATTTTATCCACCCTCCTGATTTTTAGGGACTACTTTTTTCCATAATACGGTTGTACTTATGGTTGTTTTATGCTAATGCAGGATGTACCCATACTTTCTAGAAACTTCTACTTATCCTTATCTTTAAATGCATCTTAAAGATTTTTCTGGAGACATTGATTATTTGGTTTTTTACCTGTTGTCTATCCTACTGCGTTTCAGTTGACAAATGTGTTTGTCATTATTTATTATTATAATTTTTATTTATTTCTTCCTAATTTGTTGTGTAATGTATGTCTATATTTTGTTGCAGTATGTGAAGATCCAAATAGCTTGTACTTCATCTTGAACATTTTTCCTTCATAGAATACCTTTCTACCATTTATATTTTGATTTTACTAGAGAGCGTGTGTGTGTGTGTGTGTATTGTTTGGGCATTATGATTTCCTAGGTAGCATTCAGTTTTAAGACTGTTGTTATATCTTTGTGATTTTGGATACCAATACTGCCACCAACGGTGGTGTGTACAACTCAGGTAGATGTAATTGAGCAAGATGTGGGAATGCTGTTGATTCTAGTGGTTCATCAGAAATCCCCCTTTTTCCCTCTGAGAGTAGGGCTCAGGCAAAGGACTCTGTTCTGAAGAACACAAGAGCTTCAGGCTTTATCTAGACAAGTCTGTCTTCATTTAAATGCAGGCTATATTCACTGTAGTCTCATCTGAGCTGGGTACAAAATGTATGATTACATAGCTTTTAAAAGAAACAGGATTTTATGGGAATACTGAATAATAATTTTTTCTTCCTTCCTTGAAGATCTAACAGATTATGCTTAATGTTGCTTCTGAACATGACAACAGGCAGGAAGGCTGTAAACATAGTAAAAGGGTTCTTCAGAATTTACTTGCTAGTTTGTTTTTTGATTTCTTTTATCCTTTTCATGCATGATTCAGAACTGTAGTCGCAAACTCAGCTTGAGAACTCACAATAAATCACTGCGTATTCAGGGTAGAAGGGACCTCAGAAAGTCTCTAGTCTAAGTATCTACTTGAATCAGGGTCAGGTTACTCAGCACTTTATCTGGTTGGTAGCCTTAAAAACTTGTAGTTTGGGAGACTGCACAACCTTCCTGAGCATCCTCTTTCACTGTTGGACTGTCTTATGGTGACAATTTTTCCTTATAACCTCTCAGAAACCAGATACAAAAAGTCTAGGATGTCAGAAGGAAGAGGAAGTAGGAATCTGTCTCATTTCCTACCTCCATTCTTCTCATTTGTAACCTTTCCCCTCTTTAGCTTCTATTTTAACCTCCTCTCTCCTTCCACTCCAAGTGTCACTGATGTGATGTATCCATATCCTTTGAATTTCGTACAAGCACTACTCTTTAAAAATTTGTGATGATGATGACAAAAGTAACCACAACAGGAAACTAAGGCAAAGAATGCTTTACTAGTAGCATTATATTTAAAAACATATCAGCCTTTGGCACTCAAAGGCTGATACTAATGATAAACAAAGAACTACCCTATGGTTATTTTGTAGTTTTCCTTTTCTGTTTAAGAATAGCATAACATGAGTTAGAAGTGTATTAGAAAGATTATGCTACCAGAAACTACAGTGTAATAAACGGGTTTTTTTCCAGTAATGTTAAAATATGATATTCTATTAAATTCTTCAGTTGGAAAACTCTAGAAACATGCATACAGTTATTTCTGATTTTTTTTTCAATTTTGGTTGATTAATGTTTTCGTAAGTTAAGTTTTGGTTAAAATGTATTTTTTTTCTTCTAATATCTCAGACTAGAACCTTGGTTTTGCACCTAGAGGATATTTCATGAAATTAATAACAACTATAATGTTTCTTGTTAGAATAATTATAAAATTAGGAATCAATCTAATGAGAAATACCAAAGCAAGCTGAAGGAGGTTTCGAAAGATGATTACATGGAATCCAGTGGGTTATTTGAATATTAAAAGATTAAGATCTACCTTGAAAGACTTGAAAAAATTGCCTATGGATTTTATGTCTAAAATGTAATGAATTTAAAAAACAATTGTATGGTATAAGGAGCGAATTCCTTTGGACATAAAGTCAATATGTTGATATCTCAAGGGAACAATGCTGCAGTCAGTGTTACTACAAGCTTTCATCTATGATGTAGTGAAAGGCTGTATGAGTAAGGTGATATGGCCCAACGCAGAGGCAGCTCCTTGCTATTCACGTGGATAAAAACACAGTGAAGCACTAATGCCAGAGTCTCAGACCAGTAGAGCCAGGCAGAAAATGCATAAATTACCTTGCACTGGTCAGATATATGAAGAAAAAAAACAACTTCTGCACTGTTTTGATTTACGGATTCTTCATTTGGAGACTGGGAGAATGATATTAGCAGATTTTGTCAGTTTAGTGACAGCATATTCTATTCAAAAGGGGAATCTAAAGCAAATAGAGTTCTTCCACTGTTTTGAAAAAGGTAGGAAAAAATGTGGAAAAAATATCCATTGACATGGTGATTTGCCTTCAGCCAGAGTAGTGCTCAATTCTAACGTCACAACTAAAACTGAAGCAGGGTAGATTAGTGAATCTAAACTGTTCTGGGTCAGAAATCAAGCTAAAATGGTTGCTTACAGTTTTATTGTTAGGGCAATATGAAATGATAGAGAAGCCAAGAACTAATTGAGAACTGAAAGGCAGTTTCATTACCCAGATGTTTAGATGGTGCTTTGGATAAGATACTTGATCATCATGTTGTCCAACTTGAAATTCAGAGATTATCCAGAAATCTAAAAAAAATATTGGAAACCAGTTCATGCAATCTCATTCATCTCTGGAAATAACTTGAATTTCTTGCAACAAATGATGGAAAGAATTAAAAGATTTTAGAAGTCCTTCAAAACAAATCAGCTCCCAGGTGACTTAATACAATTTAATACACTGGGGAAATCATTGTATCTGGTTTTGTAAAAGGCAAATGTAGTAAGTTACCTGCAGTCTTCCTCATAGTGTCATATGAATAAGTTTGCTATATGAATATAATTTTTTCTTTTCTACTTTATTCTTTCCTGCAAATCTGTCAGCATAAAGAATAGCTACATTCAAGCTCTTTTATCCTGAGCAAAGGCCATTTCTAGGAATGAGTGTGCTTTTCTTGATAACTGTGACCTACAAAAAGTGAATGAGAGCTCCAGTCTTTTTTTTGTGTAATAATATTTAATACATATAAAAATCTTTTTTCTGACAATGTATAAGTTATTAAAATTGGAGTAACCATAGATTTTTCTTGTCATCTGGAATATGCAAATTAAATGCACTGTGGCAGTTAAATTTTAGTTACATAAGTTATCAAAGTTGGAATTGAAACTTAAATTTTCTAGCTGAGGAAAAAGGAACCAGAAAATTCTGCATCTAAAATGCTGTGCCTGTACCTTTTACAAAAACAAACCCAAACGATAATGGGTTGCTGGAAACCAGTGGATGGTTCAGGAAAACTGTCTTATGAAGAAGAGAATGAAAAGTTAAATTTTACTGTATTTATGTGCGGAGAGAAGCATACTTAATCTCATTCAAGGGAACATGCCAAATGAATGCCCAAAACTTTGTAAAAATGCTTGTTGTTCTCAACTGGAAACTGTATAAATGATACCATTTCTTAACAATATCTAATTGTTGTGCATTAGGATGTCTTGCTTAGTTGTTTGAAGCTAAAAAAGAAAATAAAACTTTTTCTTAATATGAAGGTAGTTTTGGAATTAACTTTGAAAATTTTTAATTTCATGAATCACCTGAGCTAGGCAGCTTTGCAGAAGAATATGAAACAGACATCTTCAACTTCACTGATGCTTAGCATATGAAGTATATATAGTCATCCTTTTCTCACAGTTTTTCACACAAAAATTTATGCTCAAGATATCTCAGAGATAACATTGCATGATTAGAAATGTTCGATATATTTAAGAAGTAAAAAGTACTGAATTCTAGAATAGCAAAAATTTGCCATCAGAATGCCAGAGTGGTAAGTGGAGAACATGCCTTATCAATACTAGACATACTTAATAAAACCAGAGAGGAGGTGTCAAGATGTTTAAAGAGAAATCTTTTGTTCGAGGCTGATAGTTGTGTGTTTAAGCTGTAGATAAACATTTGCTGCTCTGTATTTCTAGTTTTGTAACAGATTGTGCTGTGTTTGCAGTGATTTCTGAGGTTTGAGCTAATATGCTTATCCTCATTGCTATTTTGCAGAAACCTTTAATAAATTTTAAGAAGTGAAGAAAGTCCCTTTGTACTTTGTTGTACTTTTGGGTTTTGAATAGGCAATGTGTGCTTTTGTTCCCTTGTTAATTGTTCATAATAGTTGCACAGTCTGATCTTCCACTTGTTGAACTCTTGCTTTCTACCTCTCAGTTATATCTTTTTGCTGGTATTAAAGGTATGTTCAGTACTGAAGGTGTGTTTAATAGGTGTTTGTTCTAGGTGTTTGTGTAGGTCTTGCTATAATGAAGATTAGCGTGTGTAATGAAGTGTGTGGTTTACAGGATACATCATTGTTGTTCGTTTCTATAAAACTATGATGCTTCTGAGTGACTCTTAATAGAGTTCTCTTGCTAGACCTCAAATCTCTGTCTGTTTTCTTGGAGAAGTTGGGAGATTTTGAGACCTGAGAAGATAGATACATTGAAATAGTTCAGGTTTCTATCCATGTTTGATTTCTTGGTACTTTGTTATACAGTGGAGGAACTGTGTGTTTCATGAGGGACTCCCCATTTCTTTGGTCCTGAGACCATTAAATGGATTGTTACCTCAGTAACTACACCCTCATTTACTAGTTAACTAGAGGGTATGTGAGGTATTTGAAGCAGGAACTTGCCAGGAATACTCATGTCAATTTAGCAAGGAAGAATAAAAAGCAGCTTTTTTTAACTTGCAGTTTATGGAAGCTTTACTTCTGCAACATGTCAGCACCAGTGGCTGCAATGCCAAGTGTGCAGAGCAAGTGAATAATGCAGTTGGGCCTTTTAGAGGGAACGGCCTGTGTTCTGTATTCAGATTCCCATCTTCAACGTGCACAAAGTTGAAGAGAAGTCCATCTGCATTCTTATATTTAATGCCTATTGTTTATACACTGTGAGATACAAAGTGTGGAATCCACTTGTGTTTTTGTTGAAGGATATGCCCTGGTTTAACCCCAGCTGACATCTCAGCCCCACATAGCCTTTGTTCACTCCCCCTGATGGGATAGGGGAGAGAACTGGAAGAGTAAAAGTGAGAGAACTCATGGGTTGAGGTAATGACAGTTTAACAGGTAAAGCAGAAACCACACACACAAGCAAAGCAAAACAAGGAATTCATTCACCACTTCCCATGGGAAGGCATGTGTTCAACCATTCCCAGGAAAGCAGACCTCCATCACGTGTAGTGGTTTCTTGGAAAGACAAATGCCATCATCTCTGAACATCCTTCCTTCTTCTTCCTCCAGCTTTATAGGCTGACCATGATGACATATGGTCTGGGGCATGACCCCTTCTTTTGTCAGTTGGGGTCTGCTGTCCCAGCTGTGTCACCTCCCAGCTCCTTGTGCACTCCCAACCTCCTCACTGGTGGGGTGGAATGAAATGCAGAAAAGGCTTTGACTCTGTAAGCTCTGTTCAGCAATAGTTAAAACATCCCTGTGTTATCCACACACTTTTCAGCACCAATCCAAAACACAGCCCCATACCAGCTGCTGTGAAGAAATCAACTTTGTCCCAGTCAAAAGCAACATGAGATATAAGCAAGGAACTTGCAAACTTCTCTTTATTTGTGTGTAGGCTCACTATCCATATTTCATTTGAGTCTCCAGACTTGGAAGATTGGTCCTGGGTATGGTATCAAAATTAAATTGAGAGACTGACAATATGCCAAAGCTGGAAATTTGGAAGCAAAATCACTCATTTTCCTATGATATCTTCATGTTTCTGTCTCTTACATGAAATTATTTGGCAAACTCCCAGAACATTTTTCAAAAGTAATATAACTGAGTGAAAAACTGTAGCCACCAACATCATGTATACTTAAGTGGTAGTTATAGCAAAACATACTGGTAAACTAATTTAAAGATGTTAAATGCTTTATTCATTTGCTACTTTCTGAAGAATCCTTAGGGTTCTCCTTCAAGAAGAACAAGGACTGGTTTGATGAAAACAATCAAGAGATCCAGGAATTGTTGAGGAAGAAGAGAACTCACCAAGCACACCTTGCACTGCCATCCTGTCATGTAAGAAAAACAGCCTTTTGTCTCGCATGCAGCAAGCTCCAACAGAAACTCTGTGACATCCAGAACAAGTGGTGGATCAATCTAGCTGAAAAAACTCAATTATGCACAGACACGGGTGATCACAGAGGATTCTATGAGGCCCTGAAAACAGCATACGGGCCTACATACCAGGTACAAAGCCCTCTACTCAGCGCAGATGGTCAAATGCTTCTGACAGATAAAACCTCCATTCTGAATCGATGGTCTGAACACTTTCAGACTCTCTTCAGTACCAGCCGTGTAGTTCAAGACTCAACGATTCAGTCCATCCCACAATGACCGAAGAATGAATTGGATTCTGCCCCCACTTTGGGAGAAACTCTTAAGGCCATACAGCAGGTGAAAATCGGCAAGGCAGTGGGGGTTGATGGAATTCCACCTGAAATCTGGAAACATGGGGGCCAAGCACTCCATGCTAAATTTCATGAGTTTGTGGTGTGCTGTTGGGAACTAGGTAAACTACCATCAGACCTTTGTGATGCAGTCATCATCACATTGTATAAGAAGAAAGGAGTCAAATCAGACTGTTCAAATTACCGTGGTATTACTCTGCTCTCCATTGCTGGCAAAATCCTGTCAAGAATACTTTTGAACAGACTAATACCCGCTATAGCAGAAGGAATTCTACCTGAAAGCTAGTGTGGTTTCAGAGCCAACAGGAGTACCACAGACATGGTATTTGTTCTCAGACAACTGCAAGAGAAGTGTAGGGAACAGAATAAAGGTCTCTGTGTAACCTTTGTTGACCTCACCAAGGCTTTTGATACTGTGAGCAGAAAAGGTCTGTGGCAGATTTTGGAATGCTTAGGTTGTCCCCCCAAGTTCCTTAAAATGATCATCTCACTCCATGAGGATCAACACGGCCAAGTCAGATATGGCAACACACTTTCTGAACCCTTTCTAATAACTAATGGTATGAAACAAGGCTGCGTTCTCGCACGAACTCTATTCACAGTCTTTTTCAGCATGATGCTCCAAAGGGCCATGGCAGACCTCTATGATCAGGATGGTATCTACATTCGATATTGTACTGATGGAAGTCTATTCAACCTAAGGCAACTAAAGGCCCACACTAAGACCTTAAATCATCTTGTCCAGGAGCTGCTTTATGCTGATGACGCCGCCCTTGTCGCCCACACAGAAGCAGCTCTGCAACATTTAACATCCTGCTTTGCAGATGCTGCTGAGCTTTTTGGGCTGGAAGTCAGCTTAAAGAAGACAGGAGCTCTCTATCAACCTGTACCTCAGGAAGTCTTCCATCATCCCCATATCACCATTGGCCAATCAGAGCTCAAATCAGTCCAGCAGTTTAATTACCTGGGTAGCCTCATCTCCTTGGACGGTAAGATTGACGGACAGATAGACAACAGGTTAGCAAAAGCATATAGTGCCTTTGGAAAGCTTCATAAAAGAGTTTGGCGAAATAAACACTTGAAGAAAAGTACAAAGATCAGTGTTTACAGAGCCATTGTGCTGTCTACTCTTTTGTATGGTTCCGAATCATGGGGCATTTACCACCACCACTTGCGACTCCTAGAACACTTCCATCAACGCTGCCTCCGTACAATCCTAAAAATCCACTGGTCAGATTATGTGACCAATACATCTGTTCTAGAACAAGCAGCAGTCACAAGCATTGAGGCCATTTTACTGAGAACACAGCTGCACTGGGCAGGGCACGTCTCCAGGATGAAGGACCACTGCCTCCCTAAGATCCTGCTCTATGGTGAACTTGCCACTGGCTGCCGCAAGAGAGGAGCCCTGAAGAAAAGATACAAGGACTCCCTGAAACAACATCTCAGCCTTGGCCATATTGATCAACATAACTGGTCTACTCTGGCCTCCAATTGGGAAACTTGGAGACACACCATCTATAACGCCGCTGCTTCCTTTGAGAAAGCACGCAGGATCACTCTCGAGGAGAAAAGACAACCGTGTCTTGCAGAAAGAACTGTGTCTTGCAGAATATACCACGTAAGGAGTCTTTCTGCTGTGCCTTTTGCAGTCGGACATGTCTGTTTCATATTGGCCTTATTAGCCACCAGTGTGCTTGTAGCAAATGTGGATAGAGCCTTTCCCAAATCTTCATTCGTGAAACCTAGCCATCATGATGATGATGACTTTTAGCAGTAAGATCTCACAAAGGCTGCTTTGACTGTGGACATGAATTCCATCAGTAGTGACCATGCCTTTTGTTTATTCCAGGTATAGTAACTAAGACTGATGCTTTGTTGCAGGTCTGTCAGATGAATGAAAAAAAATACTAATTTTAGAGGCTTCCATTTTTGCCTAGCTGTTCAAACACTGGATTTCAGGTTAAGCAAACACCTTGAGCTCAATTTAAGTTAATGGGCAGCCAGGCCTGAGTTTGATTCAGATTCCTCCTTTTCCTTCCTGAACTTTTAAAGCTGTTCAGGTATATTTTTGTAAACAGAAAACTCTTTTGACTCCTGTGCTATGCATATTGAGGTATTGACTAGGGCCTTCTAGATGTTAGAACCATTTCTTTGTGCTTGTCTTAACTAAAGGCTTAGTGGTAATAAATATCTTTGTACATACTAGTTGATGTGCTTTAGTCCCTTAAAATGAAGTAGTTAATTATTTTGTAATTGCTGTTTTGGATGTTGCTGGAATATTTATTCTGGGCTATAGATAGTTGTGATTTACTCTGGCATGTCTAGCCTGATCCCTAGGGTAAGTTGCAATTTTTTTTTAGCTTGAAAAAAAAGCAGTTTGGAATTGCCTAGCTAACTTTGACAGTTCTATTTATGGCAGCATAATTGGTTCAGTCATCTTGAGTTTAAAATATAGTATAATGTGACAAACTTACTTAACACTTGCTTAGAAAAGGGTATGGGGGAGGTAACTGAAGAAATACATTGTCATCCTTTGGGACTGAGATACTGATGCAAATCTTGTGGGGAGAGTTGTGTTGATTGCTGCGTTTTGGTGGTGGGGTTTGGGGGAGGTTGTTTTTGGGGTTTTTTGGGTTTTGTGTATGTGGTGGGTTTTGGGTTTTTTTTGTTTGTTTTGGTTTTTTGTTTGTTTGGTTTTTTGTGGGTTTTGTTTGAGTTTTTTTGTTTGGTTGGTTTTGTGTATTTGTTTTTTCCCTCTATATATCCTAAAACTATGTAACAGCTTGTTACATTACAGTTACCTTGGCTGTCTTTCTGGAATTCTTGATTTGCCTTGGTTTTATAATTGCCTATTCTGAAGGGAGATGACCAAGTCCCACCAGTACTGTTAGAGCAGGACACACTGAAGTGTTGTCCCCTCTCCAGCTGTTGGCTCGGATGTGCTAAGAAGCAGTACTTCACAGGAGTTAGCAAGCACTTTCTTGCTTATGGGGAAGAGAATCTCAGGTACAACCTTTCTTCAGGCTGAAGAACAGAAGACCACATTTGTCATAGAATCTGTATGGTTTTCTCCAAATAACACTTTTATTACAGCCAGAGGATGAGTCTTTGGGGATTTGGGGATTAGTCCTTTGTGGGATTTGTGCCCATAGCAACACGCAGTGGCAGCTGTGAGACTGCAGTGCCACTGCTGCTCAGCCCTCTGCACTATGGTGTCTCTCGACATACTGACCTAGAATAGTGCCCTAGATCTATTTCAGAGGATTTCTTTAATTTTCCCCTTCTACTTTGTCAGAAACCCCCTCAGGATGTTAAATTGGTTGGTAGTTGCAGTTTGATAAATTAGCTGCTAATTAGTTTTCTTCTAGAAACATTATTTCTTACATTTTAAATATTTTTTTCTTCCCTGCACTTGTCCTGACACTTTACTTTTCCTGACACATCATAACGTTAATTACTCTTCTTAATTCATCTATTTGTGTAAATACAGATAATTTAGGCCACTGTGTTTTTTCCTATTAAATTTTAACTTTGTACAACTGTAAACTTACAAATTCATTGACTATCAGCAGTTACAAACATTTGTGGTGGCCCTCCATCCCCAATTTTTTGTTTATTGCAGTGCTTTTGTTGTGATAAATTACAACACTGAGGCTTTCATGCACAGTAATTCGTATAAAGTCACTTCATACTGATGTCTGTAGCTGTCAAATATGAAATGCTGACTGTATTTTTTTTGGCCTGTGCCTAAATAGGAGACATAAATAATGCTTTAAAAATGGAAGCAATGCTGATGGCTAGTCAGAAAGGGCTTTCACCTTTGTAATAGTCGGTGTAATCCAGAAATCATAGCAATCTGCTTCTTGTTTAATGGCTCACATGGAATGATTCTTCTGGTCTTAGTTCCATTCTCTGAGAACAAATGACCACATCATAAAAAAACCCCAAACCCAACATTAACACTTCCTGATTTCCTCTGAAGAAAGAAGTCTGAGAAGCTAAAAACTGAATTTTTTTGGTCAGCATCTCTGAATTCAGCACCTCTCCTTTCTTTTTAGATTTAAAGTTCTTTGTAGTTTCCTTCATGGCAGCAGTTAACCTTCTGTCTGGATATTATCAAAATCCAACTCTGTGAGAGCTGCTAGGCTTGTGTTAGCATTATTGTGTGTCACTTCAGAATGATAGCCTTAGAATTTCTTAGGTTATGGTAGACTCATCCAGTGTTTCAGCTGCACTTGCCTAGTGTGGGTTATCTGCATGCTGCCCTTGCCTTAAGTCGGGATTGGCACTGAATGTTTACAGTTACCTGTCTAGGTAAATGTCCTATTAAAAGGATACTAAAAATATTTAAGAATATAGATGTTTCTGAGAATTCTCCACCTAACTGCTCCATTTCTCACAGGTGAAATATTTCTATACTTCCTCCCTGCCTCAGTTTTCTAACTTCTCTGGTGCTTGCTTTCTTTTGCCTACTTTGGAGTCTTTGAAAGCCTCATTCTTATAAGCTTCCATCTTTCTCTCTTCTGCAGAACCTTTCTGCAGCTTCCTCAGATTCCTCAATTCTTTCATTTCCTTTTGCTGCTTCTTCCAAATCTCTCCACCTCCACCCACCTGAGACCAAGATTTAGAAGAATATCCATTAATAATTGACAAAAATTATTGTTTTTTTTTTCTCTTTACAATAGACATAATCTGGTTTTCACAGAGAGAAGTCATTAAAGTTCAATGATCCTTGATTCTCACTCCCTACCCAAAGGCCAGTTGGCTGACACACATCACCAACTCTTAGCAGTAGAGAAAGCACATGTGATATAACCTGGGCGTGGATAGACAGATACTCTAAACTGTTGCAGTTGATTTACCGAATATGTAAAATCTCATTACATGGTGTTATGAAGTTCTGTTCTGGCACCTTAAGGAAGATTTGAGTTTGGAAGATTTCCTTACATACATCTATCTTGATTACAGACATTTGAAAAAATAACTGTATATTGTCAATAAATGTGAATATAGTACTGGGGCTCCTAAAATATAGAGAACAAAACACAAATATTTAACACAGAGGTTTCACCTCATCACTGTATTGTATCTAGTATAATTTTCCTACCATAACCATTTTTGTAGGCTTTGTAGTCTACAGTACTAAAGTCTGAAAATGTTGTTTTTAAAACAGGGTGTAAAGAAATAAAAGAACAAAAAAGCGCTGTTTAGCACGAATTAGTTAGATTATTTCCTTTGTATAGTAATCTAGAATAAGATTAATATATGCTATGTTGAGTGTGATGTTGGTGCAGTAGCATTTTGCTTTTAACTGATAGTATCATGAGTGCAGTGCTTTATTCCCAGGGTGAAATCTGAAACTTGGAGCTGGAAACAAAATCTCTAGCTACAATAGCTATCTATCAGAATATGCCTTTCAGATTTAAGAATGTGATTTGGAAGCCTCTTATAAGAATTTTACTTAGAGTGAAGAATTTTATCCTCAAGTCTTGACTTTTCCAGGGGCAAAACAAGACTGTTTCAACGTTCTGATATTCTAAATGCCCAAACTGATGTATTGAATATAGGGAAGAGACAAATTTCACTTAATTATTTAACTTACTAAGTGTTAAGCATATTAAGTACTGAAAGTCACAATTACAGTTTGTAGGATAAGTCAGAGACTTTGCAGACATTTTTCATTCTTGGTGATTTTTTCTTTGTTTTACCAATAAACATAATTTTCAGGATGTGCTGAACATCCTGAAACAAAGTAAACAAAGTTTACTTACAAATGTTGCTCACAAAGAAATAACTGTTGTATTTTCCTCTTTACTTTTCACAAGAACGTAATTTAATTGAATTTTGTTCTAAATGCTTCTGTGCAAAAGTTAGATTAAATACTCCTGAGTTGTGAAAGTATGATTTGGAAAAAAAAAGGTGTTCATAATTATATGGATATTTTGAACTAGGATTGCTAAATGATGTATTTGGTTTATTTATACCTTCTAATCATAGCATTTAAGGTAATACTGACCAAATGTAAATCGCTAATTAAGAAAAAATAATTACTGAAGGAATTCTAGATCAATTAGGCATGGTCTAAAAGCACATGGTTTGTCACTAAATATGTATTTTTAAAGGTGTGACATAAATATTTCTCCGTTTGCAGAGACAATGGATCCTTTTGTGTTTGGGGCTTTGTCAAAATCAAGGGGGGAGGGGGAAGAAGTATCAACTTTGTAAGTAAGGTGATTTGCATACTATTACCCCTTAGTCTTTGCTTTCTGTCAAATTTTAAGCTTGCTGTGACCTACTTTGGAGTCTTATGATGAGATTAAGAATTTCAGTGAATTCTCCGTTGCAGGCTACAGTAGTTTCAGCACTTGTGTTTACATTATCACTTTGTTTTACTGGGAATAATGCACAGTTGTCATCATAAGCCTTTGGTGAATTCCTTGATTCCTTTTTTTCTATTGATTCTTATTTTTTTCTTTATTTGTTTATTGTTGTTTGTGGGTTGTTTATTCTTTATTTTTAATGTTTATTATTTAAGAGAATACTGTCTTGTTTTCATGGTTTCAAGTTTCTCAGTTATATCAGGCAGAATGTAGCAGCTGCAGGTTTGTACCATCCATCCCAGCATCAGCTTTATCTTATGAATTCCATGGCAAACTCAACTGGAAACATTTGTCCAAAATGTTGTAAGTCATTCCCAGAGTATTCTTTTTGTCACCACAGCTATGTCAACATCTGGTAATGTTTTTATTTATCCCATCTCAGTTATACTAGAAATACGAGCAAAGGAAAACCTGCACACGTGAACTCTAGTCTCTCTGACACTGGGATATTCGTGGCTTTATGGCACAATGTAGTGTCTTACAGAGACACCAAAGTGACCCTGAAAGACCTCTCTTGGGTACCAAAACTAAGATTAGATACCTTTCTGTGATGAGTAGGCAGGAGTTAAATAGTCTGCTGAAAAACGAATATAGTATAGTGTAGTATAGTATAGTATAGTATAGTATGGTATAGTGTAATGGAGGTGTTTTGTGGTTGGATTAGATCCTAAGGGTGCCTTCCAACCTACAATTGTAGTAGTGGGTATTTTGCCACTAGTGCTGCTATTTCAAGCTACTTCAATAGAAATCAGAATATGTAGTTCTACTTGGGTCATGTGTTGTGTTTTATGAATAATTCATAGTTTTGATAAGCATAAATTACCAGTTCCTGTTCATTAGTAATTTTATAGTTTAAATTTTATAGTTTAAAAAAATAGAATTAAGTATGACGTTCTAAATTGCAAAAGATATGCTTCCAAAATTGTAAAGAAGGTTTTTAATAAGGGAGGAGACAAAACTGGAAAGCTTCTTTCTCATTTACTACTACCCTAAATTCATGAGGCATGAGATAAAATGCATCTATCTGAATTGTCCCAGTTTTTGTTCTACTATAGTTTGTATTAGCTTTAATGTTGCTAAAATGAGAGACCTTTTATTTTTCAATAATTTGGGAATAAATCAAATATATTTTAAGAATTATTAAAGGAAAAAAACCTACCCCAAACCAGAAATGTCAGAATACCATTGTCCTTTCACCTAATTCCACTTCCCAGTCCTAGATGTACAAGTTTTAAATGGGACTAACATTGATGAAACCAGGTCAACCCTGAATATTTAATGTATATCCCTAGTCCTGATGTTCAAAACCTGGGCAAAGCAAGTTGTGAGGTTGAATCATTAAGATGATATTGTAGTCTTGATTTGGCATGTATTTGCCCTACATTACAATACTTCCATTGATCAATTTAGTATTTGTAATGGCAGCCAATCTTCACACTAAATGTCAAGCCCTTTCTATGTTCTGGGTACTGCTGCGTTGCTTTTGCAAAGGCACAAATTAAACATCTCTTCAGTTTAATCTTTAATTCTAATTTGTCTATCACTATTTGAACACTCCTTTCACTGATTGTTGCTTGCTATGTGTCAATGTTGGCAGTTGTTTCAGTCCTTAAAATGACAAAAGGGGGGTAAGGAATTCAAACAGTAAAATAGAAATGACAGAGCAGATAAAAATAAACACATTTAATTTCATAATTAGTACATCTGCCTTTTTTTTTTTTTTTTTCAGAAAAGTTGAAGTGTTGGTAGGGGTATTTCCAAATAAAAATCATAGTTTGTCTCTCCTCATGTCTAATCCAGTGGAAATGTAAAGACCACAAACTCCACAAGATGTACTTGAGCACAAAAATTCTGTTTTGGCTCACTTGACATCTCCAGTTCTGTTTGGAGACTGGAAGTGTTAAATCATCTAATTTCTATACATTTTAGAAAACAAATATGAAAAGTCATAACACTTTACTGATTTTGCTTATATATAATTTCCTTTCTGTGACACTTCTGTGGTTTATATGCAAGCCTTCAAAGATTAGGTAGGATTATGTTGGTCACATAATGTTATCTCTTTCTGGCACAACAAGTAACCAAACCACCAATGAGTGTAATTATCATAGTCATTAACATTACTGCTGATTGAAACTAATGAATTTCAGTTCAAGCCCAGCAGTGGTTGGCTGACCTTTCAAGCAATCCTAGTGAAGTGGAAAACGGATTCCTTTTAATTTGGATGGTAATTTTAGAGTTAATAAACAGCATATTTTTAATAAGTGAGTTGAAATTGTTTAAGAAAGTTAGAAGCAAATGGCAAGCCTTAGTGTGTCTCTTACTTTACTCCTCCTCAGTGCAAACACTTTCCTAATCTTTCTACTCTTACTTTTTTTCTGCAAAGAAAAATTACATTTTTTTCTTTGATTTGGTCCCTTCAATTTGCTGTTAGGAAGAATAAACCTATTACAGGCTAAGTGTTTTACTGATTATTTACACACCTGTAATTGTTTTAATTAGTGATTAGGATTATGATACGGATCAAAACCTGCTGCTGAAGCAAATCCAAACCAGGGTTTGTTCATGTATGGTGCTCCCGGGGATTCTATATTTAATTGAATCATAGAATATTAAGGCGTTAAAATGGACCTTAAAGATCATCTAGTCCCAACTCCCCCTGCCATGGTCAGGGACATCTCCCATTAGACCATGTCGCTCAAGGCCTTATCCAACCTGGCCTTGAACACTGCAAGGGTTGGAGCATCCACAGCCTCCCTGGGCAACCTGTTCCAGTGTCTCACAACCCTCACAGTAAAAAATTTCTTCCTAATATCTAACCTAAATTTCTCCTCTTCCAATTTATACCCATTATTCCTTGTCCTGTCACTACAGTTCCTGACAAAGTGTCCCTCTCTGGCTTCCCTGTAGGCCCCCTTCAGATACTAGAAGGTTGCTATGAGGTCTCCACACAGCCTTGTCTTCTCCAGGCTCAACAGCCTCAACTTTCTCAATCTGTCTTCATAGGGGATGTGTTCCAGTCCTCTTAGCAACTTCATGGCCCTCCTCTGGACTTGCTCCAACAGTCTCACAAGAGAAGAGTAGAGGGGGAGAATCACCTCCTTTGACCTGCTGGCCACATGTCTTTTGATGCAGCCCAGGATTCAGTCAGCTTTATGGGCTATGACCCCACACTGCTGGCTCATGTTGATCCCCAAGTCTTTCCCCACAGGGCTGCTCCCAATCACTTCACCCAACCTGTAGGTGTGTCTGGGATTGCCATGACCCAGGTCAGCATTTTGCTTTGTTGAACTTCATGAGGTTCACAAAGGCCCACCCTTAACACCATTAAGATCTCTCTGGATGGCATCCCTTCCTTCCAGTGTGTGTGTCTACTGCCCCACACAGCTTGGTGTCATCAGCAAATGTACTGAGGGTGCACTTGGTCCCACTGTCCGTGTCGCTGACAAAGATGTTGAACAGCATCAGCCCCTGTACCAACCCCTGAGGGACACCACCTGTCACTGGTCTCCAGGTAGACAATGAGCTGTTGACCACAACTCTTTGCATGTGGCTATCCAGCCAGTTCTTTATCCACCAAGTGGCCCATCCATCAAATCCGTGTCTCTCCAATTTGGAGACAAGGATGTTGTGTTGGGACAGTATCAAATGCTTTGCACAAGTCCAGGTAGATGACAACAGTTGCTCTGCCCCTATCCACTAATACTGTAGCCGAGTCATAGGAGGTCACCAGATTTGTCAGACATGATTTCCCCTTTGTAAAGCCATGTTGGCAGTTACCAATCACCTCTTTGTTTTCCATGTGCCTTAGCATAGTTTCCAGGAGAGCTTGTTCCGTGATCTTGCCTGGCACAGAGGTGAGACTGCTGGTCTGTAAGTCCCTGAGTCTTCCGCTTCTCCTTTTTAAAAATGGGGGTAATATTTTTTCCAGTCATCAGGGACTTCATCGGACTGCCACAATTTTTTAAAATTGATGGATAGCGGCTTAGCAACTTTGTTTGCCAGCTCCCTCAGAACCCAGGGATGAATCTCATCGGGTCCCATGGACTCATGCACATGCAGGTGCACAAGTCCATATGTATTTGAGTCTATATATTTGAGTCTCATTCTCTCTCTCTGTCTCTCTCAACTACTTAAATTCAGAGTTCTCCAGCAAAAGATTTTTTGAGAGAGGGGAAGCAACTAATGCAGAAATGCTAAATCATAGAGTTGTTCTAAAGTCAGATATATCTAAGGAAAGTTACTGTTTCTAAAGTATGTTTGTGCTTAACCATCTTCAGTTTTGCCATTTGGTTGGGCAGTCAGCAGCTGATTTTTATTTCAGTGGCTTTGTGTGCTGGTTTAAAGGTAAACTAGCAGGGGAAATGAACTCAACTCAAAAGAGAGATTATAAGTCAGAATAACAATTTAATAAAATAATACAATAAGTATGATTATACAGACAAACAATTGGTTTTAACCCACAAAACCCAAATATATAACCCAGCACCCTGGGGCATGAACAAAGTGGTGTTCTTTGGGCCCCCTGAGTCCAAAAGAAAAGGAGAGGGGAAAACCTGTTTGTGAGAGTGCTCTTGCAGTCTGGTCAAGAGTGGTGATTGCAATCTGGTCGAGAGTGATGGTTGCAGTCTGGTTGAAAAGTGGTGGTTGCAGTCCAGTCGAGAGTGGTGGTCTGCAGTCTGGTTGAGAGCGGTGATCTGCAGTCTTCCTCTGGATCCCACAAGTGGTTAAAAAGGTCCCAAGACTCCAAGATTATATATCCTCCAGTTCAGGCAGGAATGCTCAGTACCTCCCCCAGGGCGGGGGCTTTCCTTAATGGGTGTGAGGACAAGAGCAACTCCTATCTCTTAGCACCTAGTTTATAGCCTGAGGAGCCAGGCTCTATGTGCAGATAGTGTAAATGGTTCATTGATAACAGTTTCTGGGAAATGGCTTGGAAGGCTATAGAATACACAGTTTTGGGTTACACCCATCCAGTGATAAACAGGTCTCAGCTGTCCTAACTAGGACACTTTGACAGTATTTTGTTTAAAAAGAAGAAATCTCTGTATAGTAGACATGCCACATGATGTTCATCTTATCAGTTCTAAGGGCTTGTTTCACTCAGGTTTAAAAACAATCTTGATTTTCAACATCTAGAGTTGCGATCAGAAACTGCTTGGTGGATTACAAGAACTGAACAACAGTCAAGCTGAATCAAGCCACAGATGTCTCTACTTGAGCTTCATATTCTTGTTTCAGAAGGTCTTTTCAAGCATGGGAGAAAAATACAACTTCGTTCTTTCCTTGCTCCAACTGCTGCATAAATCCTGGGAGGCCTTTGTTATTCTATCTGGATCCCCCGAAGGCTATTAGTTGTAGAGAAAAAACACCCACAGTATTTAAGAAAATGAATTATTTTAAATTAGCATAATAATTCTGTCAGCTGTGTCTGATGTGGTGTGATGGCTCTCTTGATGAACTGTGGCACTGTGGCCAAGGGGAGTTCTGGAGTTGCAGTTTGTTTGCTGTTCCTCCTTGGGAGTGATCCCTTCCAGGGCAGCAGCCTCTTTGGAGGAGGCTTTGCACTTCTTTGCTGCAGGTTTTGCCTTGACTTCCACTTACCGTCATTCCCAGTCTTGTTCATGCCCCATTTAAGTGAAGTTTGGCAGCATCTGTTCCTTTAACCCTGTGAGTTTTGAATCTTGGTTCAGTGCAAAACAAGCACATGGCACGTGGCTTAATGGCATGGATGGTGGCCAAGTGGATAGATTGCAAATCTGCTTAACTTGTGTTACCTTATTTCAGTGTTGTTCCTGATCTGCTGGCAGACACTGGGCTGACACAAAAGTCCTTTTACCTGTCTCTGCTAATTTTATTTATGTATAAAATAGAGTTTTTGTTTTTAAGAGTATCAGGAAAGAGTCCTGTAGGTTCTTTCAGCTGGAGAAGGATTGGAAAACTCCTTAATACTAGAAGTCCCCATGTCTGGTTTGCCTGGCACTGTGCATTTGCTTGTCAAATCCCTACTAGTTTCACTCAGGAAGTATTTTATGGTGCCAGATGATAATGTGTGTCTCCCAGTACTAATTTCTTAGAACTACATCAGTGTTTTTCATGTTTTCCTGGACCCATGGCATCTGAAATGTATTCCTAGGCTTCTGTGCCAAATCTAGAGGAGGGGGTAAGGAGAGAACTGTTACAACACCAGTTGTGTCCAAGTGGTTAAGGAGGCCGCCTGCTGAATCCCTTGTGCTCTGCAAGTGCGAGTTCAAATCCCACCCTTGGCATGAAAGAAGACTTTGGCACTGACTTCTTTTTTAGCATCCAAAGGAAAGCAATGAAGATAGTGAAGGGCCTTGAGGGGAAAACCGTATGAAGGAGCAGGTGAGATCACTTGATCTGTTCAGCCTGGACTGACGGGAGACCGTATTGCAGTCTACAACTTCCTCGTGAGGGGAAGAGGAGACGCAGGCACTGATCTCTTCTCTGTGGTGACCAGTGGCAGGACCTGAGGGAATGACCTGAAGTTGTGTCAGGGAAGGTTTAGGCTGGATATTAGGAAAAGTTTCTTAATCCAGAGGGTGGTTAGGTACTTGAACAGGCTCCCCAGGGAAGTGGTCATGGCAGCAAGCCTGACAGAGTTCAAGAAGTGTTTGGATGATACTCTCAGGCACTCTTAGGGATGGTCCTGCGCAGGGCTAAGAATTGGACTTGATGATCCTTTGGGTCCCTTCCAACTCAGCTTATTCTGTGATTCTGTGGTTTTTAATGACTCTTCCAGGATGTTAAAAACCAGAAGAATCATCTTGTCTGTTGAAGTACTCTTACATAAAAAGATAAAGATTCAGATGCAGCAATGAATTCTAACAAACATTTAAAAAGGTAAAGAGGACCGTTTGCTCATACACTTCCTTCCGCCCATGACATCAAACAAAACAGTTGCCCCCTTGTCAGCAATCTTTATTGTCTTAATTGGTTGCCTATACTTTGCAGATACATTTTTCTCATGCTCTTTTATGCTTTTATAGACAGTCACCAACCGAACCTAAACTCTCTTCACTCTTGATTTTGGGGTAACAGGCACTGTTCTTAAGCAAGCATGAGCAGAATGTGAAGATTCTGATTTTTCAAGAAGATCCTACACTTGCATTTCTGAAAGTGCACCGTACCACAGAAACACTATTAAAAGTATACATCCAGGTAGTTTTGGGTTTTTTTATTTTTCAGAGAGCTGATCAGAAACAAAAAGTGTATGCACTTGTTACATTTCTAATTGGTCATACATTTTAAGGTAATTGTGGGATTTCATTAAATATCCTTGAAGTTTTAACTTTATGGAGATTATGGATTAATGATGAAACCCTTCAGGGCTAAATACATTGAATTCTGCTGGCACAACTATTCAAATCAGGCTGAAAAGTGCAGTGGTTATTTCTAACCATTAAACCTAATAAACCAGCTTAAAGCCAGAGTGAGATGTTTAAACTTGCATTCAGCCATCTCTAAGGATTTTGTCAGGAGGAAGTAGTTTTGCTTTGCTAGTCCTGATAGCTGTATTGCAGTGTATTTGAAATGCCTCTCAGTTACATTAGATCAAGAAAATCCTGAGTCATTTAAGGTAAAAAAACCCCACGTGTCAGGATACTTGTTAGTGATTTATAAGGATTGTCTTCCTTAGCTGTGCTTAATTCCACACCTTGTCTTGAAAGACAACTGTCCTGTCTTTCAAGAGGTTTTCTGATACTACGTTTGTATCTCAGAGAATTGGCCAATCTGTGAGACAGGCTTCAGAAGCTCACAATTGCAATTTTTTTTTCACATTAGCTGAATTGCAAAATTTGCTTATTGCATAAGTTGGTAGGGTTTTTCTTTCATTTCTGAAAAATGCCATATTGCAGTAATTTTTGATGTGCAGCAAAAAATTGACATTTAATAAATGTTCTTTGTACGAAGCAATGTGGTTTAGGCTCATAGCTTACAAAAGCAGAATAATTTATTGAGTTATAAAATGCTATAGAGAACATTGGAGAAAGGTTAAAGTCAAAGTAAACAGAACTCTTATTGGTAAAATGAAAATACTTAAAATAAATTTATAATGAAATGGTTGAATATCTGAGAAATATAGATTACCAGGAGACTAAAACTCATCTGAAATATAGTGATACCAGACAAGTTGAAAAGCAATGGCACTGAAAATTGCAAATGTGTTGATTTTTTAATTTATGTTTTCTGTTTTGCTTTGTCTGTGTGCGTTTGAATTCTACTGGTTTTCCGGGGGGTTTTTTTAATCATCTTCCACTGCTGGCAGGTCAAACACAGAATTAAACCTTGCTCTTCCAAAGGAAATACAAGAAAAGTGGGCAGTGTTTCATTTATATGGTCAATTGATGGACCTGACTTTGCTCTGGAAGAAGGGTATTCTGTCTCTTTTGTATTAGTGAGGAAAATTTATATTCTGCTTTTCTTGTCTTCCTTGAATGCTATTTATTAATTAAAGATAGCAAACAGTGCAATATTAAGGGGAAACCAGTCTCATTTACCAAAGTCTTTGATACTAACACATGGAGTTTTTGAGCAACTGCACTGTTGTCTAACTCTGTTCCCCCTGCCTCTCATAGTTGCTGAAGTGCAGTGCTTTCAGCTTGCATGGTGGTTGTCTTTTCTTCGCAGTCCACAAGACTGCAGCTCTTCTGAGCTTGGATTTGCAAGGTGCTGCTTACAGTTTGTTAAAGGCTGTGAAATTATGCTCACTGAGTTCAGAGAAGCATGTTGTGTTATAATGCCTTTGGGGAGGAAAAAGGAGAACAGGGAATGTGTGGTTATGAGACTGTGGACCATACCCAGTGTTCTGACATTAAGTCAGCATGAAATTGTAAGAGTGTTCTCATGTATTCAAGGCCATCTTTCAAATAATTGTTGTTCTATTATTCTGGAAAAATTTAAGTGCTTTCTGGAAGATAGCTCCTGTGTCTATAATTGTGTGAGGCTTTTAATTTTCTCCTTTAGTTTCTGCTGGCTTTGTAGGAATATGACATGTAGCTAACAAACTTTCTGACATATATAAAATTACACCATGGCTCCAGATTTGAAATAATGTAGAACTTTGTTTCTCCTAAGTTTAAGGTTTTGGAGGTTTTGATGAGCATCATCTCATGCTTTAATGAGATACAAAATGCACTGAAAAGTGGGCATGAGATCTGGCATCTGTGGCTTTTTTGGCTTTGTACTGTGCATACATTACAGAATCATAGAATCATTTATCTTGGAAAAGACCCCTAAGATCATTGAGTCCAACCTTTTATTGATCACTAGATCAACTAGATCGTAGCACTAATTGCTGCGTCCAGTCGTTTCCTGAACACCTCCAGGGATGGTGACTCCACCACCTCTCTGGGCAGCCTGTTCCAGTGTTCAACAACCCTTTCCATGAAGAAATTCCTCCTAATGTCCAACCTGAACCTCCTCTGGCACAGCTTGAGGCTGTGTCCTCTCATCCTTGATACTTTATGATACTTGACATTTACAGGAAATTACAAAACCCCCTGTTGGTTTATTTGATTTTAATCAGAGTCTTTGTTTCCTCAAAGGCTATGAATGAAACATAAATACTTTTTCAAGTTAAATAGCAGTAACTATTTTCCTTGATCATGTTATTAAAAATTAAGGCAATTACTTAACAAAGATTGAAAATTATTAGAACTTTGGAAACTGTTTTAATAAAAGCCATAGTTATTTTTAACTAAAAGAACTTGTTCTTACAGATAACGTAATCTAAATATAATATACTTTTTTCACTTACTCCTTTCTACTAATTGGATTTTTAAGTTGTTGCTGTTTCCAAGTAATGACGGAAAATCCATACTTAATCCACACTTCCTGTTCAACATGGCAGTTTTAGTGCATTGATATTGCATCTGTATCTCTACATTAAAGAATTAAAGTGAGACTGGGTTGAACTGGGTGCAGATTAGTTTCTTTATTATAATTTATTTGAATGCATGACATCTATACCTGTTTGTACTGAATCTGCCTCACCTTCTACCATGATACCTCTTATGGTATTACATTGACAGTCCTTTACTGTAGAGGAGACTCCTGAGCAAATTCATGGGGAAGAGCTGTTTCATCTTTTCATAGACTCTAAGGTATACTCGATTTTCTACTTATAAAGACCTTTTTGGTTCATTTTCTTTTTACTTTGAAATTCCTTGTTTCAGAACTAATGTAAATCAAGAAATTTCTCTTCACAGCGACAAGATATAGACATAAAAAGTTTCAGTAGGAGTTCCAGAAATATAAAGAGCTTAAGTAGCTATTTCATAGAAGAAATTATTCCAGTTTTGGTGTTCTAGATAGGCAACCATTCTCAACGTCAAATAGGCACTATCATCACAAGTTACTTTTAGTGCTCTATTCTAAGATATAGTGCCTAATAGCTAAGATACCCAAAGAAATAAGTTAACAAAAATGTTGGTAGATATTGGGAGAACTGATCAGGCTGTTACCAAAGAGATGATAACATTCCTGGCTGTAACAGAGATGCAGGATGAAGAGAGCTTGACAAACGTTCAGACATTCACACTAAACTGATTATCTATGTTAGAATTGTCCTGTGGTTTTTGGCAGCATTGTAATCAGGGATTTGAAAGTGATTACCTTGCTGAATTCAAATGTTGAGCTGAGCACAGGAGAGAATACAGTCTGCTGCAGCTCTGTGTTCTTTGTGCATTTCAGACTTGGCCTTTGCCTTATCTGTATAGGTAGCTGGTGCTATTAGAAGTAGGAATTCCAGATGTGTTTCTTTTACAGACAAGTGAATAGTTTTCTATATGTATGCTACTTTATATAGTATTTTCAAAGCTTGGACATTGATACAAACTTTTTTGATGATTTTTGATGTGCCTTGAGGTATTTTCACAAATAGCTGTTCAGTAAATATTCTTGTTAGGAAAATTCCATACGAGCACTCATGTCTTAAGAACAACTGACTGCTGCACATGAGCAGCACTTGAGATATTCAAAAGCCACATGTGGCTCAGTTCTGAGCTGTCATCATCTGAGCTATGTGTTTGATCCTTTTACTTGTAGTGTACATATACAGGCGAGAGAACCCACATTCTTTTATTCCAGTATAAATTTGAGAGTGTTTATCCTCAGTAATCTGCAGGAGATTTAAGGATCACTTCTGTTGTTGAAACTAACATTTGTATATGTTGTGTTTACAGAATAGATTGATTCCCCACCCCACCCCCTCTCTACTTTTCTCTTGCTGTCTTCATTAGCTTGTTGTTGGTTTGCAGCAAGCCTCCTGGGGTATCTGTAGGCAGCACAATGCATTATGAACAGATGCCTGAATTAGCTTAGAAGCATGAGCATGTAGCTGTGCTATCATGCTCTCCATCCAGATCAATTCGTATGTAAAAGCCCACCACAGCTACAGTAAAATCTAGCCATTCTGCATTAGCAAAGTTGTATCCCTCTGTGTGTTTATGTTACTAATAATTCTGCCTATTTACAAACCAGAATAGGTTCTTCAGCTTCTTTTAAGAAGAAAAAACTTCATCCTAGAGAAGGTACAGCTAATGTGCAGAGAGGGTGACAAGACATTGCTTATTCAATTTTCCCTACAAAACAGGGAGACATGAAATGAAATTTTAAGTGGCATTGTGAAACAAAAGGAAGACTTCTTTCTTCCATGGAGCGTATTTAAACTAGAAAGCTTACTGGCAGTTTGTGGACACTGACATTATGATGCATATAAAGCCTACTTAGGCAAATTCATAGAATTATCATACATCAATGGTTGTTGAACACAGAAATGCCATGTCTGGCTCAGGAGATCCCTGTGCCACAGAATGCTGAGAGCTGTACCACTGGATGCTGCATTGCTTGCCAGTGGTCGGTAGCTTCAAACTTGAGTTTCCAAACAATGTCCTAGTTAGAGTTACTAATTGAATTTTTTATTTTTTTATTTTTTTGAAAGTAATGATTGTCCTGGTGATCTGCTTTCTCTGATGTAGCATTTTCTGCAGCTGTTTACAGTGCCAGATTTCTGTTGTATTTACTGTGCATAAGGCCATACCAAAAGATAGTTTTTTACATTTCTGCAGCAAAGACCACTGAATCGGAGCCTTCCTCAGAGGTAACATATACACATTATTACTCATCAACTAAAAACTGCATAAAACCAAGTTCAGTTTTTCATTACAAAGGCAAAATACAAAAGTAATGATTGTTTTAACTAATATGACTTTTTAATGTTTGAAGCATCCTGATTTTATTTATTACAGCTTTTTTTGATTATTTTTTCAACTATTGAATAGAAGCAAAATCCCTTGAAATAGTCTCAATCTGTTGAAATAACAGCACTTTAAGTCCCAAATAAAAGCTTTAAAAATTACTTTTGTCACTGAGAGAACCTGATTTCAATTATAGCAGATAATATCTGGAATCAATGATAGCTTCTGGTTATCTGTTAGGAGGAAAAGAACAACAATGTCTGCCTCATTAGTTCTTATATGCAGATCTCCAGTTATTTCAGGCATAAAAATTTTAAGAATATAACCCCAAGCAAAACTTTGAAATGGGCCAGCCACTCTTGTTACCAGCTAATCAATTCCTTTTCTGTCAGAGCATCTTGTTCCCTTCAAAAGCAGTCCCCCTGACATGGTGTTTCCACCTTTCAAATCTGATTTTCTAGTGTGTACTTAGTGCATTTCTGTGTGGTTCATATGTCACCTCTGGTAGTTGGGGAATCATGACTTAGGGTATTAAACTGGAGTCTATTTTTTTACTCAAGTATTTCGCATGTGGAATATGGCCAAACAATAACTAATTGTTAAAGTAATTTGCGTTCTTTTATCTCGCATCCTATCCCCGCTCCTCTGTCTTCAGTTGCAGTACTGATTTTTATTATGTGGAAACCAAGTCTACTTTTGTGATAAAAATGCTTATTTTTGAACTTTGAGTAGTTGCTATAGGTATTACTTCTATTGATCACTTTATATATGGGAGTATATGTCCTACTACTCAACTAGAACTGCATGTACTGTGTGTCTCCTTTTGTAGTGTTGACCTTAATTTTTAACTTGAGACAAGGGCATCTTGACAACCATGTCACAATGCACCGTTTATGGGGAGATATTTTCATCTTATGCACAAAAAGTCAAACCAGTTGTGAAACCAGCTTGCTCTTGGTGAGGCTCAAATTATCTTTGTAATACTAACTCTCAGGTAATGCTTGAATTCACTAGGTGGAAGTTGAAAAATATTTTGGTTTAGTTTTTAGAACAACAATGCTATCTGTGCTCTGGGTGAGCAGAAGGTGAGTTCCTGCACCAAAAAACCCACTTAGCTTAGGCTTTAATTAAGACCTTGGGCTTAGATGGATCTTTTTATAAACCAGTCACTTTCATATGTAAAACTCTCCAACAGTGAGCACATACAGCCAGAGATTTGAATGAGAGCACAAAGATGAATTTTCTTTTGATAAGCTCAACTTAGGAGCAAAGCAAACCAAAACCAAAGTTGCTTTAATATTGTGTGTCACTGTACTGTTTACCATGTGATTTCACTTTCTGTGTAGATTAGGTTTTTGTGTCCTGTGTTGTTGTCTTGCTTTCCTATTCTCTGACTACCCTTTGGCAAAAAGAAAATATTTAATAATGCTGGCTGGCTGCAGTATTTGAACTCAGTTTCTAAAATATTTCTGAGAACATATCCTGCTGCAAACTTTTATTGTGGAGTTCCATATTTCTCCTGTGGCTGAGAGATGATTGAAGAGGACATCAATCATTATTCCTGTGCTTGAAAAGGATATTTATATGACCTTCAGGTACTACAATAACAAAAAATGTATCTAGATGTAAGTCTTTTGATACTTAGCTTCGTGGGGACATGCACGTATACAGTGCATCTGCAAAGAGTGGAGGTATTGGTAGATAATCTGTGTTCTGAGTGGATTTCTTCTGTCCATCTTCCTTTTCTAAGGTCCCTGGAATCCAGTTGCAATGGAAGAGAAAGAAAGTGACAATCACAACAGTTATTTTGTTGAAGAAATTGTAGAATTACAGTGGTGCATATATGATGCATATGGGTCAATGAATGCTGTATATATAAAAAGTCCAGTTCTATGAGTATGATAAATATGTACTGCTTTCAAGGTAGGTTGAGAACACCTTCAACCACAGTCACCACAGAGTGATTAATTATGTACTCAATTACTACTAGAAAAAAGAACTCAGGAGCATCTGCAAAGTGTTGTAGAATAATATGGTCATTGGAGAAAAGGGCGAGAGGTTCAGTACATGAAATCTATATCATGGCTTGGTTAAGAACCCTGTGTCCTAGCTGAACCACTGATCCCTAGGACCTTCTCTGGTGGAACTCCCACCATGACTTTCTCGTTATCCTCCCTGTAGTCTACTTATGTATATACACCACAGATAAACCAAAAAAGGCATGAATCACAGAATGTCTTCACAGAAGGGACCTTAAAGATCATCTAGTTCCACCCCTCCTGCTGTGGTTAGGGACACCTTCCACTAGACCAGGTTGCTCAGAGCTCCATCCAACCTGACCTTAAACGCTTTCAGGGATGGAGCATCCACAGCTTCTCTGGGCAACCAGTTCCAATGCCTCACCATGCTCACAGTAAAGAATTTTTTCCTAATATTTAATCTAAATCTACCCTCCTTCAATTTGAAGCCATTCCCCCTTGTCCTAACACTATATGCCCTTGTGAATAGTCTATTACTACATCAGCCAATTCCCTCAGGACTCTGGAATGCATCTCATAAGGTCTGATAGACATTAAGGTTCCTCAGGTGCTCATGGATGTGGTCTTTACTTACTGTTGGAGTCCCAGTCGTCATGTTCCCCCAGTCCTCATGCTCCTGTCCATTCACTCAAGAGCTATGGGAAGAGAGGTTGCCATTGAAGACTGAGGCAAAAAAGTTGTTGAGTCCCTCAGCTTTCTCATCCACTGCTATCAGTTGCTATAATAGTTGCTATAATAGCCACCTTCTGTCTGGGTCCCAGTTCTGTAGCATGACTTGGTAAGTAGAAAGTTAACTGTGTGGTATAAGTTTATCTGTGGGTTTCTGGTGTTTTGCATTAGATTCTCTGGTGCTCTACAGTGCTCTTGATTTTACTTTGAGTGACGTTGCTAAGGCCCACAGACTACCTGTTTTGAGCCTGACCTTACTGCAAGGCCTCTGCCTTGGGTTTTTCAAGTGTATCAGATGAATGTGCTGGCGGAGATGTACAGCTGATGCCCTCATTTCTTTCTTTCTTTTTTTGGTACTCTGCAGGCCAGCCTTCTAGAAGATATTTCAAGGTATAATTTTGTTCTTCTATACATGTTCTAAAATAATTGCTATCTATTTTTTGCACTGTGTCAGCTTTCAAACTTCTTTTTGTCCTAAAAATATTTTTTAAACTTTTCTTTAAAAAAAGAAGAGAAAAGATTTTTAACAGCTTTAGTAACTACGTAATAAAAATTGAATGTCACAACAAAGTCAGATCATAACAATATGACAGGATATATTGGCTCTTAAGAAGAAAATTACTGTATTTTTTATCTCATGGAGTTTAGAAATAAGACATCTCACAAATATAATATACTTTGGGTTTGGTTTGGTTTTGCATGCTTCTTCAGTTAATTCATTAATTTTATTTCAGTGGCTCTAGGTACTATTTTGGCAAGTTTCATAATCCAGTTTTGCTGCTTGCAAGCTAGAAAGGTGACTATAATGACTCCTGGCATTCCAGAGTCACAGGGGAATGGAGATATTCAATGTATTGATATTTGGGGACTTTTGTTTTTATTTTCAGCTGTTCTTACTTAATAAACTCTTTTAATTTTCAGATCTTTGTATAAGAATTCATTGAAAATTTCTTGGTTTTCAAGAAATTAGACAGACTCTAACAATGTACAAATGCTGTCTTGCGACTAACCTGCTTAAAATGTATATCTGGTTATGGTGTTGGAACCAAAGTAGTTCTTTTTATTTCATAGTGCTTATTTCAGGGTATTCAGTTCTGTGTAAATAACTTGGACCGCGAGAGGAGCACCAAAATTAATAGAAATTGATTCAATACACGTGCTTGACGAGGGAAGAGCCTCAATGCTGTACACACTGGTCACACATTTTATCAGACTCTTAGGGACTAGTCAGGCACATGATCCCATAGCTTTTTTTCAAAGGGATAAAGACCATGGGTTAAGCACAGTGATGATTTACTGATGGTTGAAGTGATGCTTACATTCACAGAGTTTTGAAGTCTTCAGAAAGATTTGTCAATAATGTACTTTTTGTACATTTTTATACATGCCATCCTGTAGTATAAACCATATCCTGTTGGTTTACTTTTAAAATCTTGAACTTTCTGAGAAAGATTCACAAATGAATTTTCAGTTTTTGTGGTTGCTGACAGCTGACTTTAGCGAAACCCAGACATTGGATGACAGGTTATGTTGTGTTTGAGTGTAATCTCTGCCTATGGCAGAGTAGACCTCTGACAGCAGGCAAGAGCATATATATGCTCTTGCATATGTAGAGTAACAGAATATTCTGAATTGGAAGGGATCCACAAGGATCATATCCTTTTCACTTTTATATGTGAAGTTTTGTTGTCATGCCTCTGAGTTGGTGTTTTTTTCACTTTGCTATGAGATTTGGGTTTTCCTATCTGGACAGGTAGATACTTGACAGCTAAGACTGCTGTCAGGCCACAGAGTAGTTCTGTGCATCATGCCCTGCTGATATTGGTAGAAGGCTGCTTTCCACTTCGGGTTTAAAATTAAGCTCCAAAAGTACATTACAATACAGAGGATCGGAAACACTATTACTTGGTCTCATGGCCTGAATTAGGTGATATTTTAGTTCAATATTTCAAATACAGTAAGCACAGGGTTGAATAGCTGAATTTCTATCTGGCATGTTGTATAGGGTTTGTGTGGCCAGGTTTTGGTAGCAGTAGGGCTGCAGGGGTGCCTTCTGTCAGAAGCTGCCTGAAGCTTCCCCTATGTCCTGCAGAGCCAATGCCAGCCAACTCCATGATGGACCTGCCACTGGCCAAGGCTGAGCCCATCAGGGATGACAACACCTCTGTGATAACATATTTGAGAAGGAAAAAAAAGTTATTGCACAGATGAAATTGCAGCCAAAGAAGAGCAGAGTGAGAGAATATGTGAACAACTTTGGAGACATCAAGGTCAGAGGGGGTGGAGGTGCTCCAGGTATGGGAGCTGAGGCTCCCCTGAAGCCCTTGGTGAAGACCATGGTAAGGCAGCTGTGCCCCTGCAGCCCATGGAGGGTTCACAGGGATACAGAGATCCACCTGCAGCCTGTGAGGGAGACCCACGCTGAAGCAGGTGGATGCCCAAAAGAGGCTGTGAGCCCATGAGGGGCCCATGATGGAGCAGGGTCCTGGCAGGGACCTGCAGACCCATGGAGAGAGAAGCCCCCACTAGAGCGGGTTTCCTGGTAGAACTTGAGGCCCTGTGGGGGATGCACGATGGAGCAGCTGTGCCTGAAGGACTGCACCCCATGGAAAAGTGACCGATGTTGCATCAGTTTGTGGAGACCTATTGCCCGTGGGGAGGACTCTCATTGCAGAAGTTTGTGAAGGACTGTCTCCCATGGGAGGGACCCCACTCTGGAGGAGGGGAAGGACTCCTCTCCCTGAGCAGTGGCAAAAACAAGCTATAATGAACTGACCGTAATCCCCCTTTCCCCATCTCCCTGTGCAACTGTGGGGGAGGAGGTAGAACTTGGGAAGGAGGGAGAGGTGGGGGGAAGGTGTTTTTAAGATTTATTTCTCATTATCCTGCTCTGATTCTGTTCATAATAAATTTAATTAATATCCCCACTTCAAGTCTGTTTTGCCTACGATGGTAATTGGTGAGTGATGTCTCTGGGTCCTTATGTCAGTCCATGAATCCTTTGTTGTATTTTCTCTCCCCTGCCCAGCTGCAGAGGGGAGTGAGAGAGCAGCTGTGGTGGGTGTCTGGAGTCCAAGTGTGTGCTTGTAGTCTCAGCTGCTGGGGGTGCTGAGCCCGATGGATGGCTTGAGTACAGGAGTTCTGGGCTGCAGGCCATGATGCTCAGTGGGCATTCAAGCTAAGGGCAACATCAGTCTGGTAACCCACAGGACACCAGGTTGGCTAAGGAGGGGTAAACTGACCCAAGTTGGAGATGGAGTAGATCAAAGCTCCCATGGCAGTCAGTAGCAGGATCATGCCTGTGAACAGGCCCTGCAGTGTAGCCTGGGCCACACAGAGACGTGAGCTCCTTAGGTTGTGTTGGGTCTGGCTGAGCTGAAGTTCATTTCCCCATAGCAGCCCTTACAGTGCTGTGCTTTGCATTGGTAGCTAGAAAAGTGTTGATAACGCACCAGTGTTTTGGCTACTGCTGAGCAGTGATGGCACAGCATCAGCACTGTTGCTCAACATTCCTCCCCCCCTCATTGAGGGCAAGATCCTGGGAGGAGACACAAGTAAACCAGCTGACCCAAACTAACCAGAGTGATATTCCATACCACATGATGTCAGATCAGAAATAGAAGCTAAGTAAAGGAGGAGAAAGGGGGGCATTAGTTGTTTGCAGTGTTTGTCTTCTGAGGAACTGCTGAAGCCCTACATCTCAGGAAGTGGCCAAACATCACTTGCTAATGGGAAGTAGAGAATAAACTTAATAATTTTCGTCTTCACTTGTGCATGCACAAACTTTTGCTTTTGTTTTAGTAAACTGCCTTATCTCAACCTATGAGTCATTTTCGATTTTATTCTCTCTCCCTAGTCTAGCTGGGAAGGGGAGTGATAGAACAGCTTGGTGGGCACCTGGTGTCTAGCCAAGGTCAACCCACCGCACATGTTAATGGATTTTTAGCATTTGTAGGAGTGAGCATTTCGAGTGGCTTTTGAGTATTCTATTTTGATGCTGAGTGAAAAAAAAGCTGGCTATTGTTTTAACACTAACAATATAAGACTTGATATTTGGGAACATCACCGCTCTGATGGATGTTTTGTTTCTGAAGCATGTTTCATCTCCAGCAAAGGAAGCCCATTTCTGTAGCTCTTGTCCCAGCCTGAGCTCATGACCTTCCTTCACTGGCTTTGGCGAGGCTGGAGGGGAAACTGTGTGTGCACTTAACGTTTTGGAGTGAACGACACGCTTTACTGGTCTCCACTCCCTAACTATTTCCTCACATTTGGTACTGTATGGAGTGCTGGGTCTATAGCATCTGTTAAGTGAATATGAAATAAGATTTTTCCTATCATGGCTTGTGAGTGATATAGATGGCAACAAAAATATTGGCACATATTGGCACTTTCAGCTTGCAAAATTCTGAGGTCTGACATGTGTTAGTGTGAGCATTTGGAATAAAACACTTTGTGTCCTTTGGGATTCTTATGGTCTAGCTAATAGTGTTCTCCGGTATAAGCTTTCCATTCATGTGTGGTAGGGCCGTAAGTGTTTAGGTTTTTTCCCAAGTCCTGAATTTTAAATTTTCTGCTCATAAAGGTGGCTTAACCTCTGTTTCTTTCCACAGCTTATTAAATTTTAGTAAGCTTGTTTGTTCTAACATGTAACTTTCCCTAGTAATATACTATTTTTGTTAACAATAGGAATAATAATCTATATTTTAATTTTGTGAATAATTGAAACTTATAATCTTTTTCAGTAATAGCTGGTTTTCGAGGGACAGTCCCACATGGCCTATCACTGGAGATTGGAGACACCGTTCAAATATTAGAGAAGTGCGATGGTGAGTTCACAGGCTGGAATTCTAGGGATAATTAAGTTTGATATGGTGGTTTGAACCCCATTACTATTAATTTATTTTCTTAAATTAACACATTTTAAAAGTCAATAATGCAGCACATTTTGGGCTCTTATTTTTTTTTCACAATTCCAGTTAGCTCTAATCTCTATAATAATTAATTTGCAGTTCATTCATTTTTATTTAATCTCTCTGTTTAATAAACTTATATAGAGGGTAAGAGTTATAACAGCAAGGAGTTCTCATTGTGATTCTTCTGCTTTCTTGGTATTTCTGAGAGAAGCCTGGCTGTCATTAAGACACTATCAAATTAAATCAAAGTCACAAGTTTAAATCTTAAAGCAGTGGAAACATTCTCTTTTGCATCTGTTCTGAGGTAGAGAATGCAAATATAATTTTAGCAAATGTCTGTTTCTAGTGTAAGAGAAATAAAGTTGCATTTTTTTTCATGCCTCCTTAACACATAAGGCTTGTCTGTCATTTTGATTTTTTTTATCATTTGGGATTATATAGGGGTTTTTTTGTTTCATACCAGGACTATTTATGGTTAATCTTGTAAGAAATGTTCTTTTAGAAGGCATAGGATCTATTGTTTTGAATAAGGTGTATTATAAATTTTGTATAGTAATGTGGTTGATAAATTTAGAACATGAAGTCCAAAAATGGTTTCTAAATGTTTACAGCTAGTAAGAAACCATTTTGGTTTTGACTGGTATGGTGTCCAATGCAGAATATACCTGGGTTACATTGTTAGAAACATTTAGGCATACAGAGTAAAAGAGTAATTCCTGAAATGGTGTGAATGAAGTCATCCGAATATGA
Source organism: Manacus vitellinus (assembly GCF_001715985.3). Classification (NCBI taxonomy): domain Eukaryota; kingdom Metazoa; phylum Chordata; class Aves; order Passeriformes; family Pipridae; genus Manacus; species Manacus vitellinus. Next base: position 40,541,489 of record NW_021940682.1, on the reverse strand, counting down.
GCTGGTTTAAATGAAATACCTTTCACTGTATGGAAAGTCTTTTAGATGAGTGCGGTCTGACAGCACTGTGGAATTGTCATGTCTGTTCAAAAGGGAAAGATGAAATCTGTTTTACATATGGAATTGATTTGTGTACTCTAAAAAACAAAATGTTCTTTCTTCTCAGGGTGGTACAGAGGATTTGCCTTAAAAAACCCGAACGTTAAGGTAAAGGTCAATTGCAGCTTTGCATTCTTTGGCAAAAATGTATATTTACTTTTTAAGAGTTTATAGTCTGCATGTAAGTATATGATATTTACTCTTAAGAGAAAACTAGGACTTAGTGTTAAGTGTATTATTGATATTGCTTTAATTAGATTTGGATGTGAAATGCTTCTGTGAATGATACACTTTACAAGTCCAGGGTTCTGATGAATTTTCTTTCATTTCTGAATTTTAGATTTTCAACTCAAAGGAAGTTAAGTTGAAGGGAAAAGACTACTGAAAATAGAAATTGTAAATACTGTTGGAGAAGTTGGTTAAATTGTGCCTGTTTTTCTTAATTCTGAATTAATTTAGAGCAGCCAGTGGAGACAGCTAGTTTGGAGGAGCCACGTGTAGAGTATCAATTGAATAAAAGATATGTGTTGTCATGTAAAATGTATGGTTCATTTTATTTTCTTTTGAGGTGTAGTTTTTGATTTCCATAGTAGTATAGCTGATAGTACTTCAAACCAGATTTCACTGAGTTATTTTTCTGCATTCAGACATGGAAAGTTATGAAATTTGTATTTCAGTGTCCGTTTGTGTTGAATGTGTTTTAAGCTTTATCGTCTTATTTGTCTTTGTATTTTCTTAATCTGTCCTGTTGTCTTACCTCTGGGACTGTAAAGATTTTGTTTTTCATGGGAAAGAAAGATCTTATATCATCTATTGATCCTTTAACTTGCACTGTAAGCTTTGTTCTTCTTTTTCTCTCTTCATTTCCAAGACTCTTCAGCAAAATAAGGCACATATACTTTAATTTCAGAAGTATCTCGGGGCTCATGTCAAGCCATTGGCCTTTTGTGCTAAGACCTGCAGTCTGTGCTCACATAAATTTCCTTGCTTTTATATGGAAGGTCGATGTGAAAAATAAATTTAGCCAGAGAGCCTAATCTGATGTTTACTACTTTGACCTCATTGATATATATTACAATTTGATTTATAAAGCATGAGCAGTTGTGGTTTGTTATTGCATCTTCTGTGTCTTTTGTTGCAATTCTTACCACATGCTTGCTGTCAGTCTTGCTTTGTGGTCTGTCAAATGTGTGATAGAAGTTATGAATAGGTTCTCTAAACATGACTTGATGTGTGAAGAGATGAGATGTATATTTTCTGCTTTCCCAGTGTGAATGCAAACAGTTTTCTGAGTTGGATTTTTGAAGGGAGTCTCTCCGAAAGTAAAATAATAAGAGCACCTTGTAACTCCTTGTTATTGGTACTTCTCTGTCAAGATTCCTGCCTTGTTATTCTGCCAGCTTTGACGCTCAAAAAAATTATCTGTGGCAGCTGGGCTGCAGTAAGTGTGCATATGCAGCCATCCTGTTTTCTGGCATATTGTTACACCTGCAAGGCTGTATGTCTTACTGTCCTTGGGAGATGCTCTCCTGAACTGCTTTGCATTACAGAGGAGTAAGAGCATTTACAAGGGGAGTTGCCTCTACATAGTAGATGTGTTTTTGTCGAAGATCTAATGGCTATGTTAAAAGAAAATGGGACTCCATCATCACAAAGGAAAGCTGAATGCAGCTGTGCTTATTATGAAGAGAACATATATGTATTTTCCCTCACTGCATGAGCTGTAGTGTATTATGTTCCCAGCCAGAAGCTTGAAGCTGACTTGCTTTATTTTGCTTATTTTGATTTATGAAGGTTAGTGTGCTGTAAGAGCAGTATGACCATTGCAGCAACGCTGCCTGTTCAAGAGAACAGTGGACAGCCCTTAAACAACTAAAAAGGACTGCTCCTGCCTGGACACTGGGGCTCTTTGATAGGCGTCTACTACAACTTTTCTGTGCACTGCAGGGCACAGTAGCCACAAAATAAAACTTTATTTTGACTTCCTATATTACCTTATCTTTATTTTTATTGAACTTCATTAACTTTATTTGTTTTGCTTTATTTTGAAAATCTCTGTCAGAAACCCCCTTTTTTTAAGGAATGGTTGGTAAGATGTTATCCCCAGCAGCTGTCTGTTTCTTGTCAAGATGGGAATAATGAATAAAACCATTTATTCATGGGATAATGAATACCCTTCACTAAGGGAGCTCTCAAACAGTCTTCTACATATTCTACATGTGTTTATCTTCTAATATTCTGAAGTGTTGAAGGACTCTCTGCTGGGTTAAGAGCTGTCTGGGTGGCTGGACCCAGAGAGTGGTGGTGAACAGTGCTGCATCCAGGTGGCAGCTGGTCACTAGTGGTGTCCCCCAGGGATCAGTGTTGGGCCCAGTCGTGTTTAATATCTTTATTGATGATCTGGATGAGGGGATTGAGTGTACCATTAGCAAATTTGCAGATGACACCAAGCCAAGGGGGAGTGTTGATCTGCTGGAAGGCAGGAGGG
>NW_021940682.1:40390238-40538212 GCF_001715985.3 Manacus vitellinus | reverse complement strand
CCATGGTCTAGTAACCATGGCAGTGTTGGATCAAGGGTTGGACTTGATGATCTCAGAGGTCCTTTCCAACCCAGCTGATTCTATGATTCTATGATTTAAACTCTACTGAATATGACATTTTAGTTTCTGTTAGAGCTATACGGAGTATTTATTGCATTCTTTCCTTGCGTGTGTTTTTTGTTACTTATTTGGAGGACTTTTTCAATTCAGCATGCATTTGCATATTGAATGGTACAAAATGGTATGCTGAACTCATGTAATGGGACTTCTTTTACCTAAACGGTTTTATTTTTCAGGGCATATTTCCATCTAACTACATTCATTTGAAGAATGCGTGTGTTAAGAACAAAGGGTAGGTGACATGTTCTGATTTCACATATTTAGATGTGATCAGTTACTTGTATCAAAGATCTTTTGATTACAAAGAAATGATATCTTAACTTCAGCTTACTGCCACAGGACTTGAAATGGTTGTCCTTAGATAACCTGATACTCCTTCATGGTCAGAAAATTGGAGTGATGTATTCTGAAAAGGCAAAAATAATGTATCAGTTTAATGGCAAAATATTTCACTAAAACTGTAAATGAATAGAGATGTTTTTTCCTATACTTCTTTTCTTTGGATGATAAAAAGCCAATATTTATTTTTGACAAAAACTGATGTCATTTTTAGAAGAGTTGATAAAAAACAGAATAATTGGTTAAGATGAGTTTTAAAATTTTGTTTTGGAAATCAAATGCTCTGACTGAAAGAAATTTTTTTTTTTAAGTGTAATACTTACTTTGATGGTATCAATTTTAAAAAACTTTTGTCAGTGATCTTAGCTCAACAGTTTTTTCCAAAGTTTTACTTAATTTGTGAGTGTTCACATTGTATCCTTATTAATAGGGAACTGGTACAAAACAGTTTAAAACCTCTTTATGTAAAGACATTTCTCATAATAAATGGATGCCTGAATATTAATTGTATGTGACCTTTATTTTGGGAACATGAGTGAATGAGTAGAAGGTCTTTTTTTTTGTAATGGGCAGAAATAATCATGAAGATTGTAATAATATTTTAAAAAGTCTCATTTCCACAGGTGAAAATGTCCCTACATTACTGTTAAACTCACTCTTGTTTGCTATGGAGTTCAGGCCACATGCGGTTTGTCATGCCTTAGGATGCTTTCTTCTTACAAAGTGGTTGTAGCTAAAACTGAAGGTTCAGTGAAATAAAATTGTAAACCATCACAATAAAATAAAGCTTAAAGGAGAAATAATTTTTGTTAGTGGACACCATGACAGTACTTGCAGGGAGTTCAGTCTTTGTTGCCTCTATTTTCTTTGTTAGTTTATATTTCCCATTCAGGCCATACACCCTACCACACATCACGGCCAGGGGCTGTCACATTGTTATGTTAATTTCCTAAGAGAGACAAGATATCATGAAAAAAGTAATCCAGGCATGAAAAGCTAGTGGCAACAATTGGAAACAATGGGAATTATTATGCTGTGAAAGTTGTTTTTGACATGATTATCTCATAGCAAAAAAACTCACCTTAACTTCTCTAGGACCAAACCTTGCATGGGGATTAAACTATTTTCACCCCAAGTTTTTTCATGGGGATGAAATTAATATACAAATTGAAAGTGTCATGGTCTGAAGGAGCACCCATGTACGTTGATAGACATCACTGTTGGCAGGACGAAGTCTACATATCAGTAACTTCAATGGCATTAATAATGCTTGTGTAATATCATGTGTTTTTCTGTTACAGACAATTTGAAATGGTTATTCCAACAGAAGATTCTGTTATTACAGAAATGACATCAACTTTAAGAGACTGGGGAACAATGTGGAAACAACTCTATGTGGCAAGTACCCTGAATAATATCTCTTTGATTTAATGCCATCTCAAAAGACATGCTGTTGTTTAAATGCTCTAGCTTAGTTGAAGTATATATTTCAGAAAAAAAGTCAGTTTGTTTTTTAACCTGAAAATTTTATTTTGAGCTTCATGCTGTTCTTAAACATTAGCATGTCTCCTGTATTCACATGAATAATTTACTTCAGTAGAGCTTATTGTTAGATACCAAGACCAAAGATGCACCTGAATTACTATTTATTCAATTTTTCTTAACTGTAGAAATGAAATGTCTGTATGCTAGTGTCTGATGGAAAATTGTGAAAATGTACTGTGTGTCTAGTTATCTGTAATGTTCCTACAAAGTTCTTTCTGTCTGTTTCTTCTAATTCAAGGGCTCTTTGTAGGACCTTTTTTCTTTGGTTTTCTGTTACTTATAATGTTCGTATTTCCCTCCTGTTCTTACTGCATGTGGCAGTTGTTTCTTTTTTTGGCAGCATTTTTCTTCACTGCTGTTATTGCACATTCAAAATACCCTGGCTTGCTTTCTTTCCAGAGAGAAAGCCAAGACAAACAATAAATTAATGCCCATTTTAGTGAGCTTATGAAGTGAATGAACGTGAAATAAAGAGTAGATTTATCAAATGGCAATTTGTCAGAGCCCTTGGAATATAAAAGTTATTGATGGAGAGTAATGGTCCTTCTAAGTGAATTTGAGCTTTTCATAGTAATAATGCAGGAGAAGGAGCTGAGCTTTGTTTTTAATGCCTTTTATTCTTAGGAACAAGGAAAAGGGATATGGGCTTAGAGTTTATTGCAAGAATTAACAGAACAAATCTGAATAGGAGTGTTTTTTCAACTTTGTGTGATGCATCACATAAATGGAGGTTGTAATAATTTCCTCAAGCTGAAGGTTCTCGGAAAAACTATATCAAGTAAAATTAGAATTGGTGAAGGAAGAGTTACAGATTCTTCCCAAACAGAAGTTCTTTTATGGGAAATTGTTTATGCCCTTTGCTGGTATATAATTAGAGTAGGAGGATGTGGTTTTAAAGCAATTATATTCACGTAATTTCTTGTACTTGACAGTTAGATGAAGAAGGACTGTCTGGACAAGATTCTATCTGCATGATACTATTTATTTAGCGTTAGATGGTAGTGTGTACAGTTATATCAGTGCAGGAAAAAGTTAAAAGAACTTTAACAGTCGATGGTTCAGAGCTGAATGCTCAGAGCTATTGCCTTTTCTACCCTTTAGGTGCATGAGTTCAAATAGTCTTGAATTACAGATCATATATTCAGTTTGGATGACACAGCAGCGCAGAATGAACATGCTCTGGGAATAAACAACTGAAACAACTTTTTTGTTGAATTTTTGTCATATCTGTCTTGTACATTAGACTCTGTTAACATGAGACATAAGGAGTTGGAGTGAAATGCTGGAATGAGTGTGGTGCAGAGACAGGGTGTGCGGTAAGCTCTGAAATGATTTTATGTGCACACACACAAACGTGCTGGTAAAATGGTCACAGTACTGTAGGGGAAAAAAGACTAAGTAGGGGGAAGAAAGGGTTTTCTTCATTTCCTTACTATATCTGTATTTATTAGGATTGTCACCTTAGACAGGTGATGTAGAGGCAATTATATTTTTGTCTCACAGAGGAATGAGGGGGATCTCTTTCACCGACTGTGGCATATAATGAATGAAATCCTAGACCTGCGAAGGCAGGTCCTTGTTGGCCACCTCACCCATGATCGAATGAAGGATGTCAAGCGACACATCACTGCTCGACTGGATTGGGGCAATGAGTGAGTAAATATAACAATAAATTAAAATAATGTAATAAGATTTTTAGGCCATCGCTTGAGGCTGATTTATAGAATGCTGAAATAAGGAACAATTCTAACACGTGTTACCTTTCTTTTAATGGACTTTGATTATTTTTCTGTCCACTATGTTTTAACAGTGAAAAATAATTAATTGTTTTATTTTACTTTTTTTTATATCAGTGTAGTTTACATAACAGTGATACTGTCTATAAGAGAATTACATTGGAATATCTGCAGCAGCCTTTTAAATCATTTTAAAACACACTTGGCTGTTGGCCTGTATGATGCATTTAGCAAAGTGCTGTGCCTTAACTAATACTATATTGGCTGACATGGCTTCTTTTTTAACTTGTGTCACACAGTTTCATTCCTGCTTGGGTATCTCTGACATATGTCATGCTACTATGCTCTACATCTTTCTTTTATCTGAATAACTAATACAAGCTAACACAAATGGTATTATCTTACTCCTTTCTCCTTTTTTTTTTTTTTTTTAAGCAAGGAAACACCTTTTGGCATTTAGGTGCTGTTTCCAAAGTCTTTTCTTTAGCCTGTATTTATACAATTAAACCATGGAGAAATGTAATAATATTCAATAGTAGAATATTGTTAGATTAGTAGAATTTCAGGGGATGCTATGCCTGTCTGACACCTAATACTTACCATAGTGAAAAGGTTGTGACTAAATGTGAATGATTACCTGTCTGCTTAGAATTTTGTGCTAACTGACTGGAATTGTGAAGGTTTTTGAAGTGGTCAGTTCCTGCTCTCTAAAACATATTTTTGAAAAACTTTCTAATATTCCAAATTTTTCTAAATTCAGCATGACTGCCTCTTATGCGTTCTTAATATTTATTGCTTGCTGCTGTGCTGAAAATAAATTTTATTCCTGTTGATTCAAGCTCATTTCCTTATTTTGTTCAGAGGATAGAGGCAAGCATCTTTGGTACCATTCAGTCCAAATTAAGAATAAGCTGGTGTTTTGGCATTTGATGGATTTTCTTTTTATCTTCTTTTCCTTGGTTGTCATTCAAATTGATGGTACTAGTGCATTCATATTGTACAGTGTTCACTATAGTACAAAGGAAATATCCATTGTACATCGTCCACAATGTAAAACAGATTTATATTCCATTAGTGTTGCAAAGTGGAGAAAGGGTGAATGGTAAATACAACCAAAATACATGAAACCAAAACCAAAGTCAACTGTAGAGTACCAATTAACATGAACATTGTTTATTGAAATAAAAAATAATCAGAAGCAGAGTTAATTTGTTTCTCTTGAATGTAGAAATTACTTACTGCTATTCCATTTCTCATACAGACAGCTGGGACTTGACTTAGTTCCAAGAAAAGAATATGCTATGGTGGATCCTGAAGAGATCAGCATTACTGAGCTCTACAGGCTGGTATGTGAATGTAACACTCAGTACTTTTGCTATTAAATTACATACTCTTGGTTTGATGGCAGCTCTCTACTTAACCAGAAGTACCTTTTCTGATCCAATGAACTCGTGATTCATAACGTAATGAGTTCTACTGTGAGGAAAGAAATATTTTTTGAATGCCTATGTCATCTCTACATCTATATGAGATGCTTTGATTCAGTATCAAATTTGTGTGGGCACATGTGCTTATTTTACATGTTATTTGTTAAAAGTTTTGTTTCCTGATATATCATTAAAATTGAGACTCTTAACATGAATTTAATCATCAATAAAAGCTTATGAGATTCTTTTTCATTAGAGCTTTACCTGGCCCATGAGTCCGTTTAGACAAGATTTGTGGAAATATAATAATATTCTCGTGGTACGAGTATTGTCACAATTAATCACACTGGGCTCTTGGTCTTTTCTAATATATTAATGTAAATAGCAGTTAAATTACATAGGAAAGCCCTCCTTTGGGTATGAAAGCCCATCTTGATTTACTAAAACCAGCACTGATATTTCTTATTCTGATTAAATCTCCAGTGAGATCTAAGAAAACTTGCCAATTCATTTATGTAGGCTTTGGCTCATATTTAAGTGCTGCAGCTGTTACAGATACACATTTCAGAGCCTTATGTGCTTAAGACTTAAGCTTTCATTTAAACTAAATTGTATTTATGATAACTTTTGTATTTAAGTAGAAAAAACCCCCTGAAGTATCATTGTCACATATTTTTTAAAACTTTTAACTACTTGTGTTGATAAGTTGTAATGTCAAGCCTAATAATAAAATCTACATGCTAGAATCAGTATACCTTTGAGTAGTTTCAAAGTCATATGCAATATTATGGAATCCTGTTGAAGCACTAGATGAAATACAGTGCGGAACCATTAAACATAAGAAGAAACCTACAGAGGACAAATAACCCAGAACACTAATAATGGAACTCATGGAGTGTACTTCCAAAAATAAAAAAGGGGGGAAAAGATAACCTTGGTATTAATGCTAAGTAGCTTAGAAACAATGCAGTTTAAAATTATTTTTGGTATGATGTAAGAGAGAAATAGTACAACTTACTATTTTCCTGCTCTTAATGGGTGATTAAAATGCTGAAGGTATGAACTATGAAGTCAAATCAAAATAATTTATTAGCTTCTATTTAGCAGTTTGCCAAAGGTTGTAAAATATGACTGTGATTACTTTTTCCATTTTAAAATACTGGTATTTAGTCTTCTGCAAAAGCATTTTTTATGTGTTTGAAAACTAGAATATCAGATCATTAACTGTTTAAACCAGCTATGAAATACTATATTGTTACAGCACAAAGCTTTAAAGTGTCTGAGAATTTTCAGAGTAGAAAAAAGGTAAACTTCTAGAGGTTACTGTTTTTCTCCTAGAGATAACTATGATGTGGTGCAACACTGAGAAAGTAACTTCCTTGTGTTCTTCTTCTCAGATTAAAAAAAAAACCAAAAACCTATTAGAAATAAATACTGAATAAAAAAATAATAATTTCGATTAAGAAAGTAGCTCTATATTACATTTCTTACCCCTTTTTGTTTTGAGATTTTAATTCAAAATGGCCTCTGTGTTTGTGGTATTTTTAGATGGAACATCGTCATCGGAAAAAAGACACACCAGTACCTGCTAGCAGCCATCATCTTTTTGTTCAGATGAAGAGTTTAATGTGCTCCAATCTGGGAGAGGAACTGGAAGTAATCTTCTCACTCTTTGACAGTAAAGAAAATCGACCTATCAGGTACCATATGGTTTTTACTCAAATACTGATTTTACATAAGTTTTACAATATATACTGTATGTTTTGACCCAGGTACCAAATTGCACATTAAGAAATAATAAGAAGATATTCTTGATTTAAGAGAATTTTTTGCTTCTTTCTGAAATTCAGTTGTTATGTGTAATAATTTTAGGTTTAAAGAAATGTATATTTTGCTGTCTTGTTTATCTATTTCAGTTTTCAGTTGGTTTTGTTTATATAGGAATATATATACATGTATGCATACAGAATAAATGTTAGTGCTGGGACCTAAAGGTCATTTTTTGGTATCTATTTTCCTCTCTTCTAGTTAGTGCACATTCAGAACTTTGAACTGTTACTTGCTCTGTCATATTTGTGAGATGAAGTTTCACCCAATATCACATCCACTTCGGGTTTGTTTGGCCAATTTTTTCAGCTGGGAGCTGAACCATTCTTTTTCTGTTAGTCCTAGAGCTCAAATTCTGTGAGAGTCTTGATAACCTTTGATTTTTTAAATATTTAGTATTTATTTCTACTTTCAACAGAAGATTGGCCAAGAGAGAAAACAGAAAACATGGGAGTGATCAGTAGTGAAACTGCTATGCACTTAATAAATAAGAGCACAGGAGGAGAGCACAGTTAATGCAAGAACCTAATAAGTTCTGTTTGAGGAATATGCCAGGAAGTCTGAACCATTAAGTGGTTGTGCAGGGGTGATGGGTGTGGTAGGTTGACCCTGATCTCCAGCCAACCACAACTGTTACGTGACTCCCCTCCTCAACTGGACAGGGGAGAGAAAATAGAACAAAAGGCTCATGGGTGAAGATAAGGACAGAAAGAGATCACTCACTAATTACTATCACAGGCAAAACAGACTTTACTAGGGGAAAATTAATATTACCAATCATATCAGTGGGGATAATGAGAAATAAACCCCAAACTTAAAAGATCTTTCTCCCCACCCCTCCCTTCTTTCTGTGCTCAACTTCATTCCTGGTTATCTCTCCATCACCCACCCCCACAGCAGTGCAGGGGAACAGGGAATGGGGGCTGCAGTCAGTTCATCACATGTTGTCTCTGCTGCTCCTTCCTGCTCAGGGGGAGGACTCCTCACATTCCTCCCCTGCTCCAGGGTGGGGTCCCTCCCACAGGAGACAGTTCTCTATGAAATTCTCCCATGTGAGTCCTTCCCACAGGTTGTTGTCTTACATATGGCAATAGGAATCTGGGGACCCATGTGGAAGTTGGGCTGAATTTGACAAGATTCTGTCTGTGCTTTGCAGCGCAGGCAAGATAACTAACCAGTGCTTTGAAGGAAGGGTGTACTGAGTACATTAATTTTTACTGTTAGTGAGATCATATATATGCAGCTATTGTTACAGTGTTAGCTGCTAAATACTGATATTTCATTCTGGCCTGTAATTTAGACAGTAGTCACCAAAATGCAGTTTATTGTCGTTTCTGAAGATTAAATGTGCATCAAGACACATCATTTGTGTTCACTCCAGTGAATGCCACAGCAGGTGATAGATTTAGGAGAGAGCTGCAGACTTTGACAGAAAACAATTTGGGGTGATATGGATTGCTGAGAACAAGGTTAAGGCAGAAGTGGTGGTATGAAAGCAAATGGATTGGATTTCATGTTACATGAAAGCACAAATTCTAGAGCTGTTTCTCACATTCTTGCTGTGATCTGACCTTTAGTTATTGATTCCTGACTCCAGTGCCTGTTTGCAGCTGCTTACTGTGTGAACTTCCTCATCCCATTACTGGCAAACCTTGAAGAAGCGTGTTGTTACAAATCTGAACTGCCTTCTAGGCATGCGTGGAATGACAGGATAAGCTTTGTGATGGTAGTTTGCAAATGTGCAAATGAAACAAAGATAGAACCCCACAACAAAAAACCCTTCAAAGAAACAAACAGAAACCTCTCAACATATTGAAAAAGCTGAACCCAAGAGTAACAAATGAACTAATTTGTTACAGTAACAAATTAAATGCAAGGTATACCTGTATCACAGAATGAACTGTGGAATTCAGAGGTGTCCACGCTGGAGATTTACATGGTCTGTCTGGTCTAGACCTAGAATTGACTTAACAAGTTTATCATGGTGTTAAACCAAAGCTAGTTGGTCTTGGTGCACAACAGTATGGTACAATGTATAATTTTTGTTAGTACATATGGATACAATCGAAATAGCAGCTTTAAAAGATTGTTGGAGGACTAGAAGCAACATTACCTGATTTTTTTTAAATGATTGGATATCTTTTTTTACAGCCTTTTGTTTTTTTGGGTTTTGGTTTTGTGTTTTGGTTTTTTTTTTTGTTTGTTTGTTTAGTTAGTTGGTTTTTTTTGTTGTGGTTTTGTTTTATCAGTTTCATGCACTCCACTGTTTGAACAGAAATATTTGTTCAGGTATCGCAGTTTAACTGAGTTGCAATTGTAGATGCTGAGTTGGGGCAAGTATCTACAAAAGAGGTAGTAGTTGCATCTCCAGACTAGTGCTAGAAAAAGCATTCTCTGGGTAGGATCCTCTGATCCAAAATGATTCAGAAGGAAACATAGTATGTTTGAGCTCACAGTTCACCTGGCTTCTTCAGGGTACTGGCCTGCAAGAAGCACAGTGTATAAAGGATATTTTGTGGTATTTTTCTTAGTGACATTTTTTTTCAATGTATTTGCATAAATCTATCTGTATATTGTTACAGAGTTTATACAGAATATGCTCATTAAATTTTGAGTATTTATACATTAGTGATGAGAGGATGTAATTTTTACTAGCATGCAGAAAATAATTTCATTCTGGGATAGCGACTTGGCAGATTTGCAGTTTCTGATTTTTCTGATCAACTATAGTGTCAAATACTTTGAAAGGGTTTGATGTTGCTCTTCCTTTGTTTTGAAAATATCTGTTATTTTCAGTTATGAAAATACCTTGTGGAAAAGTCTGTGCTTTGGAAAAACAAGGAGAAAAGAAGGTATTTCATAACATAGGGAATATATTGTCTAATAGCTGAAATTTTTGTTAAAGTGCAAGAATAGGATTGTCCTTAGGCCATTGTAAAACTGTAGTTTTCTCAAGAACTAATTGGACTAAGAGAACAGTCACTGAGCAATGAAAGCTAGTGAAACTTTTTGTTGTTATTGTACAGTTACAGATTCTCTCTGAAAAAAATGTGCCATAGCAGTTGAGACAAACCAAGTTATGAGCAGAAAACACAGTGTGTTAACAGTTCTTGCATTTGACTTAGTGGGACTAGAATTGAGTGTCTAATAAGAAAATATAACATCATTACATACCAAGAACAGATTAAAAGAATATGGGTGTATAGAATAGAAAAAAAATTAGATACCAAATTGAAAACTATGACCATGAATGTCAACCCAAAACTTGTCTCTAATACTTGTGACCCATATGTTTTGCCACAAGAACTACGTTCAGTAAGTATTCTTGGCAGGACTGGATTCTAACGTGATGCAATGTTAGCCATGGTTTGTCTTTGTAAAGACAACCGGAGGAGGAAAAGGAGAATAGTAGTAATTTTTGTTCTTTTTACACTTTATACAATGAAGATTGCTGTTGCTTGGGAGACAGTCCCAGATTCTTTGGAAGACAGAAAATGTAAGTTTAAATATTCAAAGGCAGAGTGAGAAATTGGTCATGGATCTTTGTTTTCTTAAAGAAAATCCCAACCTACTAATATAAATCTGTTCTTCAATTGTACTGCACTCTTGTTCCTCTTTATTTAAAAAATAAATTAAAAAAAAAAATTCAAAATGCTTTGTATTTAAATTTAGCATTTCCTCCTCTTCATCATCTTTTGTTTCTCTGTGTAGTTATTAGACAAGAATTAGTCCTGAAAGAAAATACAAGTATGTCTTCAGGTGGGTGGCAGAAGGAGGAGTGGACATGTCATCAGCTCTGGAATCTGTGTAGATGGAGGTATCTTTCTGCAGTGAGGAGGAAGATGCCAGGATTAAGACATATGCTAATGCTTAGCGTTTCCTTTTTGTCTAATTTTAGAAGGTTTCGTGGTGAATCAATGGACTTTAGGATTGGAATCCAGCTCCAAAGACATCTAAACTTAAGGTCTTTGTGTGAATTGCATCTCTAGGCTCCTGTTACTGTCTACAGACACCTAGTTATAGTCAGCAAAACCTAGAAAGCAGTTCAGCTGATGATATGTCTGCATCTTCTTTAGGGCATTTTGGATGGCTCCTTAGAATCCATAGATTGTATTGATTAAAGAGCTGCTCAGCATACCCTGAAGCAATTTTGATCTGAATCCATCCTATTTCTTTTTTGTTTTCTGTTTCACTACTTTAGATCTTAATAAAGTTTAAGACTTAAAGTTCAGAAAGAGTTGGTACCAAAGTCATAAAGGTTATAAATTCTCAGTGTTAGTTATCTGACTTTTTGGCAGTAGCCCTTAAGAGTAAAATCCATAAGAAAAAGCACTCTGAATTTGCTCTTAAAATATTTGTAAGGGTAGATGGATCAAAAGTAATAAATATATGTACAAATTTACTATTGTTGCTTCAGTATATACTGATTTTTTTTTGTTAAAATAGAATACATGGTGTGTTATCTCTTTTGTTATTGTGTTGTAGTAGGCAACGTATATGTTTAAGGAGTATTCTTCTAATTTAACATATAAATTGGTGTTCTCACTGTGTGACCTAACAGTGCATTTCTAGGATAGCACTTTTTAAAATAAGTAAGAGATGGAAATTAAAGCCATAAAAGCATTAAACAATTATTCTGGTTTTGATAATGTGTCTTAGTATTCTTTTAGTGTTTTGAATAGATCATCACTATATTCAAAATTAAATAATTTTTCATCTTTATCACACGTATAAATGCTCTTAATTTTTCCTACATGTACTGAGAATTAGATAATAATATGTTTTCTAGTGAGATGCGAAAAACTGGTGTTGAAATGCATTTCACAGTGACTTTCACAGAGAAGAAATCTGATGTCAGATAGTGACAAAACCAGTGATGCTTAGGGTTCTTTTCAACCTTCAGACTTCCTAGCTAAAGATTTCTCTGGATTGGTAGCAGCTTGCACCTGACTCAGTGTGACCAGCACCCACTTTGGCAATAGGGATGTTTTTCTATCAACTTTACTAAGCTAGAGGTAAATACTCTTTTAGGATCACTTTCAATTTTGGGGGCATAGTATGGGACTGTACTTTTCTCCAGACTTCTTTTTGTTACTGGAAATTACTGTTAAAAATAACTGTTTCTAAATGTGTTGGTGTCCACAATGACATCAGTTCTGTTGAGGTAATAATAAAATACAGGTTTATTTCTGACTTTATTATTGTTGTTAATAAACAGTAATAATAAATACTGTTTTTCAGACCATTTCTATATTGATATGGCTGTCCAATATGTCTCTTCACACTTTAAAAGTCTTTTTTTGAACACAAATATTCTACTTGTATGGAAGCAAGAAAACTAATATTATTTAAATAAAGTATTTAAATCTGAGTGATGACATGCTTGTGCACTTGATGCATTAAGACTACAGTTGCAAGTAATTCATTTTCTACTTAACTGGTGCATGCTAATTTCACTTGATATGTATGCATATGTATATATCCATATTTTCTGGCTAAACTAGCTGCTAGGAATGATTTTTGCTATCTCTTAAATTAACAATAAACAGCTGAAGTCAGCCCCTGATGATTCCTAGAGTTTTCCCTGGTGTGTTCTGGTATCATGTTCCCTTTGCCTCCCCCTCCTTCTGCTCTGCAGTTTCCTTTCCTAGAACAGTAATAACCCCTAAGTGGGGTGTGGAGCAAGTTGTGAATGGCACTGCTTTAACATGATACAGCCATATGACTTGTCCCAATAAAATTCTTTGTTTTATGTCTTTGAGCCTTACATTCCTCTTCTTCTCTTATTTCCGTTAAGGTCACAAGTCCTGTTTGTGTATTCCTTGGTTTTTTTGTTCTTTAGGAAAATAAAAAGCTATCTTGTTGATACTTTTAATTTTTAGAACTAATTTCACTATTAGAATCCTGATGGAAATATTTTAGCTCACACAATTTTAAAATGGTGTTATTACTGTAGCTGGAAAATGAAAGAGGTCCATGATCACATCTCTTGAGGCTTGTTTGTCTTTCAGTTCAGTCCTGTTTTCCTGGCTATGGCTGAGCTTTTACTGTCTACTTAGGGTTGTACAACATCCTAGTTTGTTCCTAAAGTATGTGAGCTCAGACATACCCTGTATGGATCCAGACTTTGTGTTGTTAAATGCTTTTATAAAATCTGGAATTTGGCATGCTCAGCAAGTGATTGAGAAAAGCAAAATCATAAGGGCTTACCAATTTAGTATAGAGCTTTGCAAATTTGTTTTTATATCATCTGATTTAGTTGTAAGTAGATGAATAGTTTGAAAGTCTAAGACGGCCGTCTCCTTAGGCAAGTACTGCCAGCCAGTAGGAGTGGATTTGTAGAGCAGCAGTTCATGCTGGATCCAATGTTAACCTGTGTAAATGTTTTAAGGATTACCGTGGACTGAATGTGTGTTTGTGTGGACCGAGTGGCAAGAGCATATGTTCTAGTTTGGTTTCATGCAGAAGAAAGTCAGTTCGCTAGCTTAGACTGTTCTGGGTTGTGAATCAAAATGTGATGATGATCAAAAGATTTTCTTCAAAAGCACCTGATTCAAACTGACCTGATGATGTAGATGAGGTAAGATAGTGTATGTAAGATGGATATTACAGAGTCATAGTTTGAAGGGGAGAAAATCCTGTAAGCATAGAGTAACTCTGCTGTACTTTACTTTGGGAGTTAACTGGGTTTTTTTAGCCACTACAATCACATTACAAAACCTATTTCAGAGTTAGAAGGGATTATAGACACCTGAATGCAGTTGATTTAATGTGAGATGCATTTAATGAGAAAATAGCTAAGTTTAAACTTTAGGTGAGAGATAGGCTGTTGTTACAGCTCCAAAGGAAGACTAGAAATGTGTGTTTGCAACACTTGAGCACAATGCAACAATCCTGTATTCTGATGCTCTTTATTAGCTGCTTTATAAATCAGTTGTTGTGTGTGCTCATTTATCAGATTTGTGAAGTTTTTGAGATTTTTCTGTTCCTTGGAATATAAAGATGCTTAGATTCCCAATATTTAGAGTACTGAAGTGTGTGAATGTGGTGATGATTGCTGGCTTTGGGGATATTATTTTCTCTTACCAGCACACAAGTTAATGAAACAAACTTCTCTTTCTGCAGTTGTATCACACTTAAAAAGCCAGTAATAGATAGTTCAAGAGATTACACAGTTGCCAGTTTTGTAGTGGCAGATTTTCAGAGAAATAAAGGTGAGATTACGTGCTTTCCCTCCACAGATACTAATATCATTTACCCAATATAGCAGTGTGTTGCAACAGTGATGACCTTAGTATAGCCAGGGGGCCCATTTACAATGGAGCTCTAAGAACACCAATCCTTTAATCAAAAATGTATTGATTTTTTTTTTTATCAGATCCTGGAAAGATCTCACTTATTAGCTTTTAATAGAATTCGTTTAACAAGTTGCAAGGGACAAAGTAACAGCTTAGCTATTTTCCAGACAGTGTGCATTATTCACTGAGGCTGTGTTAACTTTATTTCTTGCTGTAAGAATACTCTGCTGCTACAAAAAAAAAAAAAGAAAATAAAAAAATCTCGAAGAAAACATTTACCAGATGACTGTGTTAAAAAAATCATGTTATCCCAACGTCCTTGGAAATGCCTACCTTTCCAGTGTAGATCCTGTAGACTATTGATATTTGTAGCACAAGTCTAGAGATCTTGACTGTTTTTTAAGAGAATATTGAAAACACTAGCAACACTGGGTAGTGTGTTATGAAAAATGGAATGGAGGATATTAGGTTGCTACCTACATGTGTTTAATTCAGATTGCAGACTGTTCTTGGCATTGATGAGTTTGTGTAAGAATGCTGCATCATCTTCTGCTCACAGTCCCAGTTGCTCTGCTGACCTTTACATTTATGTAGACTTTGTGCATCTGTGTTATGCCAACATACTGCTATAGAAATTCTTAAATCTGCAATATAACAAACAGTTTGTATGTAGCATTGTCTTTTCTAAACCAATTTTTTAAAGTTATATTTTTTTTCCATGTAACAGTGCTATTAATGGGAAAATTTCAAGGCAATGCTTCAGAAAGATAGAGTGTGTTAAGATTTCCTTTCATTGATATACACTTTGTGTCTGTGTCAATATGATATGAGCATCTTATCAGAAATGATTGATGCCTCTGGCCCCTTTTGTCTGAGGAATGGAGATAAGTTGGCATGCTAATCCTCCTTTTTCTGTCACCTTGAACAACCTTGTTTGTAACTATTATATGGCTCTCAAATGAGCACAGATTCTTAAACAGCAAAAGAGGAATAGGCTGTTTATCCAAGGCCAGTGAAAACCAACTGCATTTTCTTTTCTGTGAGCTTTTAGTTATATCCTTAATGATTGTGTAAACTCAAGACCATATCAAGGAATAAAAATATTACCCTTCCTTTGCTGTACTCTCAGTCTTACCTGTTTAGTGATGTACACATCATCAATCTTTTAATGCGTTTCTTCTTTCAGTTTTGCTGTTAATTTAATTCAGTTAAATCTTTTGCCCAAAGCTGAAATCCACATTTTGTTCATCAAAATATTTACTACTCAGTGTTCTAATTTTTAAATATTTGAAAAAAAATACTGTTTTTGTCCCTTTAAGGAACAAGTACTCCCTCCCTCCCTTATTCTACAACAATCTTAAAGGATTTTGGTATAGTAAGTGAACGTTTAAATACATGTTTTTGCAACCTCCATCGGCATCTTTAAACCTGAGACCTGCTCTGTTCTATCACAGCTCAAAAAACCCGACTTTTAGTCATCCCTCTGATGAAAGTTTACCCAAGTGACTATTGCTGTTAACAGCAGCAAGGAAGGGCTTGGATGTCTCTTGAATCAAGCTGATAATACATTTCCTCTATACAGAAGTTTCACTGCTGACAATACAAAATGTCTTTCTACAAAGATATCCTTATGGCCTCTCTTGAGCAAGATCTCAAAGGTTCAATATTATTTTAAATATGTGAGTGGGTTACACTTGAGTTTTAGTATCTGGTTTACTTAGGATCAATACTCCAGACATCAGCACTCTAAAAGCAGGAGGCTTGAATAGTTAAATTCTTTGTTGCTTCCAAGTCATGCTGATCACTAGACCCCAAAGGAGATGGAGAATATATTTGTGAAGCTGTAGGGTGTATACTCAGTGCAAGGCTACAGAAGTTATTAAAAAGGTACAGGAGAAGAACCCTGGCCATCTGGCTCATGAAGAATAAGTCACATGTTGCTGTTTATTAATTATAGTCATTTGAAACTTCAGGGCAAGTAAACAAGTGGTAAAATTTTGCATCATGGCAGTGACTAACTTGCAGAGGTGGAAAATGGAAAAGAATGTTGTTAAGAACCATATTTCCATAAACACCCAAATGACCCAGCTGTATATCTGTGCTGCCTTTATGTGGTACTTACACATAACCACAAAATCATGGAATGGTTGAGGCTGAAAGCGAAGTCCAGCAGTCATCTGGTCTAACCCGTCTAGAGCTGGTTTCCTGCAATCATGTCCAGATCGCTTTTAAGTTTCTGTGGTAGTTTGGTCTGGGCCTTCCTTGGTGACCAGTTTGTAACCAAGGAAGGGCCCAGATTTGCCCAGTATTCCCTACGATTTTTACGTAAGCCAGGCTATAAGAAGAAAGGAGAAAAGGCCTTCGTTTTTTTTCCTTCCGGCAGCTTGGAGGTGCAGGTTCCCTGCTGTTGAGTCTGTCGTGTTGGGGGGCGAGGCCTGGTAAGACACTCTCAGTAAAAAATTTGTTTCCTGATGCTTAGGGGGAACCTCCTGTGCTTCAGGTTATGTCCTTGCCTCACAGGGCACCACTGAAAAGTGCCTGACTGTCCTCTTTGCACCATCCCTTCAGATATATTCAGATATATTAATAAGATCCCCTCTGAGCCTTCTCCAAGCTAAACAGTTCCAGCTTTCACAGCCTTTCTATCTAGTTCCTTAGTCATGTTCAGGTGTGGTATAACCAGTGCTGAGTAGAGAGGAAAAGGATCACTTCCCTCATCCTGCTGGCAATACTATGCCTAGCGCACCCCAGGATAACATTGGCCTCCTGTGCCACAAGGGCACATTTCTGGCTCATGTTCAACTTGGTGTCCACCGGCACACCCCGGTCTACAATGTGTGAATCTGTTGTTCCTTTCCATCTTCTTTTCAGACACTTAATTCTTTATTTTATTCTAACATCAGAGAAGAGAACAAATTAGATTTGGGAAATGATGGGGAGGGCACTTGAAATCCAGCTTTGGAAATAATTTTAGATGGTGCAATGTATCCCAAATACAGAAGCTGGAGAGAGAAGGAGAAATAATTTATCATATGTGAACATACTTGCATGAGCACATTAGCTGATATTCAGATCTGTTCCTGTATGTGATTTCTTCTTCTATATCTGATTTTCTGATGTTTAAGTTTTGTGTTTCTGAATGTCATGGAAATTGAGAACCTCTATTAATAATTAACCCTTCATAAAAAGAGGAGTTTGTTTCTACCATTATCTATAAGAATTGATATCATTCTGGGGAAAAAAGTGGATGTGGTGTTTTCCAGTTGTTGAAGGATATGTTTGAAGTGTGTGTCAGACACAGGTACCTGGGACCAAGAGCACAGAACTGGGGGGTTTGAACACTGACTAGAGAGGCAGAGTTCAGACTGGACTTTGTTGTACTTTTCCAGCAATGTAACTTTTTTTCTGTATAAAAATTCATGTACATGAATGTGTGCCCATTACAATGCCATATCGTATGCTACATAAACACACCATCGAGGTGCACCTTATAACTTTTAATCTATCATTAGGTGATAGGCTACTCTGCCTTTTGCCCTTAAAATAATACTTTTAGCATGTGTAACCTTCACTTTGCTAATATTGTTCCTTGAAAATTATTGGTCAGATACCTCCACATTATCCATGGATGCTTTTTGTTTTGAAGTATTCTTGGGTCCTGACTTTCTCCTGCCTACTAAGCAGGACAGGATTTCTGGTAGAGGGAACAACCCCTGGGAACCAGAAGCAATGAACTAGCTCAGGGCTACTTTTCTATTATAGTATTTCCACAAAAGCATAACTGCACTTTTACTGGATCACAGCATAGAGTAGCTCAATGTTATTTTCAATTTCCTGTGCAGTGTCTACAAAAATATCTAATCTTGAACTGTATTAAAACTGTGCTACAGTGCATGTATGTATCTATACCTCATAGATGCAGGAGAGATGAAGCATCTTGTTTTTTCTTGCTAGCAGACTCTTAAAGGAGTCCTCCATTCTAGTTTAGCCACTTATTACTCAGGTTTGTCCCTCCTCAGAAGCAAGATAAAACAAAGCCAGCCTGGTTTTATTTACTTCTTGCTCATTCAAGAGATAGTCCTGATTTTAGCAGGAGGGTTGACACATCTCAAAGGAAATGTAAAGGCCACTTTGGCAAGAGAGCTGCTCTTTTACCACTGCTCTTTATGCATACGGAATAAAAATACCCCTTTAGATGGCTAACTTGGTATGTGCATTTGTGAATGTGGTTGCTAATTTAAAAAAAAATAATCCTGCATATTGGGATATATATATACATATATGTACACACACTCAATATATAAGCAGGCTTAATTATTTCATTGTTGGCTTTGTTTAAGACACGTGGTAATTTACCCTTGTGGACAAGAATGTATTTGACGTGTAGATACAGGCTTATAAAAAGCAGCTTAAAAGAGAAACCTGAAGTTCCAGAAACTTCCAAAACTTCCCTTCAGAAAATGTGCGTAATTTTTTCCAATTACTCATTGTGAGCAGAAAGATTCCTATGTGCAGAAATATAGTTGGGGCATACATGGTCAGTCAGCCTTTTCTTGGCAGGAGTAGTGTAGTAGTAAAAGTCTCTCTACTTGAATCCTAGATGCGGAGAAATTTTGACATAGGAATTATTAGTGGAGATTAGCTAAAGACTGTTTCTTGGTCCCAGTCAAACTGGGATGTGAAGGATTTGTCTCAAGTGAATAGTACTTTTTGCTTGAGGATAGTGTCTTGAACTGCCTGCTGTGGAGTTCTTCCATGTCAGTGGCAAGAACCTTGAAGTGCTGGCCCAGTCAGTCAATGTACCCTATTCGTTGCATTGTCTTAGGTACCCCATGGGTATTCAAGCTGCTTACCTTATTGTGTGAGGGTTTTTTTTTTCTTTTCTTTCCCTGAGTCTGGTTTTGACCTGAA
Source organism: Manacus vitellinus (assembly GCF_001715985.3). Lineage (NCBI taxonomy): Eukaryota > Metazoa > Chordata > Aves > Passeriformes > Pipridae > Manacus > Manacus vitellinus. Next base: position 40,519,009 of record NW_021940682.1, on the reverse strand, counting down.
AACTGCTTTGTGTTTAGAAACTTTTGACAGGAACATACCAGGACCAATGGGAAATGTCAAAATCAGTGAGTTAGCATGCTAGGTTTCTACAGATCTATCCTGTTTCTCCTTTGTACCTGTTAATGTTTTTAATTTTTTTAGCTTTCAATAGAATCATGGAATGGGTTGGGTTAGAAGAAGTCCAAAAACATCATCTAGTTCCATTCACCTTCCAGTGGGCAGGGATATCAATATCAATATATTAATAGCAAATATATATTTTATTTATCCCTCACAATTAACTAATTCAATTTGTGGCTCAGTTTTACATACTCATCAACAACAGTAATATAAACAGATATGATTCATGTAAAGGGAAGAATGTATGAAAGGGGTGTTTGGCACAGCTGTATCCTCCTACCAAATGTTTTGGCCTCGTGGTAGTTTCTGTAAGATCTTTTCTACAAATTTATATTACCCTTCATTGCCAGGTGATCAAAAAGCTTTGTCCTGCCTTTAAGAGGTTTAGTTGTTTTAATAATATATCTTTTTTGTGTTGATTTTGGCTGAGTCATTGTTCATTTTCTGTACAGTAGCTGGTATGGTGCCGTGTTTTGGATTGGTTCTGAGGACAGGATTGGTAATGCCAGACTATTGCTAAGCAGAGCTTACACAGGGTTAAATCCTTTTCTGCCTCTCAGCAAGGAGACTGGGGGTGCACAAGGTGTTGGGAGGGGACACAGCCGGGACAGGTGATCCCAACTGACCTCAGAGATATCCCAGACCATATGACATCATTCTCAGCATATAAAGCTGGGGGAAGAAAAAGAAGGAAGAGGGGTATTTCTGGAGTGATGGCATTTGTCTTCTCCAGTCACCATTACCTGTGACAAAACCCTGCTTTCCTGGGGATGGCTGAACACCTACCTGCCCATGGCAAGTGGTGAATGAATTCCTTATTTTCCTTTGCTTGTGTGTGTGGCTTCTGCTTTACTTCTTAAACTGTCTTTATCTTAACCCATGAGTTTTCTGACTTTTAAGCTTCTGATTCTCTGCCCCAACCCACTGTGGAGGAGTGAGTGGGTGGCTGTGTGGGGGCTGAGCTACTGGCTGGGGTTAAACCATAGTGTTTTTACAAGTCATTTGTTTTATCTGACTGTGCAATTCTGTGTAATTCACTGTCATTAGTGAGACAGTTTTGATAAATTGCTCCTTCTATTCTTGAATTGCAGGAAAATAACATTTTCCTTCAGGCTAATGTTACAAGTATTTTTTGAGAGGTTGGCATTCCAGCAAGCATATTTGCTTCAGCTTGATTCCCTAGACTATCCTATTCAGCAGGTATCTGGGAGATGCTGCATGGGATTTTGCAACAAAAGAATTGCATCTGTGAATAAGTAAAATGAGGTAGATATGGTAGGTAGGAATGAGTTTCTAAAAAGAGGCACAGCTGTAGTCTAGCAAGCAAATGCTTTTGGAAAGGTCTGATTTTGTATTTTATGGGTAGACTGAGCCTGCTTTTAATTATATTTTTCATAAGCCCTTGTGGTGGGTTGACCCTGGCTGGATGTCAGGTGCCCACCCAGCCGCTCTATCACTCCCCTTCCCAGCGGACAGGGGAGAGACTAAGGTGGAAACAACTCCTGAGTTGGGTTAAGGCAGTTTAAAGCAGAAGCAAAAAGCTTGTGCACGCAAAAGTGAAGTGAAAGATAACACAGTTTATTCTCTACTTCCCATGAGCAGCAATGGTTGACACTCCCAAGCAGCAGGGCTTCAGCACGTGTAACAGTTCCTCAGCAGGCAGCCATTGGAGACAATGAATGCCTGCCTTGCTGCTCCTTGCCTTAGCTTTTATGGCTGAGCTGATGTTATATGGTATGGAATATCCCTTTGATTAGGTTGGCTGGCCTACTTGTGTCCCCTCCCAGGATCTTGCCCTCAATTGAGGAAGGAATGTTACAACACTGATGCTGTGCTCAGTAGTAGCCAAAACTGGTTTGTTATCAACACCCTTCTGGCTACCAATGCAAAGCACAGCATTGTGAAGGCTGCTATGGGGAGATGAACTCCAGCTCAGCCAGACCCAATACAGCCCTCAAACCAACAAGTTATAAAAGTGTTATTCTCAGGTGTGAGGGTGTGCTCAAAATTAGTTGTATTTCATGATGTAGCTCAGTTCCTCTCAGGAAGAGCCATATTCATTGAAACAAATGTACCTACCTATCTACTGTTCTAAGATTCTTTCTTGAATACCTTCTGTTTGCTGTGGTTGGAGTAAGGGTGCTAACTTATACAGATCTTTGATCTGTATAGATATATATATGCAAATCTTTGATCTGCATTTATCTGTAGATAGATGCCATTTTAAAACAGACAAATCAACCCAAGCAAGAGAAACCTGTGGTATCGATTATATCTCTCATGATCATCATGGCTGGGCTTCGCGAACGAAGATCTGGGAAGGCTCTATCCACATTTGCTACAGGCACGCTGGTGGCTTATGAGGCCAATACGTGACAGACATATCCGATTACATAAGGCACAGCAGAAAGACTCCTTAGATGGTGTATTCTGCAATACACGGTTCTTTCTGCGTTGCCTTTTCTCCTCGAGAGTGATCCTGCGTGTGTTCTCAAAGGAGACAGCTGCGTTATAGATGGTGTGTCTCCAGGCCTATCGATTTGAGACCAGAGTAGACCAGTTATGGTGATCAATATGGCCAAAATATGGCCCAAATATATCTCTCATATACATTAACAAATAACCCTCTTACTGATTGTATTGTAAAAACTGAAAACTGTCAGGAGAAATAATTGGTTTTAAATGCAATGATGAAAAAACTGGAACAGTTGACCTGTCATGTGGCTGGTAGAGCTTAAACAATTAGTTACATTCAGAAATGAATGTGTTAGAATAGTATATGCACCAGCCATGGCATGCTTGAGCCAGATTTAGGTAACCATGGGATATATTGAACACCAGTGGTATTATGATTGGTTTACAGATCATCTCACTAAGAACATGTTACAGTTGCCCTGACTACCAGCAAAAGGCATGTTAGAGTTGGTACAAAAATACAGACTTGCTGCTTGTAAATCCCCAAATGATGATGAAAACATAGGGAGCAAGGTGGTGTGGAAGGAGGGGAATTTTCTTAAATGTTATTGTTTTCCTTCACTTTACCCATTCCTCCCCTTCTCTTTAGGTTTAATTTCCATCTTTGGAGAAAGATACTGCAAATCTTCTTGTATCCATGCTGTTACCTCAGTCAGGGACTAGGATAATAATCAAGACTGTAATTCAGCTTAAAGGATCTGTAGGTCTGCGCACTGGTAATGCTATGCTGCAAAATGTTTATCTGTGGTGGCAGACTAAGCTCACTGAAAGCTCCAGCCTCTGGTGTATGTTTTTTCTTTAGTTGTAAATACTTGCTGATAGATTCCGGTATTCTGTTTTTTAACCTGCATCGTCTTCCTCTGGCTCCTGGTCTCTTATGAAAAATAATTTAAAATTACTGCTTCCTAAATCTTTTTGAGAAATGTGTGATGCCCTCTTTTAGTTAAAATACAAGTGGAAATATCTAAATAATGTAGGGTGTGTTCTTAAAAACTGTAATAGAAATTAATTTCTCAAGGCTGTCTTCAGTTAATAAAGAGGTAAAACAATATGAGAGGAGGAGTTTGATTCAGCTACATAAGTCTGTTTTTCTTTTCCTCCAGTCTCCCTTTCTGCTTTCTCTTTTCCTTTTTTTCCTTGTTAGCTGTACAGCTAAGCAGTGAAAATTGGGTTCCACTGCATAAAGCTAGCACTTGAATATTTTTTACTTCTTCTTCTCCGATGTTGTCAGCATGGCTAGGGGACAGGAAGATAAGCTTTGATTGTTTTATTTATTTTTTTTACTGTTAATGCTTTGATCTTTATCTGAAATTGGCTGACATCTTATGTTTGTAGTACTCATTCTTCCTTTTCTGTCCCCCTTTGCTCTTTGCCTTGCATTTTACAGTTAGAAATATGGGTATGGTTTTTTAAGTGCATAACAGGTAAAATACAGGGACTGACTTACTGTGGATTAGCTGGTACTGCTAAGTTGCGCTGGTACATTTATCATTCAGTTATTCTCTAATTAAGGATATATTTTAAGGCTTTATGATCTTTCAGTAATTTATGATATGTTGTACCACATTTCTCTGGATTTCACCACTAACTATGAGGGTAACATTTTGTATCTGATCTGGGTTTTATGAAGTCACTGAGCCTTTAGCTGTAAATGAAGTCAGTTCAGACTCAAGTTCCTAATGAACATCCATTAACAGTGTTCTGGAATGTGATAAACTTGAGCTGGTAAATTATGAGCAGTATTCTCATATTGCCTCTCATTATTTACTTTAGAAATCACTTTTAAGCCATATTTAAGTAGAGAGCATCTATAAAGATGTCTGAAAGTAGAACTATACTGAGAACTATGACTATTTGATGTCATAGTTTGGCACAAGGATATGCCATGTGGTATAAATCTGGCTGGTTCTTTTTTGATGTGTGTTTATAAATCATAGAGCAAGCGATCTGTCTAGACTGGTACCATGTGACTGGTAATATTTTCCTGCTAATACTAAGGAAATAGGGGTCACATATGAAAACAGAACAATTTTTAGCTGTGTTTCTTTAAAATGCGTCTGTTAAGCCTGCAGATTTGGAACACATTGTTAGTCTGCTAATACACAGGAAGTTATAGTACAAAAATCTCTTGCTGACCTTCTTAAATTAATCTCTCCAACATTAGTTATTTCCTTATTTTCAGTGGGAAGACAGCTGAGTTTAGATGTGTACAGCATGTTTAAATGGTGAGATTGGTGCTCATAAAAAATTCATTAAAATCTAAACTAGAATCAAATCGTTTTAATACAAAGGAGAGGTATTTCTGGTTTGGGGTACTGCTGTGTGTATTTGCTGTATCTATGTATGTGTAGCTGACTGTTGAGAAAACTGCTGTGCCATAAGATACTAGGTCTAGATTTAACTCTCTGAGGTTTTTGCTGCTGTTTGAAGTCAAACTTTCAGATCTTGGGAATTGTGTCTTTATTTTGTTTTATGAAGACTGTTTACTTTCCTTAGCACTTTTTCTAACCAGTTTGTCTCTATATAAATCCTTTGAAATAGCATATAAATGCACATGCTCTGGGTACTTAGATATAACATTGCCATTTCTGTCTTGTAATCTTGCAAGTCTAACTGCTTGCATTTGCTCTCTGGAAATGTTCAAAGATAACCATTTTAATCTGAGCTGTAACTGGTACTGTCATATGTTTCTAGTAAAAAGAGGTATTATAAAGCATCAAACAAGGATTAAGATTTCTTTTCCTTGTTGTTTTCAGTTTGCTTTTTTATCACCACTGGGTCCTGTGATTCAGTGAAACAAAATTTCAAATTCAAATGAGGAAATTAGATTTACATAACTATTACATATATTTTGCAATCAGTATATTTCTTTGTGGCATCACAAAAGTCTTTGGCTTTTCACTGTGTTGTGAATCATAATCTCATGGTCTGTGAGTATAAGCAGAGCTTGAAAATTTCGTATTGTAGTGGATAGTGAGTAGGAAGCTTTCAAAAGATGTACCTCTGTGCAGAATGTAAGCTTCATTAAATATAGAATACACTCCCAATTAAATTTCCTATTTGCCAGTTAATAGGTATACTATGAAGATAGCTTATGAATGGTATTTTTCTTTGAACCAACAAATCTATCGTTTCAAGACAAAAATGTAGTGAAGTTTGGTGTGTGTGTATGTATGTATGTCTTACTTTTAAATTGTTCTACAGACTGAAGATAAAGTAGTGAAATTCAGAATCACCTTGTATAGGCCAAATTTGTATTGATGCATACCAATGCACTTCAGGCTTCAGCGCTCAGAAGCTGTATTGTTACTGCTGGAACAGAGACTTTTTTATTTTTATTCAATTTTGCATGGTGCCACACATAATGGGGTCCTAAATCTTTAACTGCTTTGATAATATAATTAATAATTCTTGCTCAATGTACAATAACTTTGTATGAGACCTGTAAACAAAGCTGTGCACCTTTGTTACTGTCTTTTCCAGTATTGCAAATGAACTAAATCCAGATGAAAGGGCAGAATTATTTTTAAAAACCTTTTTAAATCAACAGCAGAATACCAACTTGTTTTTCTGTAAAAATACACTCACATGAACAGTCTTCAAAACTGAAATTTAAAGTTTTCATGGAGACCTAAGCTACAGAAGTTCACTGTATCATAAAACATGAATGAGAAAAATACCATTTTCTGAGGACATAACATTTTCATGCACTTCAAGGGTGTTTCTTAGGTTCTACCTTTTATGATGTCTGACATAAAAGCTGTACAGCTGAGAATTGCACAAAAGTTTTCAAGTAGTCACAATGAAAAAGTCTTAAGTGTTTGCAAGTTCAGCCTGGATAGCTGGCACATAAAAACATAAAGCAGTCTCCAGACATAGTTCTTAAGAAATGTGCTCTTGAGAGTAACAGCATACTAGGTTGTGTCAACAAGAACACAGCCAGTTGCTTATGGGAAGCGATTGTTCCCTGCTCAGCGTTGGTTATACAATGAAAATTTTGGGTCCTTCAGTACAAGACCAATGTTAATGAGCTGAAGTGAGCTCAGCAGAACAACTCACATTGTTTGTGGACAGGAGCTCCTGTCCTGGGAGGTCAGTTTGAGGCAGTGAGGCTTGTCCAGGCTGGAGAAGCAGTTTTGAGGGGAGTTAAACCATAGAATCATAGATTCGTGGAATGGTTTGGGTCAGAAGGGACCATTTAAAGGTCATCTGTTTCAACCCCTCTTCAGTGAGCTGGGACATGATTATAGAATCATTAAGATTGGAAAAGACCTCCAAGATCATAGAGTCTTGGAGTCTTGCTGGTCAGAACCCTGTCCAAACTGACTGTGAATGTTTCCAGGGGTGGAGCATCTATCACCTCACTGGGAAACCACTGTCATTGTAAATGTCTTTCTTATATGTAGTCTGAATAGACCCTCTTTTAGTTCATAACCATTATTCCTGGTCCTATTGCAACAGGCCCTGCTAAAAAGTTTGTCCCTATTTACCTACAAGATCAATAACATTAACAGTGCATGGTGGGACAATGAAAGACAAGGGATATAGACTTTAACAAGAGAATGTTCATTTGGATGTAAAGAAAAAACTGAGTTCAGCCAGACACTGAAACAGGTTTTTCAGAGTGGCTCCATAGCTATGGTCTCCACAGCTTAAGGATTTCATGACTCGACTGTCTAAAGCTCTGAGCAAGCTAATATGACCTGATAGCTGACTCTGCTTTGAGCAGGAGGTTGAATGTAGAGGCCCTTTGAGGTCCCTTTCAATGTGAATGACTGATTCTGTGATTGATCAATGCAGATTTCCTACAAAGCAAATACTGGTGCAATAAAGATTTAATTAGTCTCTATTGAGTTGGATCTTATCCAGCATGTTCCTAATGATTTTCCAGCTGCATTTTGAAAACCTATGTATGACATAGAGCAGTAGTAAACTGTGTTTAGCCTCTAGAATAATCAGAAGATGTGGATGCAACCAAGAAAAAAACTAGTTGCACCTGAGTAATTTTATTTCTGATTTGAGCATTACTGGACATCCAGACTCTTGTGTCTGGCCAGCTGGGGCTGGGGGTGAGAGGGTGAAGGGAAATAAAATGCTTCTGCCTTCTTTTGTTTTTTCCATCTTCCACTTCTCTCACTACAGAAATATGATTGTTACATTTCCTATGAGGCTGTGTCTTGGAGAAAATTATCCAAAGCATGGAAAGTTTGCTTTTTCATAATCTTCCCATGTATGAATCGCCAAGTTTGCTCAGAGTTTATCCATAATGGACCTACTATCAAATGGGAATGTTTCGAAAAATAATTTCTCTTTCAGTAGGGTCTTGTGCCCTCTTCTATTTGGAAATAAGAATTCTCTGTATCTCCCTACTAGTAGTATAGTACTTATATCAGCTTCAGTATTTAACACCCCACAGTGGATTGCAAAACAGGATTTAAAAAAATAAAATTGGCCCTGTTGGATCTTCCAAGACTCTTACAAGACTGCTAAAATCAATGTGCTCTAGTGAGAGATTTTGATAGAGTTAAGTAGGAAAATTGTTCCCTACCATCATCTTCCTATTTGTGAAAAAGAATATTGTTTGAATACAAGCATGGCAATGTTGACATTTGTTTAGCAAGAATCAATACCAACTACTACACATCTAATTTTAGTTCTAGGATGAATGGATTTTATTGCTAGTGTTTCTCTGTGTACTAGGATGTACAATATCATTCTTCCAAATGACAATCAGTTGTCTATTTTGTATTGAATTTTTTGTAATTTTGTTAGATGATTAGGTTAATCACCACCCTTCACTAGTGTGGTGATCATGATTTTTATTGATACAGCTGAGACTTTCAGAAAGAAATTATTTCATTCATTTGTATCTTGAGAAAGGTCGCATGTGGAAATAAGAATAAGAAAAAAGTGAGATCTACTTTTGCTGTAGTGTTATTCAACATATCTGTCATATTTGTTTTCTTATAGTGAAAGATTTTTTTTAAGACTGAATAGAAATGGTTTGCCAAAATGTCCAGAAAAGCCTGAAAGACACTGTTCTCTGTTTGTGGTGAGTTCTTCCTATTCTCAGTCTTTTTTTTGTGCTTTTTTTGTGGGTATTGAAAATAGAAGTTGGATTAAATTGTTATTCTGTGGTTGACTCAGAATTGCTCCCTAAGCTTGTACATTGTTATGAACATCAGCTCTAAAGGCTGGATTGAGGGGTTGCAGGGTATTGCCGAACTTCTAATTTGAATATTTTCTGGCGGTGTGTGGACACTCATCTAAACTTCCACGTAGGCATATGTACCAGTCTTTGTCCCTGCAACAAGGACCAGTTATTTTTCCTCCTTGTGCTTTTTACATCCAAACAATTGTTTGTGCAGCACTCTCTGTACTTTTGGAATATTTGGAATTGCAGAAATGTGTCACTGCTGTTCAAAGCACACAGCAAGTCTCTTGTGCCCTTCTACTGATTTTGCTGTATTACAGCAAATTCTAACCATGATATTTTAGGACAGTCATTTTGAGTGCATGACCACCAATTTCAAGTGTTGAAGGGATAATTTGTTAATGCTGTATAAATGAACTCACTGTTCATTTATCACTTTCACTGGCAGTGAAAGCAGTGTGTACAGATCTCTTTAAATGTCACATTTTAATTGGGAGTCAGAAATAATGAGGTTCTGATCTTGTGCAGGATTTGGGTAGCAGTGAACTCAGGAAGGACATCTATATCACTGTGCACATTATCCGAATAGGTAGGTATAATCTTATATTTGTTAGACATATGACAGTAAATAGAAGAAAACTGCTTGGAGTCAGCTTTGGGATTTGTTATATTAGCTAGACCTTTGAATAATTTTTTGGAAAAGAAAATGCCTGGGTTTTGATAGAAAAATTGCTTTAGATTTCTCAGCATTGTCTTATAGTATTTATAAAGTGTACTCAGTGCTAATTGAGTTTAGAGGCAGGATACTTTGTTACTATCACAAAACAAAATTAAAGTGTCAAATATGAATTGTGTTAAGATGATGGACTTGTCATTGAATCCATTCTTGTTCCCAAGTGTAATTTCAAGCATCCTTTGTTCAAAGAAAAATTTACCCGGACGTTTAATGTACCTAATTAGTATATAGTAGCTGATGTAAACCTGACACGGTTCAGATGAATTTTATCTTCTCCCTGACCTCTTTCAAAAGGAGGAGAGGGAAAGAAATGGACAATGTTTCATAATAATTTTAATCCCTGATGCTATAGACAGATATCAAGTCCTCTAGAACAAAGTGAAGGAGAAGAAAAGTGTATATTTGTGTTAGGTATTTATTTTAGGAAGTTATCCTCTGGGCTGTACTGATGTGAAACAATAATCTTCAGGTCTACTTCTGACCTCTTAGATATATTGTTTTCTTTGTAAACTGTCTGTAGTGCATCAGGGCAGTACTATATATAACTTCTCTTCCTATTTTTGAAAGATATTTTGGTTTGAAATATAGGTCACTAACTTGTGCTGAGTTCAGAAACAACTTGTTACAAAGTTAATGTTATTTTACAGCTTTGAGGAATAATTTTTCCTTGAATGTTCATACTGGTTTGCTATTTCTTAAAAATATTGTGTTTCATTTTTATTGGCAAGGATTCAAAAAAGATATGCTAAACTCTGATGTAAGTATATTTGTGAAGAATAAATGTTTTAAAAAAAACAATAATGAGTAGAATTTTTCCAGTTGTATAATATTCAAATATATTCTCAGTCAATTTTATAAATGAATGACTGAAATATTAAAAAATTAAAATCACATTTATATGCTGCATGGTGTGAAAATGAACAATTGCTCTCCAAGCTGCTCTGATGCATAGGAATATTTGGAGGAGACATTGCCCTGCAGCAACTGCAACCATAGGGTTTTTTTGTCAGAAATTAGGACTTGGTGGGAAAGATACATAGCTGGCAGTGCACAATTGAATAAAATGTCTAGAAAGATGGCAGTTTCAAATGCCAGGAACACATTGAGGAGATTGATCAAATGTATTTATATCAAATAGAAAAGGCTAGGAAAAATATTTTTTTCAAATCCCTTTCCCTTGACTGCCTTCTTTCTTTCTTTATCATAATTTGTTCTTCAGCCCTTTGTCATCTTTTCTCCCTGTATTTCATCTCTACTTGATTTTTCTTCAACTGGTCAATTATCCCATTGCTTGCTAGTTGCCTATCTGGAAACAGCATTTGATTACTAATTTGTAATGGCTCAATCACAATACCTCTCACATGTAACAACAATCATAGCAAAATAATTCTTCCCAGACAGCAAATGTTGAACAGTCTGTCATGTCCAAATTCTACATTTAATTTGGTAGTGTCATGAGCTTGCTATCACTGGGTATCACAAAGTATTGTTTGTTGAGTGGAGGTCATGAGAGGATGAGCAGAACCTCTGGTCTAAGACCATGCAAGATCACCACATATGTAGTGGACTTCCGCGACCATTTGTTGTCTGAATGCAGTTTAAAGATGGACCAGGTTCCCAATGATTACCCTTGGCATTGGCTGCTTAGATGCTGAACTGGATTGCTTGCTGCCTCCCTTCTGTGGTTTGAAGAGAGACAGTTCTGTGGATTGCGCATCAAATATGTGTTTTGTTTGGCAGGACGAATGGGAGCTGGAGAAAAGAAAAATGCCTGCAATGTACAGTATAGACGGCCCTTTGGCTGTGCAGTCCTCAGTATTGCAGATTTACTGGCAGGAGATTCAAAGGATGACCTTGTCTTGAAAGTCTATATGTAAGTAGTGCTTTTTTCTTAATTTTTGGAAGTACCTTAGAGTCAGTCTGCAGCAGAAGCAGTGGTGTTAAGTGCAGTGTGAGTAAATAGCTATAGCTCCTTTCTGTTCCAAAAAAAGATGTAGTAGTAGCTAATTTTTTTTTGGTCACAGTGTGGAAATTTTGGCTAGTTCTACAGATGTGTTTATAAAGTGGGATAATATTAAAGATAAAGGTTACATCTTTTTAGATATTTGTGTATGTTTCAGCATTTTTCACATCCTTCTGGAGCTCTCTTTTTTATGGTAACATAAAGTGCTTTTAGGACTTATTTAAATGCCTTGTGCTTCCTAGGCAGCTAGTGGAAGTACTTTTTAACTACAGAAAAAAGCAGGCAGAGTATCTTTTTGTGAAATGAAGCAATTATATAATAGGAATAACAAAGGTATAAAAGACATTTAGTGCTGGAGAATGAAAAATCAAAAGTAGATTTAAAAATGAATGGTTGGTTAAATAGTGGATTTTGGCTATAGTAATTGGAAGAAAGTTCAATTTTCTAGTAGCAACATAATGCATGTAATTTCCTGATGATCTTGGACATTATAATAAGAACTGTTTTGTGAAGTGGTCTATTCTAAGTACGTATACCTGGGACACATATTGTCATGCACATGAGAAAGTTCTTCCCCTCGCAGGGTTAGCACTCAAATCTCAAAGGCTTGGAATTCTTTCAGGCAGCCTTTCTCCTTTCCTCTGTATCTGTATTGAATTAGAACTGCTGGAATCAGTGCTGCAGAAAAGCAATATAGTGTAAAATGTGGGCTGGCTCTTATTTAGACTCCCAGGACATTGAAGTCAGATAAATGTTCGCTGTTGGTTAAAAAATTGTTAGGTTTGTCTACTTATTATATTGATGGTGTTTTGTTGTTGTTTTTTTTTTTTTTTTTAATTTTACCTGTTTGTTTTGAAATAACAAAAACAGTGGAAGAAATATCACTCAAGATCATATTTGGTGCTAAGGCTAACTTCAGTCTAGACTTTGAAGAGTGAGCATTAGAACATCGAGTATTCATTAGAACATTAGAGTGTTCATTAGATCATTGTCAAATTTTCCTTATGGAAAACCAGCTATTTCCTAAATGTATACTGAAATGTAAATTGCTCTTTCAATGACTACCTCCTGAAGATTACATCCTATTTTGAATAACTTTGAAGTGTTTAGCACAGTTTTCTAAGATCAGCTCTGAGTCCTGTTTCCCCCTGAGTGTCACAAGATAGATTTCTGTATGGTTTAGTGCTAAAGGATAGATCTATACAGCAATGAACTTGGTCATGACTGAATTGCTTAGCATAATTGCTCCTGTCTTTCTCCCATCCTTATATGAAGCAAGTATTTCATGGTGCCTTTCTCAAATGATAAGAGCACTTATTCCTGCCATTGGGACAGGCAGTTTCATGGGGCTTTGTTAACTCCTATTCCATTTTTGTTTCATGAATTAAAGAGGATTTTTTAAGGAATATGTTGTGAAGCTGATCTGATAAACATATGTTCCCATTTCAGAATTAAGAAAGTTATAATTTTTCTAGGTGCAACACAGAGAGTGACTGGTATCAGATCCATGAAAATATCATTAAAAAGCTGAATGCACGTTACAATTTGACAGGCTCCAATGCAGGTGAGTAATTAGCCACCTTTCTGTTTGCATTCTTTGGGGTTTCTTAGTTTGCAAATGAAGTAGCTCTGTTTTGGAAGGACGAATGTGTAAGAAACATAAAATAGTCAGGTGAAAATGTACAATACTGCTGTTCATGTGCACATGTAAGAAAAAAAGTCACTGAATTTTCTTCAAGGAACTATGTAATATAAACTATGCTTATTCTGTGCTGAGGAGCTACAGCTTGCTGTTCACGTGGGGCTGATCAAACTATTGATCCATATTGCTTAACATTTCTGCTTCACATTTTCATCAGGAATGAAATTTACCGGTGACATTATTGTCATGGTTTAGGAATGGTATTTAGTACTCCCACTAAAAAGAAAACCACAGGCCACTCCCCTCCTCCAGTGAGAGAGACAAAAGGCGGAGATTACAGGTTGAGATAAGAACAATTTACTGGAAACAGCAATAAGATATGGGAAATAAACAGTAAAAGCAAGAATATAAATAACTAAAGTGTACAAAAGAGGGTGTCGCCAAGGACCCCAGATGACAATGGCTGATGGGTTTCCCCATCCCACTCCGACCCAAAGCCATACCTTCCCTCATGGAAGTGAGAGTCCCTTACTTGTGACATGAGGTAGTATAGAATAACAACCTGTACATGCCCACACTTCTCCAGACCCCACCCCCTTACGGCTACTGCAGAGAAATTAATTCTGTCCTGGCCAAACCCAGGACAATTAAAATTAAATATTAAACTTTAAAAAAAAGTTAATTGGGAGCTATCATTATGATCTGCATTCCTTCTGGTAGCTCTGCATTCCAGCTGAGCAAGATATAGGTTGTTATTTAGGAACTTACAGTAGTCTTCCACAGTCAGCTATATGTTACTTGAACTGTCATTGAAATAAATTTGTGTGTGAGACTTGAGGGATGGGAGACAACTGACCTTTGCTATTATGAGATGGTGGTTTGGCCCATAGGAGATGTTGAATTTACAGTTTTTCTTGTTTTCTTTTTCAATATCAACTTGCTAACTTTTTCTCAATTCTGTCATCCAAACATGTAGTCAAACTTGAAAAGAAACCTGAAATGGAGGCTTATAAGTCTATTGTACTTGTATTCAAATATTGTTTTGTCCCTGTGAAGTGTTAATTAGTTGAAATATGAGTATAGAAAAATCTCATCTTCCAGGTTCCAGTATGCTGTAATCCCTTTCATGTAGTAGACTTCATGTTTCTTTAACTTGATTTCATGCATAACGTTAGTCTTGAAAATGTATGTTTAACAATCTTTAGTGGATAACCAAGAAGCACATAAAAGCTCATGTTATTTATCAGGACTGAAGTTATGTATTTAACCACTTCTGATCCTATATGTATATATATATAAACACACACACACATATATTTATGTTTTAGAATATCATGAATCTTATTGGACAATAAATATAAAAATCATGTAATGAAAATAAAAGGGCACGTTACTGAGTAAGTATAATATTGGACTTCTTAAAAATATTATTCATAGTAATGAAGAACAAACTTCCTCTTGGATCATTCTGACTGTCCATGCAATACGTACTTACACTGTGATACATTACTTATCCTATTTTTCTCTGATAACAATGTTCAACATAAAAGACCTGTGGGACATGATTTTTTTTCCAGATTGCAGAGGGCTGGAAACTAAACCTAGCAAATGGAAGATCAGTAACATTCTGAAAAGGGCTGTCAGGGTGAGGGAAGAGCAGCACAGAATTCCAGTAGTGCATTTGAAGATTGGAGAGGGAAAGAGGAAGTGAGTGGTAATGTCACTTTGAGTACTGAGCAACTAAAAGATGAACTATGAAAGATTATTTTTATTGCACACATGAAATTCATTCTTCTGCGACTCCTTAGCAGCCTGAAAAAGCTCTGCAAGGCTTTAGCAATATGTTCAGATACTTCTGCTGACACCTCATGGAAAATATTGTTGTTACACTACTTTTTATTTTTCATTTGCTGTCTTTTTTTGTAATAGCATTGAGTGACTAGTTCTGAAGCCTCATTAGCTTTGTTTGCCACCTTGTCAGAAAAGGAGAAAACCTTGCGTTACAGGAGACATGTCTTTTCTCTCCTTTAGGAACTGTTGTAGGTATGAGCCAAATGTAGGAAAACTTGAATTTTTGGCTTATATCACACTGCCCCTTTAAAATCACCTTGAAAAGACTTAGGAAAGGAAATGCAGTAAACAAACAACTTCAGACTATTGTCTATCCTCTAGGCTTCTTCTCTCTTCTTATTCTGTCCTGTACAGTTTCTTTTCAACTCAAGAGATTTTACACAAAGTCTTTAGTTTCCACAAATTGTTGTGTTTCACTACTGAAATAGTTTATCAGATAGTTCATAATATTCTTCAGGAAAAAAAATTCTTCCAGTTTTCTATGTCAAACTAAAAAGGAACTCAAAACATACTTTGAGTGTCTTGCATGTAAAACACATAGTGACAGACTATAGCATCTGTATTTAGCACTCAAACCTCTACTGCTCAAAAACTACTTTTCTACTTCAACCCATGACAGTTCTTAAGTACAGAATCCGCTTGGATCTTATTCTCAGCTTGTGTCTAAACAGGATCAAATAAAGGCAAATCACTGTCACTTCCTACTAAAGCCCAGAAAGGAGCACTGGACAGATGTTTGTCCCCTTTTTTCAGTGGTGCAGGAATGGAAGGGACTCAGTCTCATGGATGATTTACTATTCTTTGCTGAGGTGGGAACTGGAATGCGTTTTCCGCATGAGTTTCCAATCCAACAGAGACTGGATTAGCAGGGAGTGGATGCAATTACCATTCACCACTAGTCTTTGCAGCTGGTGTGAGGTATTGGCTTACTGGAAAACACCTGGTTGCCTGGTGTAGGAGATCAAACTGTTACTGCAAAGGCCAAATTGTACAGTTTTTGCTGCATTTATTAGCACTGTTATTTCTTTCACTGAGTTTGTAGGATTTGTAGACTAAATACTACTAGATCTAGGTGACTTTGTAATTATTAAACAAACCAGGTTTCAGTAATATATGGAGCAGAGCTGGCTATAAAATGTACTTTTCCTATAATATTTTTTCTTAGAATTAGAAGCTAGTTGCTTTGTTTTAAAATGCAAAAAGCAGTGGAAAAATTAATATTCCTGCATAGACATCACACCTAATTGTATCAGTCTTGTGAGGAAAATAGCACATTTCTATTTTTGTATCTCTAGGACCAGAGATTCTGATTTGGAAAAGAATTTTCAGTCTGTCTCGCATATCCCAGAGGAGCATGCTAATTGCTTGGCTTCTCTGACTTCCCTTCAGGAACTATTCAACTTTGTATATGATCTGAAAATATTCATTATACCATGGGGAATGTTAAAGTGGCTCTAAAGCCTGCCAAGTAGTCTGTGATTTTTTTAAGTGTGATCTGTATTCATGTCCTCTTAGCAAATCCTATAGAGGAGGGATTTAAACCTGAGTCTCATGTTACATGTGAATATTCCCCCCACTGAGTTACCTTATAAAAATCATATTTAAAAATCAATGAAAAATGCACAGCAAATTTCTTTTGCTTCACATTCCTTTGAGAAGGACTATAGCTTAGTTTCAGGGGGATGCAAGACATACCGTTTTTCTCTGCTTTTTACTTTAGGCTCCTAATGGTCTCATGTGTAAGCTTCAATTTAGATTTCCTTATCACAAATCTTGAAAAGCTGCATCTGCCTGATGCAGTAATTCTTGAGAACTGATACAAGGATACATGTGCTTTTTGGTTGTTACTGCAAAGGAGGTGAAAATCCTTTCAAATCTTATAGAGATTAAATTACTGATGTAAGAAGTTATAAACATATCTAGCTGCTATGTAGCTTTGAACTCTTGTGTGGATTTCACAACAATAGCTAAGGTAGTGGGAAAGTCTTTTCCTGTGCCATTATCTTGGAATGTTCTGATGAACTGGACAGGAATAATGTGACCTAATTGCATGTTTACTGAACCTCTCAGTGTGGTGTATCCTCTGATAGCAATGCCAGACTTACTTTACAACTCCGCTGGAACCACTGTTAATTACACATTAATTGATGGAAGTGCCTAAAACTTTAGAAGAAACACATTCAAAATGTTGGGATTTCTCTTCCCACTCTTGGCTCCAGCATGATTTCTTCCTTTTTTTTTTTTGAATACAGCAGCATTAATTTTTTAGCTGTTGCGTAAAGGGTCAAAATACATCTCTTGAAAAATCTACATAAATCCTCATGCATTCAGTTTGGGTCTTAAAAAGAATGAAGTCGGAAATTACTGTATTGTATCTACAAGTTGTCAGGAACATGAATGTTTAAATATGGTGAAGGCAAGACCTGAATTGGGAGGCTATTTTTAAGACAAATCCAGGTTGTGGTTTGATTTGTAAAAGATTGTCTTAAGTCTGTCAGCCACAAATTGTTAATTTCTTTCTTTAGAAGAGAAAGATGCACAATTTACTTTTTCAAATTAGTAGTTTACTGTCTGCATTAAATTCAAACTTATTTCCGTGTACCTGTGCAAAAATCTGCAGGCAGAGGGTTATCCAAGGTGATGCTGCCTAACAAAAGGAGACTGGTCAATAAATGGGCAACAGCACAGTGCCCTGATTGAAGCATGGGGGACTTGAATCCCTTGTGTTGACAGATGTTTGCTAAGAATACTGTCATGAGGTAAGACAATCTGTGATCTTAAGGTGGAAAGTTATTCATCAGATCATGCAGTAAGTTAGGCTGGAAGGGTCCTCAGGAGGTTACGTGGTCCAACACCAGCTCAAAGAGGAACCAACTTCAAAGTGAGATCTAACTTTTTTGAAGTTCAGTGAGGTTGCTCACTCAAAGGCAAATTTCATTACACTGCTGTCATTTTAATTCAACAAATCCAAAGTAAGGTAGACCAGCCCAGTGCATGAACTCATCTGACAAGATTCAAGTTCTGAGACAAGTGTGGCAATGGAGGCAGTTGGATAGAAACAGTGGTATGTGCTTTGGGGCATTATATGCCTTCTCATGCCTATTTACCTTCAGCAGCTGCTTGGTGCTCTAATAATATAATTTCTCCATGGTTACTGTTGAACACTGAGAAATTTAAAGAAAGATATACTTTGATCTCCTATTTCAAAGTGAGCTTTGGCTTACAAATTCCTTGATTTGAAGGAGGAAGCCTGTTAGGGTCATTATTTACCTTGCAGTAGAGAAACTGCAGAAGCCCCTTAACCAAGTAGCATAATTTTTTCACACTTGGTAAGATGAAAAACGCAAGAGATCAAATACAGCAGGGAATTGGTAGCTCTGTATAAGTTTACAGAGTACAATATTTCTCGGAATAGAGCTATGGTAACTTTAAAGTATTTTCTAGATACCAGAAGTAGTGTAACTGTGCTTGCATGACACTATCCCAGCAGGTCACAGCATTACCACTCAGAGTTCTTGCAAGGAGAGCTTTTTTTTCTGTGAATCAGTGCAAGAAATGTTGGATGGGAAGCAAAATGTGCATTCCCTGCTGGGAGCAGCTATGGGTTTTAGCCACAAAAAGGAAGCATAGGCTCACAGTGGACAATTGACTGGAGCAATGACTGGGAAAAAATGAGGAGGAATGATAGCAGGAGTAGTAACATATACTTGACAGAGAAGATAAAACAGAATGAAGTATCTAACTTTCAGGTTACTCCTGAGCGTATAATTAATCACAGAAAAGTTTTCTGATGTTTGTATTTTATCAGCAGGGTTCTCAGATGTCAGCAGTGCTTTGAAATGTGTTTTTTATCTACACATCACTAATATTTAAACAGGAAATGCAGTTGTTTAATTACTGTAGTTCTAGGACAATTTATAAATCTGTCAGTTTTAATCTTTGTTACGTTTTGTGACAAGGAGATTATGTGTATTCCAGTTTGATGTGTTTAAGAATTAGTTGTCACTGGAGGCTGCTATTTGAAATACATTTAAAATAAGAATAGTGCTTATATATGCTTCACTAAGTACACAAGGAATTAAGGCATTCCTTTTTGTTCCCAACAAATGCTAAAGCTGAAAGATTAAACATGTAGAGAATTTTGCACATAAATTGTTGTTCTGAGATCGTTTGTCCCTGAATGACAACATATAAAAAAGCTTGTTTTAGAACAGGTTTTTAGACAAGGATTTGTAGAATTTTACTTTTTCACGTACTTTTTACAAGATGGATGATGTTCAGCCATCTTCCCTAAAACCCTTTTCCCAAAATCATGGGTAGCCTAATCTAGAATGTAATATTAATTATGGAAGTTTTGGGAAAATATATTAATCCTTAAAGGTGGCGGACTTATAGACCAGTCAGTCGTAATTTTGTACATTTTTACAGCAGTTTTAGCTTTTGTTGTTGCTTGTGAATGTTCTAACTTTACAATAAGGACTTCAAAAACAAGTTAAAGGCAGATTTTTAGTGCAGTTATCTGCAAGTATTCTTCATAAAGCATGGCTTGTAGTCTGTGCTGGAGATAAGGACTCCAATAAAATTAAATTCATATTGTTCTCTTGGGTATTGCTAAAAGGTTTGTTTTTAGAGAAGAATGAAAAACGTGCCATTGTGACACTGTCAGAGAGATCTTATATCCAGTAAAAGCTATGATTTGTTGTTCATCTCAGTACTGCGATTATAGAATCATAGAATCATTTAGGTTGGGAAAGACCTGTAAGATCATTGAGACCAACTGTTAACCCAGCACTGCCAAGTCCACCACTAAACCCTGCCCCTAAGTGCCACATCTCTGGGTCTTTTGGATATCTCCAGGGATGGTGACTCAACCACTTCTCTGGGCAGCCCTTTCTAATGCTTGACAACCCTTTCCATGAAGATTTTTTTCTTAATATCCAATCTAAGCCTCCCCTGGTAGAACTGGAGGCAGTTTGCTCTTATCACTTATAACCTTGAGAGTAGACACCCTCTCCCACCTCATTGCAACCTCCTTTCTGGTAGTTGTAGAGAGTGATAAGGTCTCCTCTGAGCTTCCTTGTCTCCAGACTAAACAACCCCAACTCCCTCAGCTGGTCTTAGTAAAACTTTAGCTCCAGACCCTTCACCAGTTTTGTTGCCCTTCTCTGGACATGCTCCAGCACCTCAATGTATTTCTTGTAGTGAGGAGCCCAAAACTCAACACAGGATTTAAGGTGCAGCCCCACCAGTGCTGAATACCGGGGCTGGATCCCTGCCCTGGTCATGCTGGCCATGCTGTTTCTGTGCGTGATTGAAATGACACTCAATTTAAACCCAGAAATTCCTAGGTAAGGCTACATAATGACAATAGCTGGGTCATATTTTCATCTTGGAGTTGGATTATGTTTTAGTATTGAGGTTTTTATAAGCCCTTTCCAAAAATTCATTCTACTTGTTACTGTTGGATAATGTTGACTTCATTTTATGTACTAAAAGAATAAAAAGTCATAACACTATTTCAAATAATAAGTTATAGACCATATATGCATGATTTTAGCTCCTTCAAGAGTTGTATTTACAAATGCTTTACAATTTTCACCTAGGTTTTTATGATTTGCTTTTTAACATTTTGTTTAGGTACCAGTTAAACATTGTCTGTTTCTTTATTTGAAGTAAGAGACATAATTGGAATGCAAGTAGCTAAATTTCTGATACAATTCTGTTTGCATGACAGAGCTACACTTCATGAAGGAGAAAATAACAAGTGCTTCCCTGGAACCTTTTGTCTGTTATTTGCACTAGAAGCAATATAAAACACTTATAATTGTAAAAATGTGTATTTTGTGGACTCCTTAATATTCTAGCTAACAGAACAGTTTGCAAAAATGTAATTTTAAGAATTTTTGAACAAGATGATTCGCCTTTGCAATCTAACAATGTAATATGGAAATGGGTGTTAACATGCCATGTATATTGTTAATAGTAAAGGGCAGCAATGGGCTTAATAAGGTAAGAATGGAAGCAATTATTTCTCAAACCTTTATTGTCTGTATATGGAGGTTAGACTAGGTGCTTATAACAGTAGTTTAGTCTTTTGGTCCTTTATCCTTCATCCTGTGGTGATTCTGGCAAGAAATACTTGAGGCACTACCATCTACCCTGTAAAGAAATTCCAAGCCAGTTTTCATGTGACAGTTAAATGTCATTTGCATTTAAGTGTTTATGTTCCATTTGAAGAAAAAAAAAAAAACCAACAACCTACTTTCCACACTTGAGGGCATTTCTGTCAAAAGTCTTGGGTACAGGAACTCCAAGAAACTTGTCAAAATGTTGCAATTTGTGCATTCTTTTTTTACTGAGCTAAAACACAGAATTTAGAGCTGAGGAAAAGAGGAGTTTGGAGTTTCCTTTGATAATCCAAAGTAATCAAAATGAAGTCTTCAAAAAGGCTGTCAAGGATTGAATCTGCCTCTCCTTTTATAACTCTTTTATTCCCAGACTGTAATTTGTGGGATTTACTACATAGATTTTGCTGTGGCCAAGATTTATGCAATTGTTTGTCCCAGATCACATTAAATCAATAAATCATTTTTTGCCAAAAGCATTGATTGCTTTTACCTTTTACTTTTACCTTTTTACCTGTGCACTTTAAACACTACCAGAAATGGGAACACCTATATGCCCTCAGAATACTTTTAACACCCTTAAGCAGCTTTATTTGGTCAGATGCCTTATTTTATTACCTTTCCTAAAATACAAACAGCGCTGAATAACATTCTGTTTGAGGGTTGGGGCATTTTTTTATCAGTTTCCTGAGCAGCTGCTAGGCATTTTCTTCTTAATATGATCTAGGATTCTCTGCTGCCAGTAGATAGAAGCCAAATGTAAATGCTTTCCCTTCCCCCCAGAAGGTCAAATGCAAATAAAGGGTCTATAGGCATAATGAACAGTTGCTTTTTGTTACAACTAAATGCAGAAATCAATAATGCAGTACAAAAACTGTTTGAAGGTAAAATGACAAATCTAACAAAAATCTAGGATGTTTATTTAGCAGTTCGTCAATTTTCTGCATTCTTTTTCATCTGATTGATAAAAATAATCTGTGTTGAACTTTAGTACAAGTTAATAGTGAGAAATTTCATTAGCTTGCAAAAGAAATAAAAGCAGATCTTTTTGCAGTTTCATACAGAGTACTGTAGTAGTATTTTCAGAACTGGGGTAAATAAAGAGTAATAGCTAACACAAGAGGTTTTAATTACCACTAGGGAGGTAATTAAAATTTTTTCCGAGGGGACAAAGCTACACTATGTACCTAATTAAAGAAAATGTGCCAGTCCTTCAGAGACTGGATAATCATTTTCATTGTTATGTTTTAGCCCCCACTATTCTAGAAATGGAAAATGTATAGTTATGAAGTTTATGATACTTAGGATTTATCCAAGATGCTGTAATGATCCTATCAACCACAGTCAGATGCAGTGTATGGTGGCATGTTGCAGTTCTCTATTTTGCTTTGTCCATCACAAAATGCTCTAATTTTGTCTACGACTGATCATTTTATTGTGTGTATGAAAAGAGATGAGAAAGAACTGATGTTGACATACATCATCAAAGTGGAATAAATTAAAACTATAGGGTATTACCTTTGTTAAATGACAGAAAAGATAGTCATGTTTCCATAAGAGAATTGTTAATGAATTATTTTCTGTCTCCGTGTACAAAAAGAGTATCTCTGCATTCTTTTGATTGTATTCATTTTCTGTGAGTGTCTTCTCCATCTCTCCCAGACTGGCTGCTTACCAAATTCTTTGGAAGCCTTCTCTGCCTTGACCCTGTCTCATTACTGTCTGGTGATTAAGCCTCCTTTCTAGAAGCAGTCATATTTCCCCTCCACCCCTTTCTTCTTCACAGCAATAGCTTTAATCACTTTGTAAATTGAGTTCAGTGACCTTCTGCCTGTTATGGTATGCAAAATTCTGGTAATATTTTGATGAAGAATCATGGAATCATAGAATGGGTTGGGTTGGAAGGGACTTTAAAGGTCATCTCGTTCCAGCCCCCTACCATTGGCAGGCATGCAACCCACTTGATCAGATTGTTCAGGGCCCCACGCACCTTGGTTTTGAACACTACCAGGAATGGGACATCCACAATTTCTCTAGGCAGCTTGTTCCAGTGCCTTACTACCCTCACAGTAAAGAGTTTCTTCCTAACATTTAATCTAGATCTCCCCTCTTTTAGTTTAATGGTGATGCCTTTCAACTTGTCAGTTCTTCATTCCTCTTTGTTTTGCAATGTGTCTGAGGGAATCCCTCTTCAGCTGAATCTGCAACCTTCTGAAAATCTGAATTGTTCTGTGATCTGTCAGTATGTTTTAAACTATATTAGTTAACTTCTATTGATAGTCTGGTGGCTCACTTTATTATAAGGATGCAAACTGTAGTCCCTTGTAAAATGTGAATTATTCCATCTTTTTAAAGTGTCTCTCCCTCATGACTTTTACTGCAAATGTATGTTTCCTTGGTCATGACAGGTGTCTACTTTCTTAGGCAAGTATATTGTATTTTTATAGACCCATAAATATGGGACTGCTGTGGCTTGCAACTGGCCACAGACTTTATGTTTAGCTGACAGCAAGGTCCACATTACGTATCTGGCTTTGGCTTGCTGGACTTGTCTTAGGCTGCCTGGAGATTTGGTCTGACTTGTAAAAGCATATATCTAATGAAAAAATAATAAATTCTGTCTGCTTTATTATAGCTCTTTGTATATCTTAACTTTCTGCAATTGTGTGGTGTAACCCACCTTGGTAGATATGCTTTGTATTTAACAAATAGTTATAATACGTAGTTACTCTGTGTAGAGTTAACTATCTATAACCCTAGACTAAAATGGAACATAGAAGAGTAAAGACGTGACCATAACTGACACCTTGAAAGTACTGGCATGCCATGATACTAGAGGCCCCAGACCTATGAACAGCTCACCAGTGGCCAATTATTGGCCATCAAATACTGTGACCTTGAGAGCAGAATAAAACCAGTTTTAAGGGAAAAGAAGAGAAGAAATAACAGATATGTGGCATATATAGAAGCCATCATATATGATCAGTTAGGATGTAATGTGGAGTTGTAGACTAGTGAAGAAATAACAAGATGTAAAGCACATTAACAAGCATAAAAATTAGTCCAAGAGGAGCCTAGAAAGAGAGAAGGAAGAAACAGGCAACATCTTACTTCTCATGGCAAAGGATTTGGGATGCTGATAACTCAGTCACCATACCACACCTATGCAGGTTGAAACCATTCAACCTAGAGGGTCATTGGAAGGGTGAGCAAGAGGTAGATACTGGAAAGATTGTGTGTATATTTGTCATTTTAGCAGTATTTGGAGTGTGTTAGTACCATTGTTAATGGAGTAATGGTAAACTCTTTGATTAGACTGTTATAGCTTTCATTAGGACTATAAAAAGTTCCTGACTTTTCATATACAATATGTACCTTTTGCCTATCTCAGCATACTGAATGTGACAAATCATTGGAAATTCAAACAACCTGTTCTGTAACTTGGCTATCACAGCTCAGTAACAGTATGTGTCTTATGGTTTTACGTCCTTAGTGTAGGGGAGCCTGGTTTCCTTGCAAAATTAGTGGAGCTCTGAGAGAGTAATCCGAATGCTGAATTGGGAGTCGTCTTCTTTTCGTTGATTATGTAAAGTCTATGTGCTCCTTACATTAGCACTCTTACCAGATTTATCAGTTTCACTTCCCTTCTTGGCAATTCCCTTTTGTTTGGTAACTGGATCCTCAGTGTCAAAATTGTTAACTTGAAGCCTTCGCAGTTTCTTCAGACTTCCTTTCCTGTGCATTTTTTCCCTGCTTCCATTCTGGTTTATTTTTACTCTTTCCTATTTACTGCTCTCATTACAGCATATCACATTTTTAAGTAATTTTGCTCTCGTAATCCAGTGTTCTTCATCATTCTGAAGAGCTGGGGAATGCATACCATTTATACTCCAAAGATGTATTTAAACTATAGGTAAAATGACTAACCCATGTTTCAAGTGTATTCACTGAGAGATTTTCTTGATGCTTTTGGATGCATAGAGATGACTCTTCATTTTCTAACAATGAATGCCATGAAGTACAGAGTTCTACTATCTTTTCTTGCCTTGCATGAACAAGTACTTGAAATCTTGACAGTTTTTTTTTCTCAAGTTAAAAGTTTTGCCACTGATGAGTTTTTTTGACATCCTGTTTTTGAGCTAAATAAAATTCTTCAAGGAAATTTGTGAAATTTATACTTAAATAAAATTTGATTTGAGGTCTTCAACTTTTGTAGAAAACACAATAACTTTGCTCAACACCAGGCGGTGTACAATATCTGATTAATGCTGTTGTGGTTGATGTGATCTGCAGCAGGAGTTTTTTTAGGTTTCCAAGGAAACAGTGCAATAGGGGCATATGGGGGTATGATTATACATATGTATGTATAGCAGTTTCTTAAAATATAAAAGAAGCAAGATTGGAGGTGGGCTAAATATCCGTATTTATAGCTGAACTATACCCAGCCTAGATCTTCCCATACAGCAGTGAAAAACCTTTCACCTGGTCTAACAGAGCCTGAACTGTGCCTGTATGACTTTGTACCGAGCTCGTGTACCACCAGGTAGCCGCAGTGCAGTTTGGTTTCTCACCTACACCAATAATAATTTTCACTACTTTCTAAAAGTTGTTCACTGGATAACCACAGAACAAATTCTTCTACAAGAATAATTAATGTCCATGGCATCAAATACAGTCCATAAAATAGAATAGACTTCACTGAAGGTTTCGGCTTGTAAGATTTGTTTATGTACCCAGTTGGATATGTGTAGGCGAGCTGTTTTTGATGAAAAGGAAAGTTTGCTCAGAGTATCATGTTCTTTGGAGTTGCCAAAATAATAGAATGTAAGTGTAGGTAAGAAGAAAAATATAAAAGTTGTCATGGTAATCAGATATCTGATCTGCAGTAGCCTGAGCTGACAGTACTTAGTACAGATTTTTAAAGCTCTGATTTTAGGAACCATCAAACTTCAAGTAAATTTATTCAGTTAAATAGTAACATGGTTGAAGGAGAAACTTCTTTCAAAGCTGAAAGGACTGATGACCTTGTTGTTCAGTCTGTGCATGCATGTTATTTGCTTTAGCTTAATCTCAAGTTCGTTATGACTCTTCCGAGTTGTCTGTTTATCTCCAGTTGTTCAGCGTAAATGAAGACTTTGCTCTTATCTTCTGCTTGATCTGCATGTTGATACGTGATATGCTGCAGTATTGTTGAAGGTCAGGGAAGACGCCTCAGTGATAATATTTGAAATAACCAAAAGGCATGCCTGTTGTTTTTGTTAATCTGAACTGTAATGAAGAATGCTCTTTGCAATTTATTTGTATACCACAAATGTAGTAGATGAAGTTATACTTCCTTGGTTCTAGAAGAATAAATGCTGGAAAATTATATGGCCACCCTTGCATTTTGCATGTTTTTTCTAGCAAACATAAGAAAGAGTGTGATTGATTAAATCTGATGAATACTGAAAAAAGATTGTAATTTCAGTCATTATAAAAGTACTGTTCCTGAGTAAAAAATGCTGATTACCCTACATTGGTTTATTAGAATTTGTTTCTTCAGATTTTGGATGAATAAATTGTATAACTTTGTATCAGGTTAATTGATGCACTGTAATGACAGTTCTGCATTTCACTCATAGTTTGGGACCATTGTATGTGCACTTTTTCTTGCATATCAGTGAAGGCAGGATTGTGTTGAAGAATGTCAAAAATTGAAATGGTATTCAATATTACGGATTGAAATTTCTCTAAATTTACCTTTTTGTAGTTCTTTTTTTAGTTAAGGCCTCAGTCCATCCCTATTGAGATAATTTTGATACATGTTGTCATAGCTCAGTTACACATCAGTAATAATTTGCTAATGCTTTTTCATGGGTAGTTGTTTTCAAGTCTTTATTGATTTTTGGATGTTGGAGCCTTTCCCAAATACATTTAAAAATTGAAGTGTGTTGGCTGGGTATAATCGAAGTTCCTCTGAATTTTCTGTTTTCTCAGGAATGCATATATACTTGTAAGTACATGTAATTTTTAAATAGTAGTGATGTCCATAATCTGTTTGAGTGTCTTATCTTTCATTGGTTTTCTCTTCATTTTCAGGTCTGGCAGTTTCTCTTCAGTTACTTCATGGAGACATAGAACAAATTAGGAGAGAGTATACATCCAGATTTACCCATGGAGTATCGATAACAAGGAAATTAGGTTTTTCCAATATCATAATGCCTGGTAAGAGAAAAATATATCAATAATTACTTGATTTTCAGCTGTTTTCCAAATAACTACTGTATTCTGAAGCTTCTTAAATAGTTCTAGGGACTTTTATGTTAGTATTTTTTCATAAAGTTAGAAGAAAACTGTGTCCCAGTGGCCACATTATATTATACATTGTATAGTTGCTATGCCAATGTCAAATGGGCGTACGACCATAGTAGCCTATTTTGAGAGATGGAACCTCACTATATAGAAGTGAAGATGACTGAATACAAGACTGCTGAGCTTTATGTAGGGAAAAAGATAACCAGCAGAACATTATGTTCTTAGGAGGTGGTAGCTTTCTAAATAAAGACTCAGAGAATTTCACTGGTACTGTACAGCTTCTGTTTTCACAAGGTTTGTGCCTCCAGTACTGGAAAACGACTGGAAATGGATAAAAATACAGATGCAGAGACCTCATTTTGCTTATTTGTATGACAAAATATGCAAATACTTAAGCAGATGCTAAGGAAGGTATAAAGACTGTGTCAGTATGAATGTGAAGAAGCAAATACAGGAAGAAGATTGTAGAATTATTTATAGCTCCATTCCTGAAATGAAATTTTTAAAAAGTTTAATGGGTTTGTGGAAATTAAAAGACAAATATCTCTTTAAAGGAAGAGCATACTTGCAAGCAGACCAATTTGGCATGATTATGGTGTTATGTTGTTGCTGACAAATGTTGCAGGGAGGAGCTCACATCTCGGTTTCAGCTGAGTCTACACACAGAGTCTTGACTCTCTCAAATCATCCTCATGACTTGTGGATTTTTAACAGAGACTGTCTTCTTCGTATAAAGCTCTGTCTTTGCATTCCTGTGGACCTAAATCAGAAGTAAACTAAGGTTCTGAGGCAAGAATAAATAAACTTCAATACTTCGCTAGTCGAGGAGGTCTTAAATAGGCATTTCAAACTCAGTAATGAGACTCAGCTTTAGCTACGAACATGTATTTCTCTTGAACTTCTGCCTGAAATTTGACAACGGAGAATTCACTGTTGTGTTCTTTCTGCCAATTAAACGTCTGTCCTTCTGCGTCCTTGATCAGCACCACTTGATCACTTAAAATATGCACATAACACAGGTTAATAAAACAGTTTTAGAATTACTATGAAAATACTATGCTGATGGGACTGCAATATTTAGAACAATAAAATGCATGAGTCGGGTGTCACTTAATTTGGTTTATATATGTATGCTTAGTGGAAGCATTCAGTTGAAATTTTATGGCTTATTAGCTTGGGTTTGTTTGTTGTATTACAGTTGGATTTGTAATTTGAATCAAATGGGTGTTGTAGATAATGTGGCTGATAACAGTGGAAGCAGCTTTACTGAGCACACTATAACTCCCATTAAGAATCCTTTCTCCATTTATCTATGATTTAGTCAACTCCTGCTCTGTGTTATCATATTTTCTAAGTTCTGTAAATAGCTCTCGTGTCCCCTCACTTTCTAGTTGAGAAATAATGTATTAAACTGAGAAAAACATGTTATACCAGAGTACTGTGCTGGTGGAGGAGTTTCTCGACTCAGTTTCAAAGAGTTGTGCAGGCTCATTCAGTCCCATTTTTAGTTAAAAAAATAATATATGGGTTCTGGTATGCTTCTTTCTCAGTCCAATTGTATGCATACCTCAGTTTAAATAATGTTCAACTTCTATTCCATGTTTACTGGCATAGAAGGGATTTCTCCTGAAGAGAAATAATCATCTCACTCTTGCAATGATGACTTTCAAGGGCTAACCAGAGCAGTATGCCCTAGGCACTGAAATGCCTGCAGGAACCTAGCCTTTGAAATGCTTTTTTACTTTAAAGCTCCTCTTTAATTTTGTTTCTTTTCTAGTGTCTTTTTTTTTCCTGAGATAAATTAGAGAACTTCATCTTTTGCCACTAGAAATGGTCATTAATTAGATCTTATTTTATATTTTTGTTGAAAGTAAGTGTGTTGCTGTGTCTAATTAGCACTTAGGTTAGTGTTCTGAACCAGACTCTCTTGAATTATTCAATAAGAAATACTTCATGCTGCTAAACTGCAGTATCTCTTTTATAAATGCCATATTTTAAGTTTCTCTTCTATTCTGATTTATTTAAACTCTCTCTGACCTTCATTTTTTGTCGTATCAATCCTTTTCTCTGTGGAGGTTATGCTGTTAAAAGTAAAAATGATCAGCATACATGCCAAACCGGAATTTTGTTGACAATAATAATGCGTGTTTTTATAGAGTAATGCTTTTTGTGTCACTACAGCCTGACAGGGGGAAGCCACAGAATGCACTATCCAGGACCCCTGGAATTTTTTAATGAAGAACTCCAAGTGTTTTAGGAAATGAAGTAAATGACTGGAAAAAAAGTAGATGGCAATGATTCAAAAAGGCTGTGAAATAGGTAACTCACTTTATTCTAGCCAACAGAAGGAGGACAGGAAGTGAAAGTGTCATCTTCTGTATGCATTTTCTGAGTTTGACCAGGATTTCAGGGCAGACTTTATATGATCACTAGTAAACTCCATTCCAACATTCTGGTGTGGTAGTCTGCAGATACATAAGCCAATATTCTCAGAAAGCTTTGTACAACACTGAAGGACAGCTGTGCTTGCACACTGAGTTTCTGTGTTCACCATTTCCTAAAAGATCAGACAGTCACATCATTACTTAGTATATAAAATTTAGCATTTGATATTCACAAATGTATTATACTTTTGAGGAACACTTTACATTAACATATGTAATAGGAATGAAATGTAAAAGCTTTTTTTTTTTTTTTTTTGCTTTTTGGCTATTTTATGTAGTGCACTCTTATGGAATCTATTTCCAAATTCAACTTTGAGCATCTATATCAGCACGTAGCTTCAATGCTGCAAATGTTCACGTGTTCTAGAACGCATGCACGTACATATTCTTTTGCATCTTTGTGGAAGATGTCTGATTCCATAATTAAGCCTGATCACTAGTTTGTGTTGTCTGGGGTTTTTAGGATTGGAATAAACCCTTGCACAGCTGTATGGGGACTTAACCAGAGGAGCCATAGCTCCCTGCCATGCCCACCAGTTGCAAACAAACTCTAAACTATTGTGTGGTAAGCTATACTGTTCTTAATAATGCTAAGTCTTTTACTGGTAGTTTACTGGTAGACGTCATCTTAACTACTTGGTACATTCAAAGCCAAAATCCATTCAGTGTGAGACACTAGCACATAAAGTAAAGTACTTTCATGTTTTCCTGTAGAATACTTTTTCCACTAAGTAATTCAATTAGGTCCAAGCCTTACTTCCTGGAACTTTATCTACAAACTTTCTCTATGCATGTCTATAGTAATAAAATAAGATAGTTCTTATTTAAAACAACCATAGATTTGATTTTGAAAGACTCTGTGTCTTATAGACAACAGCAACTTGACTAAAAATATCTTAGTCCATAAAATGTCCTGCAGTGTATAAACAATTGGCCTGTTGGCCAACTTCTCAAAGACTTGCATAGGTGTATATTACTTAGTTATATCTCAAAGACTTGCATAGGTGTATATTACTTAGTTATAGCCATGATTTTTACAGCTTATGATCAGAACTGGTGCCATTACCACTGCTGAGATCTGATTACCACGTGCTTTGAGTTAAAGATAAGAGTTTATATTTGTTTCTGTCAATCAAAATGATTAAACTCTTATGATATTAGAAGAAGTTAAAGAATTGGCAAGTCACTGCAATGGTTTTACATTAGCCATTGTTTACATTGTAGAGTGTCATTGTAGAGCTTAGAGTGTCTCTAATACTGGTGTCTATAGCTGCGCTAGTCAGTCCTGACTGGAAAAGTCTTGGCTTGTAATCCTTTGCCCAGAATTTTATGGTTCTTTTCTAATTCTGTCATTAATTTTCACGCGTAGCATTGCTGAAGACTCTACATGAAACTGCGGTATTAATTTCTGTAGTGGAATTTTCATTCTTTCAAGCTTATTTGTCCAAGATTAAAAATCGTATTTTGTTTCTCAATATTCTATCTTTTTGTTTGGTTGGTTTTTTTACAATTTCTGCTCATTCAGCAGATAGAATGAGGTGCCTGGGATGTTGTTACGCTTTAAGTTTCCCACATTAAGCTTTCATATGCTTAATTTAAGAAAAGTAACTGAAGTTTTTTGCCATCACATTTGCATTGCTTTACATTTGTCACCTTTTAACTTTTTAGATATCCTTAAGCTGTCCAGTTAAATCTCATTAGAATCTTGTCTTTCAAAGCTACTGAATATACTATTTACTCCTTCATCTGAATTATTAAAAGGTCTTTTATTCTTTTAATGTACAGGTACACACTCACCTTTCTTACTATTTTCAGAAGCTTTTAAAATGAAGGTAGAACTAGAATCTTTTTCTTTTTATATAAATGATCTCACAAAATACTATCTTTGTGATAACATGCATTTTTCAATTATATGATTTTTGACTAGAGGCGTATTCATTCTTTGAAAGCATAGAATAAGTGTCTGGAGGGCAAAAATGTAAAGAAGACTGTGGAATATGTTCTCTTCATTGTGGTGTCTGTATCTGCAAGTGAGCTTGGACTTAGTGAAGAGCTGTTGATTCTAGGAGAAGAAATATATGTCTAACGCACTTAAGCATTTTTTCTCCCTTGAGCAGCAGAATGAATTTTTCCAAACTTCTTTATCCTCTGTGAAGTACAAACTGTCTAAATTTAACACCTGCCACTGTTTGCTCTTCTGATTTCAAGAACCCAGAAATACGTATTTTTAATTACTGAAAGTAATATTGCCTGGATATATTAGTTACACAAAGTATGTTCAAGCAATATTGTGGAGTAAATACACCCTGAATTTTGACCTTTCACAAAACTGTAGTACACTATGGGGAATACCCTCTGCTTTTCAAATCCTATTTTAATACTTTTTAAATGCTTTGATCAAAGGAATTATCATTTCTACAAGTCACTGGAGAAAACAAAAATACTAATATGTGACTACATATTTGGTAAGACAATTTCAAGGAACTTGTATATTGTTTTCCTTTTTCCTTTCCATCTCCTCTGTCTTATTTTCTTGGTTCCTTAGGAACTGAAGGAAAAAAGTAGAAGAAAACTATGGAAGGGAAGACAAACCAGAATTTAACTAGACTTCCCTTAATTTAAAATCTCTGGAAGTGGAGAATGGGGAGAAGGGTCTTCTGCAGTTTACAGTATTTGGAAGAATAAGCTGGCTTTCTGTTGAGTATAGAATAAATAGCAGTGATGCATGGGAAGTGTATATAAGGATAGTTATGGCTTGGAAGTCTTTATTCAATAAACCTGGTAAGGAGCACTGGCAAACTAACAAGTGAATGCTTTAGCTCTGTAAAAATAACGGGTCTTTCAAAATTCTATTGGAAATATTTTTTATTTTATAGCTATACAAAGTCAACAGGTCAAAGTTTTCCATTAAAAAGGCTTTTAAGTCTTTTATTCCCCACTTGTTCAAAACAACTTCTTTTACATCTCCTTGTTAAAAAGAAGAGAAAAATAAGTCACAGAGCAATTGGCTGTTATATGATAGATCTATAATCCAATTGACAACTGAAAGTACTGCAGTTTGAGAATCCCTCATAAAGAGCATTTCATTTGCTGTGTTCTGGTGAGTGTTTCTTAGGGTTTGTTGAAAGTTTCTGTAATAAAGCCGAAAATGCAGTTAATGTTCTATTAAAAAATGAAACTAGAGTAACTGAGAAAAGTTATCAACAGAATCATTTATTAATCTTTTTCCCTTGATTTAAATGCTTGAGCTTACTTAATCCAACAACAAAAAGGCAATAGTGTTACTAAAGTCACCAGTGCCCAAAATCCTAACACAGGCAGAATTGTTTTAATGTTTGCCATATATAAACAAGAATAGCAAAGATAATACATAAACTAGCTACCAGTATATAAATAACAGAAACGGTCTTATTTTTTCCTGCCCATCCCCTGTCATATACTTAAATGCAAACACATACCCTGCCCCAATCAGTTTTTATCAAGTATCACCCAGAAGGTCCCAGTCTCAGACCTTTTCTTTGTATGTATTTATTTAAGCAGCAAGTACAGCATTTTCTCATTCTTGAGTTGTGTGTGAATATTACCCATAAACAGTAAATATTGTGAGTCTGTGTAAAATTTTCTTGCAAATAAGACAGTTGTTCTTTACCACAATAATGGAGAAGTCAACGTATTGCTCCATGGGGAGACAGCAGTGAAGGGACAGCTGACTGGTGGTTGTCAGGGTCTTTAAATTTCAAACACTTTTACTGGCAGCTTCAAGCATGTCAATGAGACTTGCCTCTTTTTTTAAAAGTGCTGAATATATTCCCTGATAAGCAGCCAGTCAGTCTTTCAGTATCTTCTAAAATGCAAAACAAAAAGGAAATCGTTTCAGTAATGGGATTTCACTTCCTACATTCTTCATGAAATGCAGAATGCATGTGTCTTCATGAGCTGCTCTCCTTAAGAACGCCCTTCTCACAGATAACAGCCTTCTGTATTACAATTGTCACAAATGATCTCAGATTGCTTAACTTGAATTTTTTAAAATGAATTTTTGTTTTTTAAATTAAATAAAATGTTTAAGAAATGAGAAAGGGAAGGCAAGAGAATGGCATGGCTGAGTAAAGACATGCTGGTCACACTAAAGTGCAAGAGGGAAATACACAGGCAGTGAAAGTAAGGACAGGTGTCCTCGGAAGAGTATAAGGATGTTGTTCAGTTGTGTAGTCAGGAAGTTGTCCTGTGATGGGTTCAGGAAGGCCAAGGCAATTGGCAGGTGATGCAAAGAATAAGAAGGTATTTCAGCCAGAAAAGAGAGGTCAAGAAAAGCATAATCCCTGTGATGAACACAACTGGTAAACTGGTCTCAGTGGATGAGAAGGGAAGAAGGCTGAGATACTCAACAACATTTTTACCTCAGTCTTCATTGTCAATCTCTCTTCCCACACCTGTCAAGTGGATGAACCTCAAGTCAGGGATTGGAGGGAGCAAAGTTCCTCCCACTGAAAGAGAAACCACCTGAGGAATCTGAACATATATAAGTCTATAGGGCCTGATGAGATGCATCCCAAGGTCCTGAGGAAATTCTGATGTAGTTGCCAGGCCACTCTCCATGATATTTGAAATATCATGGCAGGTGAAGTACCCAGTGACTGTAAAAAGGGAAATATTGCACTCATTTTTAAAAAAGGGTAGAAACACTTGGACAGGTTACCAAGAGAGGGTGTGGATGTCCCATCCCTGGCAACGTTTAAGGTCAGATTGGATGGGGCTCTGAGCAACCTGATCTAGTTGAATATATCCCAGCTCATTGCACAGAAGTTGGACTAGATGACCTTTAAAGTTCTCTTCCAATCCAAATCATTCTATGAACTTATGAAATCATCAAGGTCAACTGCCAGAAAGGGATTAGCAAGAGTTTAGTATTTCTATAGTATTCCAGGATTTAATCTTTTCTTCCCAGACCCACCCCCAAATATATTTATTAATAAACACATGTATTTTTATATTTAGAGGATTTGCAACCTCCAGGTTGTGACTACTGCAAATATCATCAGCTTGTAATGTAGCTTGTTGAAATTTAGACTATATTCTGGTGCTGCATCAGCCAGACATAGGGCCACCTGCTTTTGAATTGAGCTCTTCTGTCCTGTTCCCTGTACTTCTGTGAACTCCTTGCTCCTACTGAAACTTAAGCTATGCCAGTTCTGAGTTTACTGGGCTAAAAAGGGAGTGGAAGATTTCCTGTCCTTGTCTTTTATCTTCCAGTTTTGCTTGTTATTGTCGATATATCAGATGGATGTCACAGAACATCCTAGCTGCTAAAAGGCTTGAAGGGTTTGGATTGACTTGAAGGGTAGGCAGCAAGGTGTACTAGTGTTCCTTAGCCCTCTCCTCTAGTTAAAATCACCTTCTGCTTGGTTTTTTTTTAGATCTTCCCACTGGCAGTTGCTACATAGCTCTTTTCCCATTCTACAAAGTATTTTAAGGATCTTTTCTTGAAAATGTTTTACATCCACAAGATTTATAGCCTGGGTAATACCATTTTGTCTATGCCACATCCAGAGATTTTCAGTCCCTACAACTGAAATTGTTTTAAGATCTGCTCAAGTCATTTTAGAATATAAAACAAAGCATCTCATTAGCTTGCATCTCATTTACTGAGATGTAAATGAACAGGAACTTTCTCTAAACAAAATAATTTTTTTCTCTTTTTCAATTCATGGTTCTAAAGGACCTATAATTCTGAGCAAAGCTTTCAAAAAAGCAGTTCCTAACAAGAGCACCTAGTGAGTTCTGTGTAATTATTTTTAAATTAGTGACTGCTGTCAGGACAGCTATAACTATCAGAGATGCTTGTTCAAATACAGTCATTCTGTGTTTTTTTACACGACTAAATAATCAAATTGAAATTTATTTCACGAGAAAGCTTTTTGAGGCTAGCTGACAAACTAAACTCTTTTCTTTTAACAGACAACTACCTTTGATCTTTGACAGCTATCTTCAGCTTGAAACCCTGTTCCATATTAATATGCTACAAGAGATTCTACAGTTCTAAATGTATTTGGAATATGAGAAAAGTCTTGCTCTAATATTTATGTTGCAGTTGCAACTCACAGCTTCCTCAGTGTAAGTTTAAAAACAGTTTTGTGATGAAGGATCATTACTTTGATGCTTAGGTTAGGTACAAGTGTTTCTAAAAAAATAAAAGTACAAATGATACATTCATACAAATATTCTTCTGACACTTGTACTGGTCTGACTGTCTCCTTACTAGTGATCACCTGTGTTGTTCCTGTCACCTGAGGTTTGGTGGTAGCATTCAAACCTCTCTGAGCTGGGGGCAGCTTACATTCAGGTCCCATAGCTGGGGTCCACTTGTGAGCAGCAGCAGATCAGTGTTTGTACATAGGTCCTCAATAGTGATAATGCGGCCTTCGACCTATGAAGGAAATGGAGTCTACAGAGCCATCCCGTAATGAAACTGTGTGGTGGACATAACAGGACCCCTGAGCATGCACTGTTATCTCCAGCTTGGAAATTATTTCTGGCTCTTTTCTCTTTACTGGTTATTTAAAATTTGTGATTTATAGTTGGCAGGTTTGGGAAGGCTGACCTCCATTAACTAAGTGTGTCCTCCAGCAGTCTGTCTCGTGGCTGTTTTTCAACTTTAATTGGCTTTTCGTCCTGTTCCTTATAATAGACTTTTGCATGTAATGATGATGATTAGGTCTCTGTCCCCCACTCCCAGTCAGTCCTCAAACAATTCATTACTAGTTGGATTGAAGTCATGAAGCTTCTGCTTCTTCATAGGTCAGAAACCTTGATCTGTAATGTAGCTGGTTAGCACCTACAGCTGGGACAAGAAGGGTTTGGAATTTTTCCTCTACCAGCCCATGAAAAGTGCTTTCAAGATATGTTTACCAGCTCAAAGCTGCAATGTATGGGCAGGACTATATGAAAAGGCAGGTACTGCCAGTGCTGTACTGTACACATTTTGATTTAGCAAACCAGACATTTCAATTCAGCACCTTTCACTTTCAGTTAAATTCACATACCAGAGTAAATGTCCCTGCAGAATGTGCACTGAAAACTTGAGCTGTATTGGAAAGTTCAGACTGTGTGATCATCCACATCACTGCAGCTTTACTTTTTTTTTTACGTTCTATGGAATTTCAGTTTCCATACAGCTTTAGCCTTCACTTCATATTAGAAACCCTTGTAGGAGTTCGTCAGTCTACTTTTGATTAGCCAGATAGGTAAATAACAGGATGCTAACTAAGTAGGGCCAAAGCATTGGGGTTATTGCATCACTTCTGTAATTAGGACAGAATATCTTTTTCAACACATTGCATTATTGTCAGAAGTAAGAATAAGCAGCTTCCCTAGATGCAGTTCTGTTTTTCCAAGAGACACCTTGTTTGATTTCTTCTGGCAATTAAAAAGGTAAAACAGAACAGGTTTGGATTTTTAAAAAAACTTAAAATGCAATGAAACACTATTTTTAAAAGCCTACTTAACTTCTCTGAAGCTCCAGTTACTTTTTTTAAAAATGCTCTTATTTTTTGCATAGAATCATAGACTGATTTGAGTTGGAAGGGACCTTTAATCATCATCCCTGCCACCCCCATGGGCAGGAACATCTTTCACTAGGTAAGGTTGCTCAAAGCCATTTCCAATCTGACTTTGAACACTTCCAGTGATAGGACATCCCATTCCACTGTCATTTTCATTTGCATTTAAATCCTGTACAGTTTACTCTGTTTAAAAAGGAAAAATTATAGTTTTCACTGAGTTTCATCTGGGGTAGGTCATTAAATTTGTGGTGGAAATGGTTATTCAGTTATGACCCAATGGAAAATTGAAATAAATCAATGCTGATAATTGAAAATAATAACTGAATGTAGCACAAATGCATGTAGAATTCAAGTTCAGGTTTTAAAGAGAAATTACTGTAACTACAAGTTGTTTGCTAAAATCAGCTTTATAACAAAGCTTCTTTTTTTTGATTGTTGTGTGTAGTCATTTTTTCTGAATGTAAAACACTTGCAAGTGACCAACAGCCAGCACTAACTAGAACCAAGCCTAGTATAAGCATATGCTAAGCAAGGACCCAATACGCTGTAAGCTCTTTGGTAACCGTACTGTATTAGCTTCTAAAATCTTTATAGTCAAATATTACTGCAATGTAGGAGTAAACAGAATCTAGTAGTTTTAAGGGTAATTTTGTGACTTGAATAAGCATAAGAACAGCTTTACAGATTCAGATCAAGGGCCCATCTAGCTGAATGTTGTAAGCAGACACCTAAGGAAGAGTAAAATCTGCGTATGGATATATGCATGTATGGTAATTATCCCCTGATGCTCTCCCAGCCTCCAGCTATTTACAACTCTAGGGATTTCCTGAGTGCTTATGATCACCTGTTTCATATCCTATGGTTGATCTTTATTTCACGATTTCGACATCCTTTCCTTTCATGTATACATTTCTTACATTCACAACATCCTTTGGGAAAGTTTTGGCTTGTGTTTGGTTTTTGCTTTGATTTTGCTTTTGTGGTTTTTTTTGGTTGTTTGGTTGTTTTGGTTTGTTTGTTATGTTTTTTTTTAAAAGTCTTGCCGTTCATTACCTGAATAGCCACCACCTTTTGTTCATTTTGAACCTGTTTCCCACCAGGAACCAGAGATTGATTCAGTGGTTGCACACAGTTACTAGTAATTCAGCTCTTTCATCCATGCCTTCACACAAAACTCTTAAGTGAATACCACCTGGTATTTTTTCTGTTGATTCTGTCTAGCTGTGTTCTAGCCTTGGTCCATAGTTGTTTCAGAAGGTAACTGATAATAAGCTAATACAATAGCAGATTTCTACCCCTTTTTTGTGGGCATGGGTCTCGAGGGCTTGACAATATAGCAGTTTCTTCTTTTATTTTTTTATTGTTTGGATTGTGCTTTGGAGGAACCATTTAATTACTTTGAACACAGTGATGGAATAATGTTATAAAATAGTAGAAGACTACAGAAAAATCATTGTTTCTGGTACTTAAAAATCACTGAAGAGTTGTATGCAGTAAAATAAATGGAAGGAATGTGAAACATGAGAGTACCATGAAAAGTTCAAGCAAGTCAAATTCTGCTTGCAAATTAAAATGAAGCTGCAAATTAAAGATGCACTAATTATTTATAAGTTACGTATCTTTTAATTAATTTTACCAGCAGTACAAATACCCATCTCATGGTTGCCTTCTAAGTGGCACATCTATAAATATACTAAACTATCATACTTGATTTCTTTTCACCAGTGCTGAGTGAAAATCTGCTTTGTTAAAAGATGATATTCTCTTTTCACTAGGCTTCCATTCTCTATATGAAAGCATATATTCTTAATTTTTCTTTCTACCAAATCCAGAAATAGGAATTTTAGGAGATGCTCCTAATTATTATGCTGTTCATCCTTCCTTATTCTGCATTTCACTGAGAAAGTCCGATTGTTTCAAAGTAGTTCTGGTAATGTTTGTCCAGAGCTAGATTAGTTTTAGAAACAGATTTAGCATCTTCAAACAGAAAAGGGACTTCCCTACCATGGCACTCCAGTCACAACCAGTACTGCTTTTCCCCCTGTCCTATTCTCCCTGCAACCACTCTTTCTTCCTTTTGTCAAATATAAACTTTGCAGTTTGTGTCAGCTGAAATTAAAATTACCATTGATCTCATCCAGAAGACCTGTTTATGTTCTGACAAAATGTTTAGCATGATATTGCATAAATGTGCAAAGAATTTCAATTCAAATATGCTAGCAGTATTTAATAACTTGTACGTACCATGTAGCACTTAGGTAGTGCCTGTATTGGATTTATAGTTTGATGAAGATTTTAATTTCTCAAAAGCCTTTTCAATAAGTGAAAAATAAGCTAACTAAGCTAACTTTTTGCTAGTAAGCTTTGGAACACTCTATCAATGTAAAATATGTTGATCTTTCGTGTTACAAAGACAAGTTTGGATGCTCACAATCTGGGAAGACTGCCCTTCTATTGGAAAGATCACCAACCTCTTGGTTTTTCCTTTTCAAAATAATACACTTTCTTTTGTGGTTAGGTGGAAAAAAATCGTAATCAGTTAAACAGAGAACTGTAATGATTACAAATGAAAGAAAGTACGTTAATATTATCTTAGATTAAAAGAAGAATTAAATGAGGTGGAGCTAGACACCAGCTTCGGTATAGCTGGACATGCCACCGTAAAGACCAAACAGACCTTATAGATGAGTAAAAGCCCCTAGAATTGGTTTAGAAAGGCAGATAATCTTTGGGTTTTGAGAGGGATGAAGATATGTTGGCTTTCTTAGTTTCTGAAACCAATTATCTAAAATCCAAAAATACTGGTAAATTGTGGGTGTGATTATAAGATGAAAATCTACTTAAGTACTAAAAGCAAGAAGTAAGCAAATTGAAATGAATTTTGGACACCTTGTGTTTTGTTTGGTTTTTTTTGATAGGTGAAATGAGGAATGATTTATATATTACTGTAGAAAGAGGAGAATTTGAGAAAGGAGGGAAAAGTGTGGCCAGAAATGTGGAAGTGACAATGCATGTGGTGGACAGCAGTGGACAAATATTAAAGGTATCATTGTTGTATGTTCTTCCTTACTGTAGTTAATTTTTATACACTTTTTCAGATGTAATTTTTGTGGCGATGATTGAAAAATAAAAAAATGCTTTGGAAAGGACGTGTTTATCTTCTGCTGTCTTTAGGTATGCAGAGTGTTTCCACTTTGCTTAAAACCTTTATAAACCTTTATAAATGTTTATTTCTGTGATCAATTATGTTGTTGAGATAAATGCCTGTAATTGCCAACCAAATAACTAATGATTCCATTAAGATGCTGGAAAATTTTGAAGCAAGATCAAGTTTTGGAGAATTATTTCATAATAATTCTTCTTAGTAGGAATGCAATTCCTTATGTTACACAGAACAATGTATTTTGATAATTTTAAATTTTGTGTCTGATTTTAATAAATTAGGGATCCTTGATGCATAAATCACCACCTTTCCTACAGAGAATTAATAGGTATCCACAGGTCAGGAATTAGACAAATTGATTTGTCTACCTTGCTATGGAGAAACCATCATGGGTGTTGCAAAGGCAACGAACACTTTGCTTCTTTCTGATCACGGAATCCAGATTTATTTTTTAATGGTGGGAGATGTCACTGATGATGGCAGGGTTACAGGCTTATTTCGGAGGACTGAAGATCTTGAGCCTGGGCTGTTCTGGTCTCAATTCCAATCTTTTTTTTTGCTTGGACATAACACTGGCTAGACCTTGAGGTGTCATGGGACTCCACAACACATTATTGCTTAAGCCTCCCTGATCACACAGGTATCCCCTGTTGAACAGTTCGATTCTGATTGATGCGAATGATTCTTGCTATTTCTAAAAATTTTCTAATTGGCAAATATCAAGCAAATGCTACTGTTTTTGAGGGTTTTATGATACTGAACATTGTACCACATTTGGCATTTATGATACGAATGTAAATATTAATAGTCTTCCTTGAAAGACCAGTCCTTGATGACATTTTACCAATGCACTAATCTATCTTTAATCGTACTTTTTCTTCATTAGGATTTTATCTCATTTGGCTCTGGAGAGCCACCAGCCAGCGAGTACCATTCTTTTGTGCTTTATCATAACAATGGTCCCAGATGGGCTGAGCTGCTGAAACTTCCTATTCCTGTGGATAAATTCAGAGGAGCTCACATCCGCTGTGAATTCCGGCACTGTTCCAGTAAGTGCTGTTCATGACTTCTGCTAGTCCTCTCTGTTACAGCTGCAGTAAGCACACGAGTTTCTATAACACCTCAGGAAAAAGACAGCTGCATGAACTTACTCTGTAGTGCTTTTTTTTAATTCCAACTTTTTTAAACATTCTGAAAAATTTTAGCGATGATTTTGAGGTAAAAATTGATGACTGGATGCAGATTCTGAATTCCAGGGTATGAGAGACAGCTTTCATAGGGGTGGATAAACTTCTATATGTTGCTAAGTTTCATATTTTGTGGCTTGCATTATGTTGTTAATAAATACTAAATCATTCCAGAATACTCCTTTCTGATTTAAAGTGAGATTAAAAAAAAGTTACAGAAGACAATGTGCAAATCGGAACAGAAATTCAAGATAATCTTCATCCGATTATCTGCAAATAGCTTCCAGTATACTTTCTTATGTTATATTAAATAAATTTACTTGGTCTAAAATGTATACTATTAACTTTAAGTGCTGCTATTCATATACGCATTTCAGCAAAAGAAAAGGGTGAGAAGAAGTTGTTTGGCTTTTCTTTCGTGCCCCTGATGCAGGAAAATGGGAGAACTCTGCCAGATGGCACCCATGAACTCATTGTACACAAGGTAATTTGAATTAGCAGTCATTAACTGTAATGATTCCTCTGGAACATAATTTAAATGTCCAGAGATGTGAAGTTGAGAAAGTCTTTATTGATGAGTCATAATCTTGTCATCATTAAAATATCCATTGCTGATTCTTTAATATTAACCTTCTATACAAACTGCAGTTGAATCTAGGTGTGTGTTTCAGTGCACTGCTTTTCCTAAGTCTTACTATTACATCACATTGTGTTTATAGTGGATTTCACAAAGGTAAGTTCAATTAAAACACACAAAGTGAACCCTGTTACTGAATTCCTCAAGCTGGAAAATCAGACAAGCTCATTTATCTACTCAATGTTATAATTTTTAGAGATATTTCAGCTTTGTGGAATTTTTGTTTCTATATTTAAGAGTTGTCTCTTCATTCAGAGGATTTGATATGCTCACAGATAAATTTTAGATTTTAACGCAAAAATTTGTAGCTATTCATTTGACAAAACCAGTGCAAATTTGTTAGGTTTCAATGTCAATATATGAAGCTGTGACCTAAAACCAAAGTTTGCAACAGGCATGGTGAAAATTCTTCAGTTTCTGGCAGAGAAATAATAATGATTCAGGGTTTTTGTGCCATTCAGTTGTTTTAACTGGTTTGTTTTCACAGTGTGAAGAAAACACAAACCTTCAGGACTCTGGTCGCTACCTCAAACTCCCCTTTTCAAAGGGAATATCCCTAGGAAACAACAGCCAAGCAGTAAAAACCACTAAAGAGTCCTTCTGGATTACATCCTTTCTCTGTTCCACTAAACTCACACAAAATGGTAGGATATGTTGATTATTTAAAACATGTTGAGTTCAAATGAGTGTGATACTAGCCTTTTCCATGTCAAGCAATCGTGGATGTACTCAAAAAAGCTTGCTTCTATCTATTTTATAAACTGCTTTTTTTCATAATATTTTTATATCCAGATGGAAACAAGTGCAGCATGATAAACCACTATTTTTAAGTAGTTCAAGAATGCTTTTTAGATTAACATGATATTGGAATCAAATTCAGCACTTTTGGAATCAACTGTCAAAACCCAGCTGCTTTAGAAAACTTCTTAATGTGTTTGTTGTAAAGTTTTTATGAAATACTTTTTGTCAGCTTTAGGCTGTAGCAGTTTGTTTCTAATTAGACATATATTGCTTTTTTTGGTGTATTTTTTCTCTTACTTTAAACCAACACACATTTACTACTACTTAAAGCAATCTTATACACTGGATATAAGGAGAAGCAGATAGAAATACATATGTTTACACTCTTTACCAGTGCTCTGTATAAAATTCTTAAGGTTCTTGTTTACTTGCCATATTAATTACAGTTTGTAACTAAAACAAAAAACTGTTCGTGAAACATTTTTCCACAAATTTCTAAATATTGTGTATTTGCTTGGTAATATGTTTCTGACCATTCTTTGATATACCCACAATTTTATATTATTTTTTTCTAGGATGTTTATCACAGTTTTAAGATCTTGCTTAGCTCTCTCTTGTGTGGGAATATCCGTGACTTTACCCTTCTTCTGTGTATGATGATAAAATTGCTAATTGTGAGCAAATTGATTATAGGTGTTTAACAAAACTAGAGAAGCTTTTTAAATTGAAATAATCATCTTTATTTTTACTGTTTAATAGCAAGTGTCCAAAATAGAACTGTGTGCAACAATGTTTTGTTTCCTTGTGCACATCCATTTTGTATTGTTATAGCAATTACCTTCAAAATAATCAGTTACCCAATAAAAGATTTTCCCAAAGGTTGCTAATAGGGAATCAGAGACTAAATTTGCTTCAGTTAAAGGCCTTGATTTAGGAAATCACATGAATCTACTGATACTTACACATGCTTGAAAGTGCTGCCCAGAACTTGTCTCTCTGATAAATAGTTGCCCTATTGTCTGGGGTTATAATACTATTTCTTGTTCACAGTGCAGAAGTTATTTTGTACTTAATATAAATATAAGTGTGACATAGGGCATAAAATTTCCTCCTTTTTCTTTTTTTAACCACATTCTGAGTAAGAGAGTGTAGAATATCTGAATAATATTGATCCCCTTTTCAGCTCTGAAAGAGTTAACAATTATTTCAGCAGTACTTCAGAGGGTGGAAATATTTTCAATAGACAGGCTCATATTTTCTCCAAGGATCTTCTTTGGGAAGTTCATCTTGGTGAGTTTCCAAATCCCCATTCTTTTAAACAAAAATTTGCCAAAGTCTATTGCATGCTCAGAAAATTAACATAGAGCAAAGCATGTG
This sequence comes from Manacus vitellinus, assembly GCF_001715985.3. Lineage (NCBI taxonomy): Eukaryota > Metazoa > Chordata > Aves > Passeriformes > Pipridae > Manacus > Manacus vitellinus. Next base: position 40,474,538 of record NW_021940682.1, on the reverse strand, counting down.
GATATTTGGTCATGTGAGCATTACTTCAGTTATCCCTGAGAGAATGTAGCATATGTATTTAAAAATACAGGATTAAAAGATCTATGTGTTTAATTTTTTAAATAAACATTTGTATTGGTATTTTTGAAAATTGCTGATTATTTTTTACTCTGTTTTTAAGTTTGGAGATTTTTATGATCTTCTCAGAGATTCGCCTGTGTTTACAAACAACAATGTCCAGCCTGAAAATGAATTGAAAATTATGCTGTTGTCTGGCAATGGGGTGGGGGAGGAGCCCAAACCCAGACTTGTAAAGGGTGTGACTGAATTAGGCCACAGCTTTACTGGCTTGCTGGGAAATTTTACTCAGCTATCATTCTCTCATTGATTGTTCCCACATGCCATCAGCTCTCATGCATATTAGGATTATGGGGAGTGGGGGAAGGAGGTTGACTCTTAGTTTTTGGGATCCATAACTTCGTTACCCTTGATACTTTGGAGGGGTAATTAGGATTATTTTCAAACAATTTCTAGAGACCTTCTAACCAGGGGAGTCTGTGCATTCGTCAGCATATTCCTAAGAAGGTGTCCTTATCTAATCTGTCAGCCAGTTAGGTTTTCCTTTGCTTTTCCCTTTGGTCATGAAGAGTTAATGAGTTAATGTTAGCAAAAAAGCATACCAGCTTTTATATGTTATATTCTTAGCTGGGCTGTTATATTTCATTATCCTAAAAAACCCCAAAACAGCAAGAGAGAATATCATATTTTTCTACTGAGTAGTTGTCAAAACAACTTAGTTGTTTTTTCTTACTTAGTTTTATTTAGTTTTTGACATATAGGAGGGATCTCTTCCTGCAAGAGACTCAGGATTCTTCCAACAAGTCAGAATATTTTAGCAAGTTGGCATCCACTTGTTTCTCAGCACTGATCAGCACATCCCTGCTCAGCAGCTGTTCAGCTGCAGAGCAACATGCCATACAGCATGGCAGTTGTAAGGCAGAGGTGTAATCCATCTAACTGCATTTTAAAAAAGCCAAACCAGTAATCAATAAAACAAAAGTAATACTGGGAAGCTTTCCAGAGTGACCCCAGTTTGGAGGGAGTGTTGGCAATGACAAAAGCAGCCTTTTGGAAAGAGGCGTGCTGACTGCCAGTTCTGGAATTTGGATTTTTCCTCTTGGAATGCAGTAGTGTTACAACAAGCCAATTTCTGATGTCTCAAGATTTATATGAGAGAGATGGAAAAACATTCCCAACCACTTTTTAAACACATAATTCTAAACCTTTTATTAAACCTAGTGCTTTGGATTTAAATTGCATACTTTGAGAAGGGGTGTGTTTTGTTTGGTAGGAATGGTAAGTCATGTGTAGCCTATTTTAAATATACAGACCTTGATTATTATTAAGAAACTGCATTGAAAATATTTTTCTTCTTCAGCAAATTAATCAACAGCAATGACTTTTTCCCTTTTCCAAAACTGTGTCTTCCTAGTGGGCCTATTTCTGGGGACAATTTTATATTCTCATTTCTCTTAATAGATAACACGTTGCTATCTGTTCCCCTTGTGATTCACATGTCAGATTTTCTACTCGTGTCATTTATTCTTGGGCTATTCACTAATATTATCTCAGCAATGTCTTTTCTCCTTAGCACTTCTCTTGAAATAAGTGCTTTGAAGTGAGTGTCTTTTGCTTTCTCTTTATTTTTTAATCCCCCAACAAATCCCTAATATTGAGTGTCAGCTATCTTCCACCAAGTTCTTCCAGCAAACGTGTAAAGATATGTTTTTTCCTGCTATGAACTGACAGTTTCAGCTCGTCTTGCTGCTCAGCTTGAGCTGAGGCTTAAACAGAATAAAGTGGAGAAGTACATTTAATTATCCAAAAGACAAATGCAGTTCACTGGATTTGTAATTCTTGTTTCTTAAAAATTCCAGAAAGAATAATAAGACCTATCATTTGTCCTTGATCTTTGAGATGTGCCTCTGATGCATGTGTGGGACCCTTCATCACTCTTAGCACAACTCAAGTATCTCTTTTTTTCTATGCTAGCACAGCATTGAAGCAAAGTAAAAAGTAACATATAAATATATCAAAACAATTTGTGCCTATCAAAAGCACTTAAGGTAGCAAAATATTTGTGGAATCTTATGTAGATTGTTTGCCATTAACACCCCTGGCAAGATTTGAATATAGGGGAGATTTATTTAATGCTAATAAAGTCAAAAATATTACTTCATTTCTTGTGGGAGAGAGGAACTTCCCCTGGAGCAAACCGTGAAAGAGGTGACACAAAGATAGGTTTTGCTCAAATATTACTTGAGTGTGAAAACAGTCTGTGGTAGAAAGCACCCAAAGAAATGCTGAACCAAAAGGAAAACTTGCTATTAACATTTTAGTTTGATAAGTACTGAGAACACTTCATAAGCACTGGATGCTTCTAAGACAGTGCTGGGCAGTTATTAACTAGATTATAGTTCAGCTTAAACTGATGGAAGGGTTGGATGGTGATTAAGGTTTTCTGCTTCAAACAACCAGGCATTAGGAATTTCTGAAAAGCTGGTTAGTGAAACGTGGAAGTAGTAAACTTGAATATAAAGGGGCTTTGGGATTTATTTAATTCAACGGCTCAAAAATATGTGTAACTTTTACTGAATACAAATTGAAAGGACGGACCACTGCCAACGTGTCTGTTTGGGGGAGAAATTGCTGAAAAGCCAAGCCAAGTCTGCAAAACTATTTTAGGATATTGAATGGTATGGAATATGAAATTCAGAATCTTAGAGTAAGGTTTTTTTTTAGTACATCTCTGAAGCTGAAAACAGTAACGTGTTCAAACACTATTAAATGTAGAACTTGCATTTAAGACAGGTGGAAGGGCAGATATGTTAACTGGGCCATCACCCCTTGATGAATTTTATGCAAGTATTTACAAGAAATCTTGGATAAAAATATCAACTGGAATGTGCTGTAAGATGAGTTTATCAAAGACATATCATGCCAGAATAAACTTCTTAATCTTTCTTTTCAAAGGTTTTTTAGTTATTATGCAGAGGAAATGTAGCAGTTTGATAACACACCACATGGGAAATTAGAAATGATACAGATTAAATTAAGAATTTTAAAACTGGCAAATAAAAGTTAGAAGGGAATGGGCAGGTTGCACTGTAGTAGAATGAATTTTCTTCCTAAGCAGAAGGAAAATACTACTAGATCTGAAGAAATCTCTGGGATTGATCTCTGATTTAAAGGAGCAGAAGGGGTTGGGGATGAGAGTTACTTCACTAAAATCTGAGACAATTTGCTGCTAATACATCATGGAAAGGTCTCATCAGTTAAGAGACACAAAATCAAAATATGATACAGCAAAGCAAGGTAACTTTGATTTAAATAAATAATAAGAAAAAGTAGAAATTAGAATGAATCTAATGGTAGAAAAGTCAGGATCATACACTGGTGGAGACTCCTGCAGATTCTGCTACACCCAGGAAGCTGAACAGTATTAAACAGGAGAAGACATATTTGTGTCACCAATATGGTATATCTAAAAGGCTCTCAAATTCTAGAACATAGATGTCAGGTGTTTAGAGTGGACTTCTTATCTTGCTAATGATATAAAAAGCAGTGATGTAGTATTATCTGTAATGTAGTTATCATTTTGGTCAAGAAAGGAGAAGGAGAACGAATTAAAACTGGAGGAAGTTTGAAGACACTCGGTTATCTTTTAGCTCAGAATAGTTTATTTTCCAGAAAGGATTGTGTTGCTTTTTAATAAAGCAGGATCTTAGAGGCATTGTGTTTGTTCTCTAAAAGGACATAGGAAGATTCAAAATAGTAATTAGGAGACTATTTCTAGCTGTCAGAGGACAATTCTAGAAGGCATCCTTCAATGGGATAAGAGAGAGCAAAATAATTGCTTTGCTTAAGATGGTAGTTGAAAAATATCTGAACAAGATTGCATGATACAGTTGCCACAAGCAACTGATTTTAGGGACCCAGTACCATGTTCTTATGTTTGTTGGTGGAGCAATTATGGAATGGAATGGAAATGTGTTGTTGGGAAGATCATATAACAGCAAATCTGAAGATGTTTTCTTTGGTTTAATAATGCCAAATTTTGCTGAGTGGACTGTAATAGTCAAATTTAAAATCTGAAATGCTTTGCTTCCAACTTTAATCTTGGCTTTTGTTTTTGCAGGAGATATGCTTGACCTGCTGAAATGGAGAACCCACCCAGACAAAATTGCAGGTTGCCTCTCAAAATTAAAAGAAATCGATGGTTCAGAAATAGTGAAGGTATATACTTTTCTATACTTTTAGATAATATGAGGGAAATAATGTATTTCCATGTCACAGAAATATCTATTTAATAACAAACTGTCTCTTATTCTCTCCCATCAGTTTCTTCAAGATACATTAGACACTTTATTTGGGATTTTAGATGAAAACTCTCAAAAATATGGATCAAAAGTATTTGATTGTTTGGTAAGTTTCATTTTATGATAATGCTTGACACTACTTAAGAACTAAATAAAACAAAAAAAAGGTTTTGTTTTTTTTCTTTTTCTCTCACATTTAGGTTCACATAATAAATTTGCTGCAGGACAGCAAGTTTCACCACTTTAAGCCAGTAATGGACACTTACATTGAAAGTCATTTTGCAGGAGCACTTGCATACAGGTGAAGTCTGTGCTTTTTCTGATTTGAATACTGACATTTATTACTAAACTAAGCAGAATCAATCATTATGTTAAAGAAATGGTGTATCTCTGTTTAAAATAATTCTACTGCATATTACAGCTAGCATTATCCCTGGTTCATTAGAGATCTACTAAGTGGCCTTCAGGAGATGAAAAACTAAATGTAATATTGGACCTGTAGTGATCAGTGAAATCTAATCATATATTTTTTATTTTGTCAGTGTTTCTCATATGACAGCTATTGGTGTGGATTCTATGTGCAAAATTAACCCTTTTCCCACTTTGGTGTTATAATACTTTTTGATGTGCTATTCTAGAGATCTTATAAAAGTACTCAAGTGGCATATTGATCGAGTCACTGAGGTGGAGCTTCATGAGCACATACAGGAAGTCCTAAAGGTAATAAGAATCATTGAAGACAATTGTATATTTGAATGATGTATACATCATGATGTATACTGTATACAGTACCAACAGGTTTAACTTAGGAAATGAAGCAGATTCTACATAAATGATGGAATAGTAGTTCTAATTCTAGGGAGCTGCAGACTTTTTCAGTGCAGGGAGTTTTTTCATTGTTCTCTTTTGTCAGTACATGGATCATTAAATCTTACCACCACTAGGCTCTGGAGTTCTATGTTGCTTACTGTATGAGGCAAAGGATTCAAATATAGATTGCATTGGTGGTGTTAACATCCATCACATAACTGAATCTAAATGGCAGACATGCGTGCTGACTTAATTGTTCATTTCTGACACCAGGGAATTCTACTGAAAGGTGGTGGGTTTGGTTGCTCTTGCTGCTCTGGCTTGTATCATCAACAGCACCCAGCATGCCGTCAGGCAGAGTTATACAACAGAATAATCCCATTTGGGACAGGTGCTACAGGCTGGAAAGAAAATATCAGTGTGGTACCCTTCTGTATTTTAGCATGCTGCTGTGAACTTTGGTGCCTTGCTGATAAGGAAGGGCTGTATTTTTAATTTGCAATCTGATATTTTTTTTTGTAGGTGGGGATGTTGTTTTGTTGTTTGGTTGGTTTGGTGTTTTGGTTTTTTTTGTATTATCTGGTTAAAAAATAGCGTTCCCTGATTTGTAGAGATTATGAAAGGCAAGGGAAGAGCAGCTCTGAGTATGTGCTTTTGAAATGTTGCTAGTATTTCAATAGAAAGATTTGCCAAAATTAAGTGACGTGGTGTCCTGTTTCAGACCCTTGTCTTTATTTGAATTATATAAGCATTGTGTGTGTTCTGTTTAAAGAGGAGTGTCTTAATTTTTATGATTTATCTCTTATTTTGGCATTTATAGGCACAGGAATATATCTTCAAATACATAGTTCAGTCTCGAAGGTTATTCTCTATTGCTACTGGTGGACAAAATGAGGAGGAATTTCGCTGCTGTATTCAAGAGCTTCTTATGTCAGTACGCTTCTTTCTTTCCCAAGAGAGCAAAGGAGCTAGTGCTTTATCCCAACTACAAGTAAGTTTTCAAGTGTGCCTTGCTTTTTGGCATTTTCCATATCCAGTATAAAATATATAGGCCTGTCCAGAAAAGAAGATGTGTTTTTGCTAGAGCAAAGTGGCATTTTCAGCTTTTTATCCTACAGTGTGAAATTTTCATACCAGCGGCTTCTAAATATGCTTGGAATACATAATCCTAAATGCGATATTTCATTTTGAATTATAATAATTATATCGATGATACAAATAAAGTAATTTCTCTGGTTTGGGCATTTTATATCTTAGTCTAACCACATTGAATTTGAGCTATACAAAAGACTACTATCAGGGTTTTCATGCTTACCAGAAAACTTTTAAGTCTTGATGAACTATATAAGCTGATATCTTTATTTCAGTTGAGGTTAATAAAATTGTCTAGTGCTAAAGTGCAGAGGCAAAACACACAGGAGACAGCTCTCTGCATTAAGTGCCAGAGATTTACCAACTCCTATAGCTCATAAATGTACTGTCCTCTTCCCATATTTCTGTAACTGAAAGTGTTTAAGATCCTGTTAAGAATCATTAATTTCTAAGCTCTGTAGAAAACTGTTCTGCCAAGAAAATGGCAAATTAGAGAAAACAGAGTAGAGAGGTAATGCTTCCATCTCCTGTCATGTAAGCAGCTGGAGTGAAAAGACAATAGTAAAATAAAATAAACAGCTACATTTAGGATTATTCTTCAGTATTTTTAACCTTTGTCATCTGTTCTGCCACCACTGTGAAGAAGAGCCCAGGTATAAGTAGCTTTTCTCAATCAGGGAGATTTGGAGAGGAAGAAAATGTCAGTTCTAGCTTCTTTTCTCTGACTTTGTCCTTCTTACTTTGATGGTGTTTTGTTTTTCTATTTATCCATGAATTTCTAATCCAATTTTAGGATTCTTGAAGTGAACCAAGACTACCAATGCTGTCTCACTCCAAAATAAAAATGTTAATTATTTGAAAAATGGAATATATGGAGGCTTTTATATTACTTATCTTAAAGCAAACTCCAAACAAATATTTTTGATATCATATCAGTTTTTAAAAATTTTGTCGCACACAGAGATAAGTGTGTTTAAAGTGTAAATATTTTTGTTCTTAGTTGAACATTTTACTTTCACTTTGTCCTGGGAAAAAGTAACAGTTTTTAGATAATGCTTAAGGGAAATAGTCACACTTATAAGCCCGTTAATGAATGTGAGGATATTTCTCATGAAAATATGACCATTTTTAAAGCTACTACCTACCCTTGAAATATAAAACCAGGTGTTTTTCTGCAGTTACTTTATTTTCTATAGATATTTAAATTCTATAAATGTCAAAACTATTCTGCAATATCTGACTGTCCATTTTTACCCTGTTCCTCCAGGCTGTGTTTCTCAGCTCATTCCCATCGGTGTACTCTGAACTTTTGAAGCTCTTTGATGTAAGAGAAGTGGCAAATTTGGTTCACGATGCTCTGGGCAGCTTACCAACAGTCATGCATGGGGATGAGTCCCTTCAAGCTGTTAAACTGCAGAGTATTGGGAAAACTGTAGAAAGTCATCTGTACACTAACCCGGGTAAGGTTATCCTAAGCTGCCTACAGATAAGGAACTCAAATTGTGTGCTTGGTACATGGACCAACAGGTGCTGAAGGAAATAGTGTTCCTAAGGAACAGTTCTTGAAGTACTGCTCCATAGAAGCTGCTCATTTACAGGAATGCAGTTATTTTAATTTAGAGGTTTGTTTTTCAGAGGCAGAGTCTTAAAATATAGGTTTTTTTGATCTACTGCTAGAAATATGTCTGTGAAAAAAGTTTACCTTATACTTTTTAAGTAATTATAAGGAAAAAGCTTTGCTAAAATTATTTTCGTCCTTTCTTTTTTTTTCTTTGGGGGCTGTTCATTTGTGGGCAGTTCATCAAACAGGTTTTCACTTATCCATTAAGTCTTATTTGTGTAACTCTTGCTAGTTCTACACTTTTGATCCTCTGTTTCTTAATGTAGTATAAAAATGCTACGCAAATGCAAGTGATGCTTGGTGCACCAACAACATAGTTATTTGCTGTGCAGAAGAAGAACTGCTGAATGGTAATTAGCATGATATTCTTGTTTCCATTCTAAATGAAACTCATAGAATAACTAAGTATTAAATTTGAGATTAAGTAACTTTGAAATAAAATAATTAAAATAGAAGATATTTTAAGAATTATAGTAAGTGTTTATTTACTCACCAATAGCCCTGAGAGCTGTTTGGGTATTGGCTGATGGAATTTAGTAGAAGTGGTAACTCTTGCCATGTAAAGCATTCAAGATAAACACATTGCAATGATGAAAGCCCTGCAAAAACTACCAGGATATGCATAAATACTTTGAGATGCTGAAAAATAAAGGAAGAGTTCTTTGAGCATATTTTTTTTAAATGCTTTCAGTGGTTCTACTTTATAAGTATGAGCTCAAAGAAATGGGTAAGAAGTACTGCATCCTGGATACTTCACTTCATTCTGGCTGGAATAACAGCTTACACTTGTTAAACTCCCACGGTAATTCCTTCCAGAATAGTTAGTTAGCTCTGCCTACAGCTGACTAATCAGACCTTTGGTACACTGACATATTCATGGAGCAATATTAAGAATACTCTAGCTTATGTTTTTCATCTCACCAAGTATTTAGGGACCAGGTAGTGTCATGGCCATTTTCCTCCCATTCTCAGTTAGGTCAGCCTAACCAGACAATCCAAATATATGAATGTAATTAGAGTTACTTAATGCCATGTGACGGACTCCTGGGGACTTTCTTGGGAAGATTGGGAGGGTCTGGAGCACAAGTCCTATGAGGAGCAGCTGAGGGAGCTGGGGTTGTTTAGCTGGGAGTAGAGGAGGCTCAGGGGGGACTTTATCACTCTCTACAACTACCTGAAAGGAGATTGGAGCGAAATGGGGGTCAGTCTCTTCTCCCGGGCAACTAGTGACAGGACGAGGGGGCACAGTCTTAAGCTGCGCCAGGGTAGATTTAGGTTGGACATTAGGAAGTTCTTCACAGGAGTGATTGGGCATTGGAATGGGTTACCCAGGGAGGTGGTGGAGTCACAGTCCCTGGAGGTATTTAAGGAAGTCCTTTTAAAATTCTCTTGGGGAAAATAAATATTGCACTAGACTATGCTAATGTGGAGAGTAAACTGTACATCCTAGTGTGGAGTTGAGGCTGGGTGCTGATAAAATAATTGATTTCTGTCTCCCAGATGAAGATGGTGAATGCTGCAAGCTGCAGTGCTAGCTAACACACTGGAAGTAGATGAAACATAGGAATAACTATTTATTCAAACATCTGAAAATGAGGAGGGTACTTCTTAGATAACATAATCTGTTATCTGGACCTTACTTGGAAACAAGTGAGAGTAGTTCAGCATGTGAGTCTTACACATTCTGTGCTGGAAGGGCCTGAACAACTAACACCTTAGCTCCCAGTGCTGCAAAAAATCAGCTGACACTAAAGCTACTCTTTCACTAAAATTAAGAGATATATTTGATACATTGTTGAAAACAGAAGCATCAGGCATGCAGAGGTTGATTTAAGGTACCCACACACAGATGTTTAGTACCATTTCAGATATATTTGATGCATCTGATCCCTGCCTGCTACTCTGGAGGATGCAGGTTATACATTGTATTTACTGATCATATGTAGATAGGACATTTGTATTGAGGTTTTGGTATAGCTTGCTTTGACCCTTTTTCTATTTCAAAGATTTTAAATTTCAGCTCTTTCTATAGGTAACAGCTACAGAGTTGTTAAAAAGTGTCAATAGTAATTATCTGCCTTGCTCCTGTAAGGAGTTAGTGGATGTTAAAGTCTTACTTCACTTCTGTTTTTCTATATTTACCTCTGCATCTTTGTTGTACAATTCACTGTCTGTCTAAAAAGAAACAGATTACAATTTTCCTGCTTATAAAGATGACCAGTATTTTCTTCCTCTTGGCCTTTCTTCCAGTCTCCTGGTTATTTTGGTCTTTGAACTCATTCCTCTTGATACTTGTAGAATGGTCAAACTGATATCTGTAACCAGAATTTCTACCTTTGTTATTTTCAATACATCAGTAGTCTAGCACTCTTGTTTGTTTTCTTTTTTGCATTAAATATTATTATAGCTTCCTTTGAGAAAGAGTTAAATCTGTTTTGCTGTGAAGAGTTAAGGCCAATAATAGAGAAACATATCTTGAACCATGTCTTTCTTGACATAGTTAAATGGGAATTAGCAGAACACCAGTCTTTTTTGTTCTTCTTTGAGCTTGAAAATTCAATAGTTATGAAAACATGAGATGCGTAAGTAAGGAACATCTAGGTTTTGTCCTCCAAAGGGGGTGAGTTTTCTTAGAATCACCACTGATACTACATACCAATCACCAGAAGAGAGATTACGTTAGTAGGTAAAATCCTAAAAAAAAAGAAACCCACATATTGATAAAACCTGTATCTTAGCCCAGTTATAACCAGTGGTGCAGCTCTTGATCAAATGGAAATTATTCTTACATGGCAAGAAACTTTGTGTTTTTCCCAAAATATGAGGGTTTGGAGCTCTGAAAGAGTAGCTGGGTAGGACTCTTCCTTTTAGTGATGCAAACTGTTCAAAGCAAATAGAAGAGAGGTTTAATTCTATGACCATTTACACCATATAGTTATATCATATGTATATTATGAAAACTATGAAAAATTCTGAGTTGATGCTTGATTTCATATGTAAGGTTTAATGTGTTTATTCTATATATAACTTACTCTTTTTTTTAATTGTTTTCCTTAATTACACTGAATCTGAAAATTAATAGATAAGAAAAGTGATAATTACCTATTTGTTTTCTTTCTGAGATTGACTGCTTCCCTTAATCTGTCTTTGTGAATGAATTCATCTAAAAATTGTATCCTGTATATTACAGGAGAATGTACTTGTTGGAAGCTATAAGTTTCAGTAATCATTCAGCGACAAATATCTGACACAATCAGTAAGAATAATTCAATATCTTTGAACTGCCTTGTGTAAAGTATGTTAGACTTCCCATGGGAATGAAAAAAAAGTCATTAGCAAGGTTGGGAGAAGATGCCATTAACTCATAAAGTGGCTTAATTCTAGAAACTAGGTATTATGCTTTGCCTCTTATTCCATTGTTTTTTCAAAAGACTCAAATCTTCTCAGTAATCACTGCAAGCTAATTGATTGCTATCACAATGCAAAGAGCCTGTAATTATTTAAATTATATTAAATACAAATCCTGAATTCAATGTAGTTAAAATACATTAAACTTTATGAACATAGATTTGGGGGAAAAAAAAGAAAAAGAATAAATTTTTTTCAAAACATAGAAGTTTTACACATTGATCCATACTTCTGTTTTGAAGAACTCCACAATCTTTTTCAGATTAATTAGTTTTACTTAATTTGTCTTCCACAGCAATATACTATTCTTTGGAGTTGTTTGTGCTTCTATACACACCTGTGGGGGGATAAATGGATGTATGTTGAATACAAAAATTCAACCTTTATTAGAACCTCTGTAGTGGAGAGCAGAAATATGGATTATGCTTCTTATCTGTGGCTTATTTTTAAGCCAGGGGAGGACTTTCTGAGCTGTGCCTGTGTTTTCCTTCTGCATTACAGGCAATTTTTTTCTTACAGCTGAAGACAGTTCCTTGCTACAAGTTTTGAAACTGGCTGTTCTGAGAGCAGTGACATGTCCGTAGAGTCACAGAATAGACATATATGTTTGGTTTTGAAATTGCAGTGACGACTGTTTTGTTGGCTTAAGCATTTTCTTCTCCTACCATTCTTTCATCCAAACAAGGGAGCATAAATTGGAAAGGTCCAAGAAAAACTATCAAAACCAAGAGCAACTTCCTTGTTTCTTACTGTTCAAGGAGAATGATGTTTGTTTGAAATGTTCAATTACACTAATTTTTTTTTTCCAAGCAGGCTGAAGTTTTGACCATCTGTTCGGATACAGTAGTTGAAATGAATATCATCTTTCTGAAAGTAATCTTTAAAATACAATAGAGTAAAGAAAGTGATGTATGTCTCTTCAGATGTTTTACCGCTATCTGGAAAATGAGGAGGAAAGTTGTAATGTGTTAAATATTAAATATTAATGTTACACAGGAAAGTCTCAAGGATTGCCCAGAGTCTAAGATTACCCTCTTTCTAATTATACCAAACGTGTATTTGAAAAGCTCTGTGTTGTGATTTTTTTCCTTTTCTTTCTGTATAATATTTGTAAAGGGCAGGTATTAGCATTTTAAACAGTCAGCTAATTTAACTTCCTGCACAGAAGAAAAATTAGGACAGTGACTGATGACTAGGAGTTATTATTATTGTACCATTCCTTGAGCTCATTAATTTTTCTATATCCAGGGGCTGACATTGCAGATGACAATTATTAAGAAAAAGAGTAACCTGAGACAAATGTTGTATACTGTGTTCTCCAAACTTTCTCACCTAGTCCTTGGTTTGCCTCAGAGGTGAATGAGCCAGCTCTCCTCTTCTGTGATACCACTACATCTCTCCACCTAAAGAGATCAAGACAGAGGGGTATTTAGATTCTGGGCTTTTAAGGACTATATCTAAAGCTGTTATATGTGGTGGCCATCTCAGTAACTGGCAGTGTTGCCTCCTATGTATAGTTGCAAGTCATTGTAAGATGCTTTTTACTAATCCATTTGGTCTTGGTAAAGCAAAGTTATGAAGCTTTTGCAAAAACGGGATATTTGAAACAGTTGAATGGGGATGCTTGGTTTTGCCTGAGATGCTTCAGGCTACATCATGTGTAAGAACTGGCTATTTACAAGTCAAGTGTTACTACATGTAGATTCTCTGGTCTTCAAAATGGAATTCATGATGCTGTACTTTTATGTAAGCAGTGCACAGAGTACTGGGCACCTCAGGTAAGGCACCAAATGCTGTGTGGGCTCATCAGGAAGCTGCCTAGAGTTAACCAAGAAAGAACACCTTGGCACAGGGCTGCTCCTAGTTTCTTCTCACCTTCTGGGTTGAGGGATTTGAGTTGTAGCTGCAAGAGAGGACCTGCTGTCCTTAGAAGACTTATGGTCCAAACGATAATGCTTATACCAGTAATGTGTGAAAGAGCTACTATAACTGCTCTGTGATAGCTGTGGGGTTCAGTAGTGATTTAATATTTGCCTGGGAATGGAAGACCAGATTCAGTGCTCTGTAAGCCTGGATTCAGCTTCCTATGGCCTGCCTGCTAGGAAAGTACCCCAACCAGAGAAACACAGGCTGATTTACACAGTGAACCCTTCATCTTGTCTCTCAGTGATGGATTACAGATAGTCGAGAATTCAATACATGTTAGGCTTAACAGAAAGCAGGGAAGAGGAGTCGTCTCCTGTAACCTAGAGGTTGAAGTCTTTTTGATAGGAATGGAGAGTCCTGCTTTATTGCTTCAGCTGAAGGCATTGGCTCTGTTTTTTCATCCAGCAGGAATCAATAAGCAGATTTAGGACTGGGGATCAGAAGGTGGCATTTCCTAACCATGGGTCGGCACATTGGCCATTTCCCTGTCTTGTATTATACAGATGACTAGACAATGAAAACAAGACAATAATAGAACAAAACAAGATTAGTGCTTTATTTCAGTGAGTAAAAGAAGTATTAAACAAAATCTCATAATAAATCTATCTTTTTCTCCCTCATATTAAAAAATAGGGGAAATAGTTGAGGGGAAAAAAAGTGTTTATAGAAAGAGTAATCTACAAACAATGCCTGGTTGGCAAAATTATTTCAAAGGGGTAATTTTCCAGCAAGATAACTCAGTTTTTAGGATATAATTGCAGTAATGAACAAAGAAACTCTGTAGACAAATATATTTATATAATGAAGTATATAATCATCATCATCATTAACACTTCAATAGAGGAAATTATTTAAATACATTTCTATGAAAATATAAATTCTCAGTTATGGAAAAGATCTAAAAAAAACAACAACAAAATGAAAACAGGTAACACCCTTTCCATTTATCAAGTTCTATATAGGTATTTAAAGTGTTATCACAAGTGTAGGTATTAGGGTTCTTCCCATTTAATATTGTCTTTAATTGTAAGAAAAAGAAGCAGGATAAAGTAGCATGTTAATGACATTCTTGCATAATTTTCAGAGAATTCAAGACTGAAAATAGCACCAAAGAGCTGTGTTTAGAAAATGAGATAGTGGAAAAGCAAATCATTTTATGTAGTCACCAGTAGTCTAAATTGCTCATACTCAGTAGGAGTGAGGAATCTGGAAAAGTGAAAATTCTGAATGTACTGCTTCTCTGTAAAATAGAACTCATCTGTAGAATAACATAAGTTCCAGATGAAGTCTGTTGTGACCTGGGCTTGTAAATGGGTCCTGTCACATGGCAGGAATACTAGAGCATAATTTCACATTGTTTTGAATACAAGCGTTACTGTGCTGCTTTTTTTTGCATGACAGTTCAATAAAAGCTAGAAAATTTCTGTTATATATAGTATATTCCACACAGTGGTGTTTTTCTCCATCCATGACTTTCAGCATATTGTTTATTCTTCAGACATTTGCTTTAAGATATTATGATTATGAAGTAAAAGCTTCTACTTATCAAAAATGTTGGTTAAAGCAAGCAAAAGCTTCTGCTCATCAGAAGTACTGTTTTGGACCAAAGGCGCATTTTATGTCTGTATTAAAATTTAGTGATTATATGAGAGGCTCCTACTCATAAAATATTTAATTTTTTCCAGATTCTCGATGCATTCTTCTTCCGGTAGTTTTGCATCATCTCCACATGCATTTACAAGAACAGAAGGACCTTATAATGTGTGCCCGTATCCTTAGCAACATATTTTGCCTCATCAAGAAGAACAGCTCAGTGAGTAAACACCATATCACATCCATTTGAACTTCCTTTTATGGCTCAGTGACTTTTAATGACACAGACTGGACCTTGCCCCAGAGCATTTTAAAGAGTTGTCTCTGTAATGAATCTGCATAAATATGTGATTTTGATTTCTCATGACTCTTTTCTTTCCATGCAAGAGTATTTTAATTGTAGCATGTAGTGTTTTGTCAAGCTTTGACTCTTTTTGAGTGTTGTGCTGTAAGGAAAGAAATGTCCACTTTCTTTTAGGGGCATTTTTCTATTGTGGGCTGTTTAGTCTTGGGGTACACAGGTTCAATATAGGTAAATAGATCAATATGAGTATTGCAAGGGGAAATGCACTTGCTTGTTAGTTGATAAACTTTTTAGCCAATTTTTGATGTTTGTGTTTGCAAATTAATCTGTGAAAGCTCCATATGAGAGCTAGCTTAGACAGATGTATTGCAAATGTGATGATGATGATAGGTTCTGGCAGGCAACAAGATATAAGACAGTTAAAACCAAACATTGCCTGTAGTTAGCGCAGTACACGCATATCAAGGGCAGCATACATCACCTTGTAATGCATTAGTGAGAACTGGTTTAGATTACTCCATCCAATTAAAGTTGCTCCATCAGTGATTTGATATAGGTGTGTCTTGCACCTTTGACACTGTAATAATGTTTTTATTGCAGCTTCTCCTGGATTAGTATAAAACCTCATCACAAGATGAAGTGATAGATGCTAAAGCAGAGCTGTGGTTTTGGATTGAGGCAAAGGCTTATATGTCCGGTCTTAGTTGCAGCAGATCTTCCATTTGGAGTCATTAAGCCAGAGATGTACACATTAACAAGTGGATGTCTACATAGAACTCTCCAATGTTCAGAATATGCAGCTAATAATTTTAGTGGTCTTTGAGTCATTGGGAGTATGAACAATTTGGTGAATTTGACATGATTTTTGTGGATTGGTTCAGAACTTCATTCCTTCCATGGTACTCAAGATAGTTTAGAGGTTGAGGGAACAAGAGAATTTGCAGTAAGGCAGGTTTGAAAATTATGGTTGTTGGCCATTCCAGTAGTAGTTTGTGCATGGATCCTCACAGTTAATACAGTTCCTAAATATGCTGTATACTGTCTGCTTTCATAAGTAACCAAGTTAGCAGTTGTTTGATGCTAGATGAAGTGACAAAGAACATGAAGGTGACACTAGATTCAACTTAAGTCAGAATTTTGAGGTTTTTTACAAATCATGTGCTTTTGGTGTCTAGGAAGCAAAATAAAACAAACAAACAAAAAACCAAAACCAAACAACAACACCTCCCAAAAAATCCAAATCACTCCTATGCATTATTCAGCAAAGTTGAACAATTTGTTTGACAGCTAAGTTTTAGTTTAGTTGTATGCATTTGATTATGAAGTGTTTGTTTCTGTAAAGAAGTGTCATCTTAAATTGTGGATAAAATCACTTCAATTAAGATGGTGGTGTCTGTTGCAGTGGAGACACAAAACAGTGTTGAAACAGGGAAAACATATGTCCATCTGAATTAAAAAGGAGAAGTAACTACGACTTGACTTTATCAAGTATTTTCATGCATGTAACTAAGGTCTCTTTCAGCAGTGAACACTTTGGTTTCTTTGTATTGATGTTGTGTACAACAATTGATGTTGTGTTGTAGGCTTACATAAATGACTAATTTGTTTGTGCTACTCAGTTGATGAGAAGTCATGTTGCTGGTCCTTACTGATGAAGCAGGTCTTGAAGGTTGAGTACCATCTGCTTGTTTCTGGTTTCAAAGTGTGAAAATAGAATTCTGCTTTTTGGAATTTAAACCTTTCTTGGCAATTTCCCCAGAAAATATATGAGTGTTACCTATAAAAATCTTGCCCGAAAAGTTCTTATTTACTGCTTTCTTCTAAACGTCAATTAAAAAAAGAGACATGCCAATTTGATGAATGTTTACATATTCAAAGTTATCCCCATAACTATCCTCTGTATTTAAGTACAATGTAATTAATTGAAAACTGTTCGGAAAAATCAATAGAATTAAACAATATCTGAATTAGAGAATAGTTCTTGTCTCTTGAATGTATCATTCATAATAAAACTACATCAAAGGAAATGTGTCTGTGGTCATCTTTCTATTTTAAAATCTTAAATGTTTTATTTATTATTTAAGGAAAAATCAGTCCTGGAAGAAATTGATGTGATTGTAAACAGTCTGCTAGATATTCTGTTAAGGACCATACTAGAGATCACCAGCCGACCACAACCATCAGGATCTGCTCTGCGCCTCCAGTTTCAAGATGTGACTGTAAGTTTCTTAAAATTAAATAGCTCACAATTGTCACTGGTAGGACTACTAGATTTGTGATGTTATTGTCTTTGTATTCACAGTGTTAAGATTTTGTGTATAAAACAGACAGTGAGAACTACAAAAAGCTTTCCTGCATTTTACTCATTTTTAGTGGAAATAGTGATTTTTTTGAAATTAAATCTATTGATAAATTGTCACCAAAAAAGCAAAAAAAACAAAAAACCAAGCCCAAAAGATAAAATTTCCTTTAAGACTCTTTCAGGTTAGTAATTATTTCAGTATGTTTCTTTTGTTGGCAAATGTAATTGCTTTCTGGAACTCTCTTTAAGTTTGAATTCCTGAAAATGGAAGAGTATCAATCCATAACATTTTACTTCCTAAAATGCATGCATCTTTTCATGATGGAACAGCTTTAAAATGTCTGCGGAATCTATGATGCTAACTTGTACAAATCCAGATTTATTAATTGAAAGGCATTTTGTTGTTCTCTTGGCTAAGGATTTGAGCTTTGTTTCTATCACATGAAGTAGAGCATAGAGGATAGATTTAGAAGATTAGCAAATGACGTTTTTGTGAACCTGCAATAACAACTCATGCAAATTAGAAGGTTGAAATGCAGGCATTTACAGAAAAGTCTGTGATGAGCATTGATCAAAGAAAATGAAGTGTTATTTTACTTTGTTTGCAGCAAGGTTTTCACTTTACTTTTCAAGGGCAAATTGGTTCTGATATAGCCAGGGATGTGACCCCAATATGATGTGAGGGGGTAGCATTTTGTGTAGAGAACATACTATGTTGAGTGATTTGCCATCTTGACTAATTAATTGTCCAATATTTACACTGTAACAGTTTTTGTTGAAGAAGAGATGGTTGCTGTTCAAACTAGAATTTCCTCTGAGATCAAATATTTCAAAAGCATTTAATAGCTGTGGAAGAAATGTGTTGTTGGTGGTTTTTTTGTTTGTTTTCTTTTTTACTTTATCCAACGGAGAACAAACTGTATATGGAGTGCTTTATGGAGCTGACCAAGCTCAGTAATAAAATAACACCATGCTTTAATCATTGTGATCCAGCAGCACTATGCATCTAAGAGTTTGGTGTTTTTTTCTTTAAATTCCAAAATTACAAATGTATGCTGTGTGGCATATCAGGCCACCAAAAGAAAATCTAAGCTGAAGAAAGGGGAGTAGTATTTGACACAGTAGCGTAGTAAAGCTCTGAGCTTATTGTTTTTTTATGAGATATCCACTTGCTTGTAGATTAAGTTTTTATTAAACACCGCAACAGCCTAATTCTATTATACCATCAAAAAATTAGACTTGAAAAGTGCTTTCAAGTTGCAAAATTTTCTTTAATGCATTAGAAAAGCCGTGTCATTGTCACCACAGGCTCTCAAAGAATACTTAATGTGGAAGTGACTCACAACACAGCATAAGGCAATTATATACATTCATGTAGAATCATCATGCAGTATGGGCTTCTGGCAACACATGGAGGCAGATTCTTGGAACTATTTGTAGAGCAAGTATGATAAAGTACTCAGTGAGAGTACAGCAGTAGAGTCTGTTCCAGTATGTTACCATTATTTCAAACTGCATGTATCACAAAATATTCTTTGTGAGATGTATCATGGCAGCACACTTGATAAAATTCTGTCATAGTTTCAGATCAGATGCAGTCTTCCTTGTGGAAGTAGTCCCAAAGTGTGTAATATTCTGGGCCCATGTATCACTGTTGTTCTTCACAAACAAACAGCATAAAATCAAGCATCATCAGGCTTTGTGCACCATTTCTTTCATCTCAAGTAGTTTTGGTACCTGGATATCATTTAATTTGCAGTGAGCAGTCTTGTTAGATGGTAACCTGCAAGATGAATGTGATGCTTTAAACTGAGCACAAAGAAGACATGGCTTCAGGGTGTCAGTGTTAAAGATGTTGCACTGACAAACATGGAATTTAATGCAATGGTGAAGGTGAAGCTTCTGCTTTAGATTGTCAGTGATTTAGACATTTGGATTTCCTTAACAAAAAATGCATTTGTGTATAAAGAGTTGACAGAAAGCAATTTGATTAAAGTGAACTTTTATATTTCAGATTTTGGAAGTTTAGACTCTCAAAACTAAATGAATTGCAATTTAATTGTGAGCTCCATGTATTTTAATAATTGTGCTCCTTAAATAAGACACAAAAAATTACTTAAGGATTCTACTTACGTGATTTTAGTATACTGCTTGGCTTGACGTTTGACACTGGAATTGGATCCTAAATGTTTTTTATCAAGGTTGTTTTATGTGTGGAGTTTGCTTTTGCACGTGATTCAAAAGTTAGTCTGTGGCTAACACTGGCAGAAATCCTACAACATACATTTTTATGTTAAGTTCAACAAATGAAGCTGAATGTTCATTGCTATTTTAAAAACCAGCCTGCGTAGCTACCTACATTCAAATTAAAAACTTAAATTTAGAAGTCAGTTAAGAATTAGCTGAAGTTGGAACTCTTTTAAAGTTAATCTGTCTATCAACTATAATAGTGCATCTCTCTATAATAGACTGTGATTTTTAATATACCACTGTAAGTTGAAATAAATGTGGGAACATAGAAGAAAGGTGACTAGAAAGGATTGCTTAAAATGTCTGATCAGGAAAGGAAGATTCCAAATGTTCACACGCAAATTTTGTCACTCAAGTCAGCAGTCAGGTATACAGAGATTTACAGGATAGTAGCTGTAACCTTTATGTTTATGCACAGAGCATGAGGATGCAGAGATTTTAAAGCCTTAGGATATTGTTTTGAGATTATGATTCTACGTTTCTATGAATGCTATGTTCACTGTAAAACACAGTGGTCTTACAGGTAGGTAATTAATTTGAGATCATTACTTCAGTGTGAAATCTTATTATCAGCAAGACAATTATTACTTTATCACCATGTTGCCAGTGAAAGACATCACCTTGTACACCATTGAGTATACCAGGTATAATCACAAGTGAATTAGGCCTTCCAGTGTTAAATCCAGAACAGCCACTCCTGTGAAAACATACTTCCTTTTCGTCTTATTTTCTGGTTTTAATGAAAGACAGTGGAAAATCTTCCCAAAATTTGACAAACTAATAAAACTAATAAAAGACACCATTTTGAAGTGCTGTTATCATACCTATCTGTTCTGCCAGTCTCATTCTCCATTCCTGGTAGATCCAGGCCAGAAATGTATTTCCCATTTTTTAGCAAGCTTGTAAGATTTCAGAATTGTTCTTTATAAGCGCTGGGATACAAACCAGACCTTCCACTCTGTCCTCATCCACTCTGCAGTCAAACCAGATTGATACCATTCAGTGTTTCTTCCCAATTTGAAAGTGAATAAGAAGAAAGGAAAGGAATATCAGGAAAACATGTTCCTTCCTATAATGTCCTGGTCATTTGATTGCTGGAGATACCCAGTGCGATTTTCTGCTCTTTTAATGAGAAATTCTTCTTAGGCCCAAAGAAACTTCCAACCAAAATATTTTCAGTTTGTTCAGCCCTACAAATGAGTTTTCTTTTTGACAAATTTTGGTTTTTTGAGATGACAAAATGTTTTGAAAATTTCCCAGCTAACTCCATTAATTTCTTCCCTAAATGAAAACAATAACATTCTTCCCAGCATTGTTGCAAAATATTTGTTTATATTTGTTTCAAAACTGAGTTGACTAAAGAGATTGTAATTTTAGCAATCTAAGTAATTTGTTTGAAAACAGATACAAGGGAAACAAATCACAAATTAAAACTTTTACTGGTTTAGCCCTGCTGGAACTATTTAAAATAGATTTTGCTAAGCAAGTAGATTTTGCTAAGCTAAGCATTTGGGGAGGAATATTTCTTTACATGGGAAGGAAGTGCATAGATGAATTGATGTATTTTCACAATATGTGGAGTTGAAGCCTAATTGTAGATTAATTTCCCTTGCATATGTTAATTATTTTGAAGTGCTTATAATGTAACAGTTTAAGCTCAAGTGCAGAAAATATTATAATATTCCTACTCTTGGTTTATCTGAACAGGGGGAATTTGTCTCTTGTTTGTTGTCACTCTTGCGACAAATGACTGATAGACATTATCAACAGCTTCTTGATAGCTTCAATACAAAGGAAGATCTGAGGGTGAGTAGCAGAATTGTATTTCCATTTGTTTAGGTCTCCTTGACCCTTTTTGATATATTTTTCTTTAAGATATCCCCATGCTTTGATGAATCACTTCAGTATTTAAATGGAATCTGTTTTTCAGATTAGCTAATTATTTCACACATTTTCTTGTGTACTTGAGTCCACTCTTACAGTGGGGCAAGGATTCTGTTGCTTCTACAATGACAGCAGAGAGAATATGGAGGGACTGTGTAATTGCTTTAAAACCATGAACTTTGCCTTCAAACCTGTTTTAAAGATGATGTCAATCTAAGGTTACGCTGCT
Source organism: Manacus vitellinus (assembly GCF_001715985.3). NCBI lineage: Eukaryota > Metazoa > Chordata > Aves > Passeriformes > Pipridae > Manacus > Manacus vitellinus. The sequence goes on along the minus strand of NW_021940682.1, from coordinate 40,452,761 downwards.
CTTCTTGATTCTTTCTTTCAGGTGGCTGGGGTTTTTTTGTTTTGTTTATTATTTGCTTATGTTTTTCATTCATTAAATTATATATGGCAATAGCAAACATGCAGCTTGAGAAATGCACATTCAACTAACTCTCCAGTTTTCTCAGCTGTGCAGCAAGTCCATTGACAGGAAGATGTGTCAGGCTTACAGCCTGTCTGCCTAGTTCAATTACGAAAAAAAGTAGCTGCAGAGCTCTTTCAAGGCGGCTTCTACCAGTTTCATTAATTGATTTACTGGGTTTGTAGAGATATAGCATTTTTGATTTCTTTTTTGTAGGAGGGGGTGAATTAAAAAAAAAAAGTTAAGATTTTCTACATAAAGATAGACACTAAGATTTCCACTCTCTTAGACCCTGAAAAGCTTATATAGTACCATATTTGATCCTCACAAAAAATCTTTATGCACATTATTCAGCCAGTAATTATGTCCTAGTGTGATAGTGTATTTTAGATGTTAAATTGCCATTTGATAAACTTAAGTACTGCCTTGAAAAGGGGAGTCCAGTCATGGTGCAGTTTTAGATTTCTTTAAATTCCTGATAGGTGTTTAGCGTTGTTCTGAAGAGAGCATCCCACTTGTGAGTGCCTTTGCTTTAAGTGAGATGGTCACATTGAGCTTGAAAGATAGAAAATGCTGCTAAGAAGTTCTCATGAATCAAGAGCACTACCTAGAAGTTGTATAGGGTGGATGATTTTTATACCAGTATCACAGCATCTGTTTTCACCTAACATAGTTGCTATGCTTAGACAATTTTTAGTATATATTGTGGAACCTAGGCATTTTTTAATGAAAAAAATTTCCCTTTTGTTTGAATTCTGAGCAGGTATTCCTGGAGGTTTCAAGCTTCATTTTTGTTTGATGTATCTGTGAAATACAATGTTGAGTTTATTCAGACTTTTCTTCCTTATAGAATATGAAAAATCTCTAGAATTAATGCTTGAATGGTATTTGATTTGACACATTTGAATTCCCCCCACGCACATACACTACTATTATGCAGAGACATATGGAAAGCAGCTGTAGCCAGTGCCATGAGCTATCAAAATAGAGGTCTTAAGAACTGAAGTCCACACAGTTTGTTATTTCCATTCATATCTCATTGAATCAGCATCAGCTCTACAAGTGACTCAGTGGCAGCAGTCTGATTATCATTAATGCAGCATGCCTTGTCTCCTGAATCTTAAATAATATATTGTTTTTTCCTCTCACTTGAAAATATCAAATATCACTGAGAGCAAGACAGAAAGATGAGAGCTAGTGTGTGAGGCTGACACTGCTGTTAATCATAAGGTGACACTGCTGTTAATCATAAGGTAATTTTGTATGTCTTAGGTTATCTAAACCATCTTACTGCTTTATTTTTCTGCTTTGATTGCCAAGTGTAGAACTTCCTTGTATTTTGTTCTGCCTTAAGATATGTGCCTTAGGAAATGATGTCATTACAGCTAAATGAAAATTCAGAAGGCATAAATATCTGTGATAAGAACTTTTTTTTAGAGTCTGAAGTAATAGCCACAGATAATCTTGTGCTTAGTCAGGATTTAAACTTCACTGGCAACTCCTTGAGCTTGCTATAGTTTTGACTCCTCATTTTGCCCCCATTCAAAGATGTGAAAGTGAGTTGGGTGGAAGTTGGGTGAGTTGGTGTGGAAGCTACATTACAAGTTACAGATCTGATACAAGGTTTCCAAGGGACTTATCTCTGTGTAACCTAGGCCTTTGAATTGCTATCTGCTCTGCTTTTTTTCTGTGACTGCCTCTGATTATAATTAACCATCTATACTGAATGATTAGACACTTGCATCACCAGACATTTCATCTTTCCTCCACACTAATTCTAAAGGCAATTATGTCAGATATTTGCATGAATGTATGTTTGCACAGCATTTGTGATACAATTAATAAAAATGCCCCTACCAAAGCACTTCTCCAAACAAAAATTCACTCATGAAAGTACTTGCAAAAAAGGAATGAAGGTTTTATCATCCTATCAAATTATATTTGCAATTCTTAATATTTTTTTTAAACAGCCTATGCCAAAATTACTGAAGGCTGTTTCCACCTTGTTAAACACAGAATAGCAAAATAGAGACTTTGAAGGAATGACATGTACACATTTTTAAATTACATACATCTGAGTGATACATTAAGCAAGTGGTTACTTATGGAAATATTCCCTCTATTTTGTAAATATATTTATCTTAAGTAATTGACGTGGTGACTGTTTTTGTCAGTTCTTTGAGAGGTTTTTTCTGCATAAAGCAGAAGATAGAAGAAACATTTTATGTTTGAAAACATGCAAACGAAGTAAAAAAGAACTGACAGGGATTTCATGGCTGAGTGGTAGAACCGGGGACTATATTTCACTCACTTTTTGAAATTGAATTTAAAAAGGCAGTAATTTAAATGTTTTCTTTTATCTTTCAATGTTATTTTAAAGATATGTTCTTTGTGCTTACCACATAATACTATCTTCTTCTAGTAAATATATTTTACAGCAATTTATAGAATAGAGGCACCCTTGTAGGCAGTTATTTGCTGCTGTGAAAAAGCTCAAATATAATTTATGACAAAAGGTAACAGTGAAAATTATAAATAGGAGGAGAGAAGTGGGAAAGTGAATGCAAAACCCAGTATATGTTAGCATACTGTAGCTTTGACCACAGCAGTGTGGCTTTGATCGATATGTGTGGAGGTCTTTAATTAATAGATTAAGAGAAGACAAAGCACCTGCCAGAAGGCCTAGTTTTTATTTATTGGCAGTGTACCCTACAAAATATGGCAGAATAGATACAGAGATCTGATGAAAGAAAAGATAATATTTCTTAGGCATGGATGTAAATCTTACTAGATCTCTGATCCCTCTCTTCCAGCCAAAGGAGCTTGAGCAGGGCAAAGGTGGGTGCTGAGCCCTAATACCAAGTGCAATTTATTCCACTGTTCTCTAATGGCCCCTGGGTCACAGTCTGGGACGGAGTTCTGTAGGCACAGGGAATGTTTCTGGTGGAGGGGCTCATTTCTAGCCAACATCCTTCCCCTTCTATGCAGGGACATCCATTCATGTATGGGACTTCTGAAAGGATAAGTGCTGGGGCAGAGGGGTAGTTCTAAAACAAGTATTTGGGTGGCTTCTGATGTAGCTTAAGAAAGAAGTGAAGGAAAGAAGATCTGGGAAAGGAGTTGGCCACAGGATGGTTGAGTTGCCTGGGCAGTGACAGCTCACTGTCAAACCATGCTCTTTCTTGTTGGCAGTTTGGCACTGTGGATGCTCTACAAAATCTTGTAACCAAGTAACCTAGTAACTCTGCAGTGTGAACCAAATCAATGGATGGTCAAGCAAGCAGCTTCAAAGTGGACTGTTGACTCAAATTAAAATTCTATATAGATATACCCTGAGAAATACAGTGAAGAGTCTGACCTGCTTTACAGAGGATTTTACATACAGGGAAATATGCAAGAAATTCCAAGGCACTTTTTGTTAAATTAATAGGTAGTTCTCAGTCTTTCAGAAGGCTGTGCTTCTCACTTAAGTGTAGGTTGAAAATTTCATTGAGCTAACATTACTGCTCAAGGAAAACCAAACTCTGGTATTGTGATATTATTTAATCATAGAATCATAGAATGGCTTGGGTTGGAAGGAACCTAAAGATCACCTAGTTCCAATACCCTTGCCATGAGCAGAGACACCTTCCACTAGACCAGGTTGCTCAAAGCTCCATCCAGCCTGGCCTTGAACACTTCCAGGGATGGGGCATCCACAACTTCTCTAGACAACCTATTCCAGTGCCTCACCACCCTCATGGTAAAGAATGTTTTCCTCATATCTAACCTAACCTGCTCTCACTTTGGAGCCATTCCCCCTTGTCCTGTTGCTACATGCCCTTGTAAATAGACTCTCTCCATCTTTCTTGTAGGCTCCCTTCAGGTACTGAAAGGCTGCAATTAGGTCACCCTGAAGCCTTCTCTTTTCCAGGCTAAACAAACTGAATTCTCTTCGCCTTTCCTTGTAGGAGAGGTACTCTATTTCTCTGATCATCTTTGTGGCCTCCTCTGGACTTGCTCCAACAGGTCAGTGTGCTGGAGACTCCAGAACTGGATGCAGTATTCTAGGTGTGGTCTCACCAGAGTGGAGTAAGGGAGCATAATCCTCTCCCTTGACCTGCTGGCCACGCTGCTTTTGATGCAGCCTAGGACACGACTGGCTTTCTAGGCTGCAAGTGCACCTTGCTGGGTCGTGTCCAGCCTCTCATCCACTAGCACCCCCACGTCCTTTTCGGCAGGGCTGCTTATCCCCCAGCCAGGGGTTGCCCCGACCCATGTGCAGCACCTTGCACTTGGTCTTGTTAAACCTTATGAGATTCCCATGGGGCCAATTCTTAGGCTTGTCCAGGTCCTTCTGGGTGGCATTCTGTCCTTCAGGTGTAAGGATGTTTAAGTAGTGTGAGATAGTACTAAAGCTTATAGTACTATTACTATCTTATAGATTGTAATAGAGCTATGTAGGAATATTAAGAGATGGTATTTAGAGTATGTAAAAAGACAAAATTACTTCCTTGTTGTCTCTTAAGATAGAAGGCATATGAGACATTAGTTATATCTGTACTCAACCAACCAAATGTTAGTTCATTTATACTTAGGGCAAAAATGTTTTTTAAATGCTAAAATCTGTTACTAAATCTACATTTTGCACCTAATATCGCTAATCATTAAATTGATGACACAATTTTCTATTTTTTCTGTTAAAATCAGAAATAATTAGCCTGATGTTAATGATTCAAAAATTAATGCCAAAGTCTACATTTTCTTTGTTTTAAAATGTACTTGAAATAAAAGATGTATTCTGTTTTTAGCCTAGTTACCTAAAGAAATTAAGTACATATGATCTTCCCCTCTGTCTGTTATTCTTTTCCTAATGACTTTTGAACAAGCTGCCAAATTTCAGCTGTGGCTCATGAGTCTCAAAGGCACTAAGTTTACACCTCACACAACCTTGGGGTTTAAGTCTTCAAATCACTGCATGGTTTCCCAACAACAGCCATTTGGCTTCTTCAGTTCAGCAGTCAGTTAGTTAGATCTCTAACAGCAGCAACAACATATATCATGTCTGGACAACAGACAGGCTAAAAATGGAATATGGGAGAATTTGGGATGTTATTGTGAGATGACATGCAGCAAACGTTCAAGGCGTTGCCATATTGTTGTGATTATGGGATAGAGCTGCAAGGAAGGGAATTTACCTCTAATAACAAACAAACAGAAAGGCAAGCAGAAGTGTTGACATTTAAGTACAAGGTGCAAAACTATAGAGAAATGATCTGGAATAAATATGTTGCTTGTAGAGATACTTCTTTACCTGTAAAGCTGGTCACCTGCATTCAAACTGTATGTTATCTGCAATAAGTATCATTTATACTCTTTAATACAGATAATTTTTTGGCAACTTGCTCAGAAAACAGGTTGTCTCTGTTATGTAATCTTCTCTGGTGGGTGGGTGTGGGGATCTCATCTGCCTTTCCCAACGCCTGCATTCGTCCCCCTTTACAGTGATTCTCTAATGAAAGACATCTGTTGTGCCATGCCTGTCATCTACACTTGGATAAATGCACTTCAGAATATATTTTGATGTTCAAAATTGTTTGGTATTCTTTGGCTGTATCTTCCTCTCATCTGTGTTTCAGGCTAACTCTCCACAAGTGTTGTGGGCAGAATCAATAGCAAACATTTCAAGGTCAGGTGCTGCACTGATTCTGTTAGGCGTGTTTATATCACTTGCCTCATGCTCTTTGTGTTGTCAAAAGCTCCATTTTCTTACTAAAAGAATACTAGCAGTGCTATACAGAATCAAGATAGCCCATTAGAATTATTACCCTTGATGTTAGTTTTATTTGTGAAAGGAAAAACTGAAAAAAAACATGCTGAGAGGAATAGGTTTTTTATTTATTAGTGAGTTAAATGACATAGATGATAATGCTAAAAGCTTTCAAGCAGTACTTTCTACATTCAAAGTAGCTCACATGTGTTCACTGTTTTTATAGATTTAGCAAATGAAGCAGAATAGTTAGGTGACCTGCACACAGCCAGCCAGCTGCGATACCAGTTATGAGGCCTGGGCATCACTATTGAAGTCACTGGTCTTTGCCAACTCAGTGATAAAATTGTCCTTACACTCTCTCTCTTTCCCACCAAATAATACCACTTTTAGAATAAATCTTGAAAGTGATGAAAACCTGACATGATTAAGGAGATATTCTGAACTCTGGTGTTTGTAAAATGCTTTTTTGATTTGCAAATTGGTCTCGAGATCGCGTTTGTGGAAGTGTATGGGTGGAAACCAAATGCATCTTTGACATTTATCTTATACATTGCTGTCAATCAAATGGCACATTGTATTATTTTCCTCCTTTTAAGAAGAATGGATTAAATCACTATTTGAAGACTTCTTGGGGAAAAAAAAAGAAAAACATTCAGAGGTGTATCTATGTTGAAAATAAATGAATTAATGCAATTTTGCTATTTCTATAATGATTGTTTTTCTCTCTGATTAAAATATTTTTAAAGCTAACCACTCTTTTTTAAAGCAGCAAAGATATATGACTGCTTCTTTTCCTTCCAAAGGATTTCCTGCTGCAGATTTTCACAGTATTTCGGATACTAATACGACCAGAGATGTTTCCAAAAGACTGGACAGTGATGCGTTTGGTTGCAAACAAGTAAGGCATTTTTAATGTTAATAAAAAATATGGGTAGATGCACAGATCATGGTAAAAATAAAATTATATGATATTTGTAATAAAAATTCAATATATCTTTTATAATGCTGTCTGCGACTTTTCATTTTTTAATTTAAGATTTGAAATCTCTGACTTTTTTTACACTACAAATTTTTATAATTTAATCTGTACCTCTTTCTGTTCTGAATTTTACTAAGCACATATAACTGGAAATTCAGAAACACTTACAGAATGAAGCTGCTAAGCATCAACAGCTTTGTTTTCCAAGTACCAAATGACAAGTCTCAACAGATCTTCATTTCAAATCTGTTTATTGAAATGCTGAGTTGGTAAAGATCTGTTTGCTCTCAAGAAGAAATTATCAGCTGTAATATCATTAACGATGTTTTTGCATGTTTGTTCATTAGCATCAGAAAAATCACAAATTTAAAATCACAAATCAAGAAATGAGGTACAGCACAGACAACATTCAAATAGAGCCCTAAGCACTGCTTATTAAGACTTTCAGATGTAACCTGCCTTTCAGCCATTCTTTTTCCACTCAGGCCTATTTTTAGAGAAACAGGTTCCTGGCATTTCTAAGAAGCAATTACAATGAATCTGAAACTATTGACTTTTAGTTCACCTGTATCACCACCTATCCTTTTTTGCAGTCTTATCTTTTAGATCAGATAAGCCAAGCTGAACAGTCAACACAATTATAGAAACATCAATGCCAGCAGAGGAGGGGGGTTGTGTTGGGCAGACCTAGGAATCCAGAATGTAGTATTGACTTAAACTTTCATGATACATATTGCAATGCCTGATTGAAATTGGGTTTTATTCTGCATTTTGCCTGCTGGCTCCAAGGAGAATTTAAATTCATGGTGCCATACTGACTACTAGTAGCAATATTGTTGGTACAATTAAATTTGACAACACTTGCATTCATGATCTATATTTGTTATGTGTGTGTGTGTGTATATGCAAACATAATAGTATTTGTCCAAACTTTGTCATGACTTGAAAAAAAATAACATTTTTTGTTAACTTTTATTACCTCAGTGTTGCTAATCTTGCAAAGTTCGCATTCCAGGGGAAAAAAAGTTAGTAACTAAAGAACTGATATGATAATTTGTTTCTGTGTATGATATTAAACAAGATATGACTGATACCAGCCTGCATCTGGTAATCATGCTTAAGAAATAAATGAGGAAACACAGGAAACAGGGAAAAAGCATAGGAACTTTTAGACTAAATATATAATGTAAGAAATTGTTATATATTTCCGAAACAGCTGGCTTGGCAGATAGCTTTGCAACAGCTGACATGTACAGAACTAAGATTTAGGAACGACCTTGGCACATGTTTCTTGGCTGGTGATCTTCAGATATGCTACAGATGATGATACCAAGTTCTGCAAAGGAGTATTTTTCTTCATCAGTATTTTAGTTACTATCACACATCTCCTTTTATGAGTCGATGTCTTGTTGTTTCTGACCATCTAGAGAGGATCTATGTCCAGTTCTGTCAGGCAAGGAAGACAGGCAGAAGCTAACAATAACTGCTGGTGGGAATTGGCCACAAGAAGCTAACCAGATCGGCTAACTGATCCTGATAACAATTGCATAAGCGCTACTGCCAGCAAGTGGGATGTAATCATACCTTTACCAGTTCAGCTTTCAATGATTGCTTCGCTAGGCATTCATTCCTTTGTGGATGAAGTACTGGTTTGCTACTAAACGGGGGTTGACCAGGTGTGCTTTTATGTGTAGTGAAAACTGAAGCCTCATTATTCCTATGTTCCTACTCTGTTCCTTTTTGAGGCAGCAGAAAGGAAAACCCACTTCTGTTCTTTCTTCATCTGCAAAGCACTAGTTTTTCCAGAGCTGTTTCTGAGTGGGAGCTTCATCCTTTAACTCGTGTCCCCAACTGCAATTGCAGTGGCTGCCTTCCTTCAGCTTCCTCAAGGTGTTCAGAAGCACAGTCAGAGTAGTAGCTTTGCTAGAATAGTCCCAGCCCAGAATCTTTAAGTGCAAAGGAAAGAGCCTAGAGGCAGGGTGCAAAATTAGGGCACTACCCGCCCCACAGAGAGAAGGGCCTGTGAGCTGTTGTTCCTGACCTTCACTTGCTTCACTTCCAATGATTTTAGACTCTTCAGGACTCTAAGCGAAACTTCTTGAACTCCTTGCTCCATTCATGTGTTAAAGAAAAAGCTAGAAGGTCTAGCCCATCTTTTTAAGAGCAGAATCAACTAATCCATTAATATTCTGGGTCTTTTCAAACTCCTGCTTCTCAGGAGTAAAACAATTGTCATGTTTCCCATGTCTGATGGCTGCCTTCTCACCTGCCTGGCCTTACACTCAAGAGACTGTCAAGAGACAATCACTCCTGAAGGCAGTGATTGTCTTGAGAGCTTCACCCACTGCTGCAGTCACATCACCAGCAGCACTGTCTTTTCTCTCCCCTGTCCCTAGAGTAGTATAAAAATTCAAACTGTCTGGTATTTACAGGAAGAGAGATTTAGCCTGTCTGAGCTGAGGGAAGAAATGAGTCTTAGCAGGGATATAATCAGGTAATAAGCTTTTCCCGGGAGGGGAGGAGAAATTCTTTTTTTCCTCTTATTTGTATATGCAGAATTGCTATTACCTGAAAGATTTTTAGATGTCTACAATGCCATAATTTTTACAATATACAATATTTCCATATAAAAATATTGCTGCCCCTTGGCTTCTAGGTTGTTTTTTTCTTTCTCATTGCAGTGTTTTCAGAAATTATGTAGCATCTGGTACTTGGGTGCTGTCTGGGATAAAAAAAAATCAAAACAGAAGATACTGTGAGCTCAAGAAAGCAAATCTGTAACTATCAAGAAATTAAGATGCTTCATGAAGACACGTGTGATCTATAATCCTGAGTGTTCTGATGCTCAACATGAAAAAGTATTAATGGCTAGCATTATGAACTACCAATTGACTTCTAAAATTTGAGAAATAATGTAACATTTAAAAAGGCAGACTTAGCACTAAAGCAGAGAAATAGATTTTTTGAATTGTGTTCTGTAATGGAAGAAGAACATGCAAAAGATCCTTAATGTATATTAGTATCTAGCAGTCAAGCAATGAGACAAATAACTGTTTAAAGCTTCATAACCATGTAATATCTGTTGTGAGATAATCAGCATACATGCAGCAAAGCAAAATCATTACTTATGGTTATCTGATATCCCTAACCTGGATGTTACTACTGAGTGACAAAATATGGTTTTACATATACTATGGGAAATATAGTTTTAATTTCTTTCACTATGGGGAGAGACTTTCTTTCTACACCAAGTAGGTAGTAAGCTAGCTTGCTGGCCCTGTAAGTAAAGCTTCTACTTGTAACTGCAAAGAAGCACCACATGACATAGGAAGATGTCTGAATCAGTTGCCTAGTACCAGAGATAAATAAAAATATTTATAACAAAATATACCTGACTGAAATTGAAGTTTCTGGAGAAGGCCTTTGCAGTGTCCCTGTCAATTGGAAATCACTGTGTAATGGTCATTTGCTTCAGTTACCCTAAGGTTAGGAAAAGAATGACTTGTCTAATGCTTCAATTGTCTGGCATCTTTTGAGAGCATCCAACAGACTCAGCTGAACTCCAGGTATATCAATTGAGAAGACAGTTGGAGAGCAAAGGAGTTTCTATTTGTTGCTGAGCAAAGGTTTGATATTCATACATACTATGCCTATGTATTATTGAACAAAGAACTAATTTTCTGCTGCTCTTGGTATGCAAGAAGCTTTAATTTTCAAGATCTCTGTGTAATTAACTATGTCTGTCCTTTAGCATTTTGATGAATGGTAGAGATGCTAGGTCATCCAATCCTTAACTTGAATTTTATAAGCACACAAAATGGATTTATGAATAGTATTATTTGTAGTAAAATGATTGATCTGTAAAATAAGTATGTTGTTACATAGTATGTTGCATTTCAAATGTATATACTGAAAGTTGGGCATAGCAGAGAATCCTTTTGATTCTCAAATTCAGTAATGAGTGAAATACATTATTATTTTTTAAAAAGTAACTGAAATTGAATACACAGTAAAGAAAGACATCGAATTAGCATTAGTTTCACCATTATGGCACCTTTGAAAAATCCTGTTATCTCCCATGGAGTAGGAGTCTGAGACTCCTACAATGAACAAAAATTCTTGCTTTTATGTAATACACACTGTTGCTCACAACATTTTTGCTTTTATGTAACACAAAATGTTGATAACAGCTGAACCTGACATTCAGTCTGTCATGAAAAGCATGCATATAATAGGTATGCATGTATGAATAAGTTTATAAACATACAACAATAGATACATACACTTATACATGACTCGAGGTTTATTTCATTTCTTTATGAAATATGAAAGAAACTTTTTCTGTTCAAACATCTCTGTGTTCAAGAATATTTCACTCTGGATGACTCTTTCCGTCTAGCAAAGGATGGAATGACAAGCTAATGTTATATATTTTTCCCATATCAGCATGAAAAAGGAAAACTTTTGTTTTCTACCGTTGGCTGCCCAGGCAAAAGCCAGGTTGCCAGAGCACAGCCCAGGCAGTAAACAATCATTGAACTTCTGCATGTTTGAAACAGTAGAAAGGTTTGCTCTGAAAATCTGATGGAAAAGCTACTCCATCAACAGTGGTCTGACCAGACCTTGGGTTAGTATCCTGTGTATGAGCTCAGAATAATTTAGCAGCTAAAGGCAGAGGTTTTTCTCCTGCAAAACCGTCAGTGATTCTGAACAAATATGTGGCAGGTGGTAAGAGGAAGAAAAGCAAGTCTTGTCATAAACTCGGTGGTTTATAGTTTAATATGCAAATGGATTTCAAATAAATGTTGTTGTTTGGAAATTGTTGGCTGGGAAGCAACTTGGAATGTGAGTACTGTACCAGATCAGGCAGCTTTCCCTCTGGCTTCTGTCTCTCCTTTGTGCATTTTTGCTTTCTTTTTAATAAAACTAACATTATTGATAGGAAAAGAGGAAAGAGCACCCCAAACCTTAGCTTGTTTTCTGTCCTACCTGATTTTCGATTGTTGTAGATTCAGAATAATGGATTGTGGGTCAAAAACAATGTCATCTTTCTATGTTCAGTCTGATGTTTTGAGGTTTTTTTCTACAACACATACACACTCTCATGCTACAGACCCACATTTTATCAACTAATCCATATTTTATCTTTGGCTTACCAAATAAATAAAACCTGAGCTAAGTTCCCTATAGCAATAAATACTTGCATTGCAATTATTCTGTTATCTCAGGAAAATTCTTCAAAAAATATTCTAAAACTTGCATTTAAGATTTCTACTTTATTCACTTTTTCATAAGAATTGAAGCAGATCTTTCTCTTCAGTTTCACCTGCCATGGAAAGAATTTAGCAAGAAAGGAATTGTCTCAGACATAAATAGAACTATATAATGTAAACTTGGCAGTATGGTTATGGATCTTATGGAATTTTCTCTTGAGTAAAATTTTTCAGGGTTTTATTATTTTGGACTTAGATTGCAGTTTTATGTAGCAATAGTTCTGATGAACTGACCTTTTCTATCAGAACATCTTCCTGAAATATGCAAACTATTTCCATTTTGTGAAACATGTGGGCTGTAAGTTAAATCATACACAACAGCAAGAATGACAGGGCTCTTATCTGTACCTTGATTATTAGCTTTGCTTATATTGCATTTTGCTAATGTTTCACTTTGTCTTCCATGTTGTAACAGTGAGGGCTGTACACAGGCTCTAAGTCCCCACAGGGGAAAAAGTGGGGTAACCTATACAGATGAGTGCTAAATATGGAACATTACTTGGATAGAAAAGCTACAATATAATTATTGAGAAAATAATATGTATGAAAATGACTCGAGCAATGGAATAGGAACAAATGAAAATTGAGACTCCAGCAGTGTTCTAAAAACAGTCTCAGAACTGGCTGTTAAAGGTGTTCAGGCACACCAAACAAGAAGGTAAAGTTTGGCAGGGACAGTAATTTTAAAAGCAGAGAGTCAGAAGCAAACATTTGAACAACTAAAATGCCTAAATTATACATAGCCATTTTTTATTCATAAATGTGAAGAGTGAAAAAGTGCCAGAAGAAAAATATAATTTGTCTCCTAGGTGGGTTGGCTAACATGTAATTCTTCAGTGTTGTGAAGATGAAAACTATGATAGCTTTAAAATATATATTTTGGTGTAATTATATTTAATTTTTTTTTAGTCCTGAATGCATTGCAAAAAACAGTAAAAAAAAGACGTTCAAAATATGGAAAAGGAAACAAATTTTAGCATTGTAACAGCATACAGGTCAAGAACTATGTTCAAAGGCAAACTAGATGTATTAATAGTAGAAAAATGGTAATTAAAAGAAATGTATAGTTATAACCTTTTTCTCAGAAGATCATTAAGCAGTTGATTGTTGTAAAATACATGACTATAACAACAAAAAGATCATTCTATGTTTATCTTTTTTTTCTCCTCTGTAAGAATCCACTGTTGACTACTTTCAAAAAGAATTTAATGCTTTATATGGATTTTTGGTCTGACTAAATATGTTAAAAGACAAAAGTGTTACAGGGGTTAGTTTAAGGGTTGAATAACTGAAATGAGGTATACTGAAATAATCTTTAAGGATGTTTTATTTCTGTACATTACCAAAGTTTGTTGCTACAATGAACAAAGCTGTCATTGGTCACTGGTGTCAAGCACTGTTAAAGGATCTTGGTTGTATATATTTATTTAAGATAGATTATTATAATTCAGGAAGGTGTCAATGTAGGGCATTGTATGACTGTTTACAACATACAGCATAGAGATCTTTAGAAGCAGATCTTTCTCTCAGAGCCCATACAGTTTTGCATTTATCTGTTGTCACTAAAAAAACTCTGTCCGTAGAGCTGTGGACAAATTGAACTTTGAATACTGGTGATTACCAGATACTTTATATTTATAGTCTATATGCACACATTTTCAGTACAAAGAAAGCTGAAAGCAAATTGCACAACTATATGTATTAATGCTATTAGGACAAAGTGTGTATTGTCTGATATCAGAATTATTTGCAGAACAAAATTTATTATTTGTCTTGATCAATTATATTCTTCTATATAGAATGTCTGTTTTCAGACAAAAACACACTTTTATTATCTTTTTCTTGATGTGAATGTACTCTGTCAATAGGTGCTGTTAGTAGTCAGATATTTGTCTATGTTGAAAATGTGATATTTAATGCTGCCAGACATGCTACATCATTTCTTCACTGGAAAATTGTCTGGCTTTGAGTATTAAATATGAATTTCTACTTATTGAAAACTCCTGTCTTTTTCATTCTTTTCTTCCCAGTGTGATCATTACTACAGTCTTGTACCTTTCGGATGCCCTTCGTAAAAACTTCTTAAATGAAAACTTTGATTACAAGGTATGGTAAATGAGAGATGCAGTAGCTGTTACATCATCCTGTGACTTGGTGGTTATTTAACTTACCTCCAGCATCTAAACAGCTTAAACATGTACTAAATCAGCAATTTCAAGTGCTCAGAGATTAAGTTTTTTCTTAAATACAGGATTGTCTTAAAAATCATGAGTGCTGTGAGGTTTTTTAGTTTCTTTTTATTTTTCATTTTGTTATTTCAGCCTCCATATTAGACTACTTATTCAGGATTTTTGCATAGCAATTTTTTTGATCATTAAATCAAATTTAGTTATTTGTCTGTTATTTTTGCATTATTACAGAAAGAAAAATATTCCATTTTTAACCGATGGAAATTTATCAAAAATGTAGATTTGCATTCTGTAGTTTCTCTCAAGACCAATTAACATGTTGTGAAATTAAAATTAGAAAATTATGACACTTCATGGTGAATGTAGTTAAAGATGTTAGTGAGTGCCTCATATAGTAAAATATGGCACCTGTGCTAAACTGTGAATTACGGATTATGCTTTTAGGATTCAGATGAGAAGATCTAGGAATGTATCTGAAAAGACCCATTCCTATGGAAACCTGAATGAATATTCTGCACAACTAAGAGAAAGAGACATTGGTCCAATTGCTGCATCATAAAAAGTGCAGTATTTCCTTCCTAGAGAAGACAGTGAGCTCCTGTTGACTTCCAGCAGGGTTGTGGATGCTTCGCTGAAAATCCAGGCTCACGTTAGATAGACTGGCAGGAATGCAGATTTATCTATTTGGCATAACTGGCCATAAGGAACCCTATTCTGTATGAAGTTCCACAAGTTCAGAGACTCATAAAAGAATTGACTATATACAAGACATCTATGTTCCTTAAACTTGCTTAACAATGTTATTACTGTCTGCAGAACTGCAGTGTCTGGAGTAGGGCTTCTTTCTTCCTCCTGTCATGGAGCATCTATAATTGGGTTATAATGATTAGTATTTCACTTCAATTTTATCTCTAAATCTTCTAACTAGGACATTCAACTGCTAATTCATAAAGCATGTGCACAAAACACCTTTATATTTACAATATGTTAAGAAAACCTGGCTTTGGTTTTGTCCAGTGAAGGCTGCAGCAAGTGAGACTTGCAAATAGCATTATAAAGTGTGATGGACAGAGAATGTCAGTTTTGTTATGTGATAGTTTTGAGGTGTCAGTGTTTTTTGGTTTTTGGACTTAACGTCATAGTAGTTTGATATTTAAATATACCAAATTTAAAAGGTATAGTTTTCTGACTTGAAGGAATGAAAAAACCCAATCTTTAACTCTGAAACCTTTACCTGTAAGAGATTTGGGATATATAAAATAGATGTATTTCTGCTGAACATTTTGGGGTTGGTGAAAAGCATATTTGGATGCAAAGAAATCTAGTCAAAACCAGTCTGAGTAACTGATTAGTTGACACTGAAACAAGTGCTATGATTTGAAAATTTGCATCTTGAATGATCATAAATTGTGGTACTGAGAAAAGGAAATAACCAAATGCCATACGTTTATTGTAGATATGGGATTCCTACTTTTTTCTTGCTGTCATTTTTATAAACCAGTTATGTTTGCAACTGGAGATGTTCACACCTTCCAAGAAGAAAAAGGTTTTAGAGAAGTAAGTATTGCTGTCAGCTTCTAGAAAACTGTAATATATCAAAAACTTCTCAAAATGTAAGAAGTTGCAGAAGGGCCCACCCTTTTGGGTGATAATGTAACAGTATGTCCATTGACTAGAACGAGAGTTGGTTCTGGCCCTTTCTGTAGGTCTTCACAGCTGATAGCCTTCATACAAGTGCCTAAATTGATTCAGGTACTGGGAGCAAAATAGCCATGTTGCAGCAGTGCCAGCACTCATTGCCAGTTCATGCATAAGTCAACTCACACTTGTTCAGGTGTTTCTGCCAGGCACTGCACTGTTGTCTGTATGAATTAATCATATTTCGTTAAGGTAGAGCAAAACTATTTGTTCTCAGAGAGACAGCTAAAGCATTTTACTGCAGAAGAATAGCTTTTTCTTCACAGCTGCGTTACCGATGTATAGCATAGCATTTTGACAATATTTCAAATAAGCCCGGGTTTAGGTATCTGCCTTTAGCCAGGTACAACGGAAAGAGAAAAAAATTCGAAGAAATCGTCACTTTTAAAGTATTTTTGTATGGACTACAATTGAGACATTTCATTTAACAATGTCACAGAATGGCATATAAAGTTGATTTTCTTGAATCATCTTTCACTGTTTTGCTTTATTTTTTAATAAATTGCAGATATGGTGACATGAGGGTAACAATGGGATGTGAAATCTTCAGTATGTGGCAAAATTTAGGTAAGTAATTAAACACATCATTGGGAGCTCATAAAATAAAGAACAATAATTATTTCCTCACCTATTAAATACACTTCCCAGTGATAGAGGAGTTGTTGATAATTATGTTCACGTGAAGTCTTGATTCAAGTTTATGAAAAAGCTTGTCATCTGTATTTCCCTTCTTTATAGCTAAACCCAACTTTCTAAGCCTTGGTACTGTACCTAAACTATCCCTATTTCTTCACAGAGAACTGAAAAAATACCATCAGAGAAAATTAAGAAAGTACTACTCTTTTTGGGTAGAATTATTATGCCTTGAAATATACTTACGTTCCTAATTTTAGTCCTGTTGCCAAACAATTTAAGGAAAAGACATATATCTTAATTCTGAAGCTCTCCTGAGATGCTGGATTTGCATCAGGTCTTCTCTGAAGCCCTGGTTGCACTAAAATATAAAGGCATAAACAAGTCAGTGACTATGTTTAAATGATACATTGGACAACACTGAAAAAATACATGCTTGGATATATACTCAGTAACATTTTTACATTTTTAAGTAGTAACTGTGCAAACTGTTTGTAAGTATGAGCATCAGAGAAATGCAATTGAATGTTGTTTGGGAAAAAAATCAAAAGTGAGTAGAAGATTTGGACACTATATTTGTCATTTTTATATTTCAGTTATTCAGTAGTTCATTAAAGGGCTTATTAAAGATATGGTGACTATCATCTGTGGTTTCTGAGATACTGTCATCTCAATTCTATAAACCTTTTCCCCAGAAAGATATATAGTTGTAAAAAAGTGGTCTTTCTGATGAGCCTGTAGAGAGACATGTTCAAAATAAGAAATATTTGCTTATTCATATCTTGTTAACATTTGATGTGTAGCATATTTTACTTATTTACAGTATTTAGTATTGCTTACTTATTCTAAAGCATCCCTCTAAATTATGTGGATACATGATGGGTATTTCTAAACTGGTATATCAAGGATCCATTGCTGGGTCCCATCTCCTTTCTGCATGCACACCTGCATGCATCATCTCCTCACTCACATTGTTTTCTGCTGAACAGAAACCTGACATGCAGGCAAATGATACCCTTCCATGGGGGTGATTTTTGTGGGGTACAATATGGAGCTCATCTGTAATGTGTCCAATTAAATACTACAGTCAGGATATTTATTATGATTGGTGTTATGCTTGTCAGCATTTTACAGTTCTTGTAGCAGTAGGAGTCATTGAAAGGCTTGATCCTAGTACAGCCACCTTGCTTTCATATGGATATGCATCCTAGGATGTTTCCAGAAAAGGGAATTCTTTTTTTCCTTTGCACAAACACAGACACTGAGCAGAGCAGCAAGCTCTTCCTGAAAAATCAAGAGGTAGGCTGGATGTAAATTAATTCCCCAGCTTGGAAAATCAATGCATCTTGATTCATAATCACTCTATTTTGAAGATATCAGAAATCTTACTTGTGGAAAACTGAAACTGGATTGTCAGTCTTTACTATATGCCATTTCTAGCTTTTCTGACAAGAACTTAGTTTTCTGCTAAGCAGAACATGGTGAGATAATGGAAGATGTTTAGCACTGATTTTAAAAGTACATGTTTTGAGAACAGCTGAGTCATATCTTCCGTTTCCTGCATTTGAAACGTGTATTTCCATTTCTATATTCCCAAAATTAAAGATAGATAAAAATCAAAGTACTTTACTCTTTTTGGTGAGCACAGAATATCGGACAGTTGACCATTTTGTAAACACAAGGATGTAGAGCTTAGGAACCAAACCATTTCTGTGAAATATAAATAAAGTGCCCAGAGAGTACTTTGTCTGTCTTTGACCTCCTTCTGGAGGACTAACGTGGGATACAGCTAACCCACTGTCACTTCTGAACTCAGTATTGCATAATAAAATCTGATAAATTATTTCATTCTTCAGACAGTATTTGGATTGCTTGATAACTCACAGGACACTCAATCCACATTCAAGTTCATGTTCATTTTCATTTTAGGGGAACACAAGCTTCACTTTATTCCAGCATTGATAGGCCCCTTCCTGGAAGTGACCTTGATCCCTCAGCCAGACCTGAGGAATGTAATGATTCCCATTTTCCATGACATGATGGACTGGGAGCAAAGGCGAAGTGGCAACTTTAAACAGGTACTTTGTGTGAAGCTGTTTTTAAAACAGGACTGAAATCCAAGCACTTCAGAGAGTCCTGGGGAACTTGAACCTGGAGTTCCATTGGTAGTTCAGGGTGGAGATGGTAATCGCAACTATACCTGTTGGAGAGGGATTACAAGGGTTTGTGTTTTTAGTCTCTGCAGGACTAGTAAGATTCTCCAATTAATACTATCATGTTAGTAAAGTAAGATGAGGGATAAAATCCATGGCCTGCTGAAGTGAAGAACAAAACTTGAGTTGTTTTCAACAAGGCAGTTGTGGTGGTTTTTCACTTCTGCTTTACAGTAGTACAGACTACTACTGTCAGATAGGATTCAACTAGCTTCCCTTTCAGTTAGTATGAGAGAAGATCAGATATTCCTTCTGAGGAATGTCCTTCTGTAAGGATCCAAGATCCTGTAAGGATTCTTGTTGCTCAAACACTTTCTTAATGGGCTAGGAAAGAATGACCAAGCATGCCATCTGCTCCTGCAGCTCCCACTCATTCTTTCAGATTTCCTCAAACCATTTTTCAGTACCCTCCTTCCTGCTGCTTCAAAATGAAGGAAGCAGAAGTATTTTAATTACTCCCAGAGAATCATAATGCTTTGGGTGGGAGCTGTATCTGAAAAAAAACCCAAACTATTAAGAAAGGAGGAGTGCATGCAATGTAAGTAGATAGCTTTTCACTATCAATATATGTTTATCCTTAAAAATTACCATAGAAGTGTTATGAAGAAGTGAGAAGGTAAAAAATCCTCTTTTTCTGCTTCTCTATGTTTTCACCTTGGGTTTAAGTGTAAATTGTAATAGATTTATTCTCTAATAAAATATCATGACAACAGCTTGGTTTCTCCCCTAGATTTGTGGTTGCTAATATATTACTGATAAAAAGGAGGTTTGAAATGTTAACACACAGTGTAGCATCACCTCTATATTTTTTATAATCAATATACTTAAAAATATTCATTGAGGGAGTCATTAACCACCAGATATTTACTGTAAGATTCTTTGATAGCTAATATGTAAGTCCAACAAATTTGATTTCTAACCAAATACACTGGCAGATAGGGAGGGTTGGGAAAGTAAGTCTAAGCTCCCAAAAATTCTGAACAGTATAGACATTTATAAATATTAATTTATAAAGAGTGGGGTGCAGGTCAGAAAAGATTATATTTTTGCTTAAGTCTAAAAAATTAGCTTGTGCTTGCAGCCCTGCGATGAGAATTCAGGCAATTTATTTGGGCTGTGTGCTTTTCCTCTGACTCCATAAATAGATAGCTGCCTTAGCAGCAGCAAATGCTACTCAGCCTGTAGTTTTAAAGTCATGTTGCTCAATTTAAATTAGCTCCCTCCCACAAAAAAAAAGTCACTGAAAAAAAAAAGAAAGCCTCACAAACCTTGGGAATGATAACAGCTTCAAAGAGATGAAGTGACTTATCACATGATTGACCAATAATTCTAAAATATGCATTTAGCAAAGTCCCTTACATAAAACCAGATCTTCCCTCCATTTTCTCTAATCTCATTAAAGGAAAAAGAAGCTGTTTACACCACACTTATATGTTGCAGGTGGAAGCAAAGCTGATTGACAAACTGGACAGCCTAATGTCAGAAGGTAAAGGTGACGAAACATACCGAGAGCTCTTCAACAGTATGTGAGTAATGTGTTTATCTTACACTAATTCCTTGAGTTCAGTTGGTTTTATCAGATGCTGATGTCATTGTAGAGAAGTAATGCTAAAAACAGTTGTGAATCTCATTTTTTTCCTTTTTTCTTTTTTTTGTTAAAATCTGAAGAATAAAACATTTCATGGTGGTGTATAGCATCTGTAAAGTCTGGCAGTACTTCTTGCATGCAGCTATAATTGGGAAAGGCTAAATCTGTTATATCACTGAACATTACCTACTAATTTTAAAATCAGAAAAGCAAGAAATGCATCGTGATTGCATAGGGCACAGGTGGAGTTTAGATAGAATGTTTTGAAAACTGGGCATGAGAATTCAACAAAAAGCATTTAATTAGCACTTTTCTATTGCCAGAAACTTTTACTCCTCTGAGTAATGTCACTTGTTGGTTTCTTGTTTGATGTAAACAATTTTGTTTATTCCGATAAGATTTTTTTTTTATACATTACTGGTTAAGTTTTTAGTATTTTTTAATAAATGGCATGTCACTTCAATCTAATAGAAAAAGCTAACGATAGTGTTGAAGTCCCTATAACCATGAGTTATCCCAGTGACTGAAATAAATGATTGTCACAGGGTACAGGTACAAAATAACTAACAGAACTCTGTCTCTATTGTTCTTTAGAACTCAATTCCACCAAAGTGCAAGATTTCACTTATTTCTGGTGTGTTTATTTTAGTAGGAGATGTATTGTTCCTCTTCAGGATTCCAACCTGCTGTATTTTCTTCAGTACTATTAAATACATGATGTTTTTCTGTTTATATGGCTTCTTAACCATTGTTTCTTCTTTAAGTATTATTTTTAGCTCTCTTGTCTTTGCTTAAAGAACATTCAGGTTTCGGTGTCTGTGAATAGCAAGCACCTTATAATCTATAATTTTACTGAGTTGAAAAAAAGAGAGTTCCTAAAAATTTATCGTGTACAGAAGCTAAAGTGGGTAGAGAGATTAGGCAGAATATTATGAAATTGAATGAATAATGGCAAGCAACAGTACAGTATGCTGAAGCAGAACTTTCTCAAAATTATTCATGACATTTTCATAATATGAGTAAAGATAAAAGGTATGTTGATTTCATTATTTTAGTGAAACAGTATTCTAGCTGCAAAATTAAGTCATTAAGGGAAAAGCTTAAATTATAAAATGAAGTCTAAATGCATTCTCGTGTGCAAAATACATCAGTTTGTCTATCACTGAAATAACTTAAAATTCTATAAGAAAGCATATTAGTATGAAATATAATTTATAATTTTTTATGGTTTTGAGTTAGATTTAAACTGGTTGATGTTAAACTAGATACAGTGAAAAATGTTGACAGCCTTTTATAAATCTAAATGCTGAAGACATAGACATAATAATTTAAATTGCAAAATGTCTCACAGCATCAGTATACTTGTTGTTTCTGTTGTGATATAGCAGAAGTTAAAACTAAACTCTGGGAAATTTCAGAATAACTGCTCAAGTTCACTCCCAGCTTATGAAAATAGTAGTATTTATCATTAGTTTTTTACTAAGTTTGATTAACTCCTCAAGAACGCTTGTAGAAGATACTAATCTAAAATGGAGGATGACATAGTGTTCTAGGGTATGTGAAGGAAAATTATGAAAATCAGAGGGACAGTTTAGGGAGCTGAATGCAAGAGATGGGGTCAGCCTGAGATTTTGGTTGTTGGGTTTTTTGTATTTCTTCCATGGATAATTTAATCTAAGCAATATTAGAGTAGCCTGTGAAATAGAAATACAGTTTTGCAGCAAGCAGTGGTTTTTGTAGTCTTTAATGGGAGCAAATGCTACAATATTACCTATCTTTCTGAAAATTAGGCATGGTTACTTTTGATATGTACAGCTGGGAGCCAAGGGGATGCACATACCTACCTGCTTTAGATACAGTCTGGTCACTGCAGTGGGTGTATGCTTTCAGGTTTTGTTATGCTTTCTGTTTAATTTTTCTGAATTGGAAAATTAATTTAAATTGCTCAACGCCCATGTTAGTTGCTTTTTTTTTTTCCTGGAGACAGTTAAGGCATTTCTACTATGTTGTTTATCCCTCTTAGTGCTTTGTAGAACATACTAACCTCTTGGCTATGCTTTGAGACCTGTAAGAACAGAGATTCAATTCTACCTAGATATAGCCATGAGGAACCCAAGGGGTATATTTGACTAGCTTTTTCATTTTGAGTGTTTGTTCTGTGCGTTCTGGTGGAAGATGTGTGGGGGAGAGAGGGAGGCATGCATCAGAAGGCAAGTCATAAATTTTTTCAACTGACGACATTGATGTCGGTTTGAATAAGTACTTTGAATGTATCTACACAACTCATTGTTAGAAATTGTATGTTTATAATGAATATACCAATACATATTTAAAGAAAATGCATAAGTCAAATGCAGATGAAAACAATCTTTTTTAAAAGTCATACTTCTGCTGTTTTTCTAGAAGAACTATAGGTCATTATTTTGATGAATTTAGGTTGAAATGTTCCTGTTTAACATAGGGTTGAAAGGAAACAGAAAAGAAAAATCAGTGCAGTAATCAAGGCTTAATAATGTAACAGGCTCTACTCTTATTTCTTGTTAGACACTAAAACTTCTTTGTAAGGAACGTAAGGTGTTCAAAAGTGAATTAAAGTAGCTGTGTATTCTGTATGAAAAACAGAGATGCTGGCTTCGTGCTTTAGCTTTTTCTGGTTAAGGATGGCCTTGCCATCTGTCTGCTAGCAATGACAGATAGCCAGTCTCTGACTGTGAGGGAAAGACATCTGATTCCCTTCTAAAGAGAAGTGCGTTTAAGATCCATATTAGAATGAAAATCAGTATTTCCTCCTCACTTCCAGTAGAGCACAGCTTCATTTAGGTCAAATTTTTTTGGAGAATTGCATCTGTGACATCCCCAGGTATGTAAGGAGCTGAACAGAACCGGAGTGTATAGCTAGTGCAGTTGGCATGTAGGAGTTACTGGGCACTGTTATATGTTCGGTGAAATTTGGACGTAGGAGTTCTATGGGACTGAGCATGCTCAGTGTAGATGAAGGTCAGTGGAGCTGACAGCTTGCCCACTGCACACAGAAGGTTCGGAGATGCCATTAACGACTCTCTAAAAGCTCGAAGTATATGGATGAGGCAATTTTCAGAGGCTTCCAAATAAACCATACCTGAGGGCATTTTCAGAGAGACTGCTGAAATATTTTCATGGATGTGTCATCCATCTGAGCTCCTCCACCAAAGCTTAAAAGTAACACAGCTCTGTAGATAAATATTTCCATGCTCATTCTTAGAGAGGAAATGTGGGAAATTCATGCCTAAAATGATTAATATTTGATAAACTTCAGCAGTGAAAATCAGAAGCCTGTAACAGAATTATATTAAGAATAATAAACAAAATTATATTAAGTATAGTTTTACTGACAGCTCCACTTACAACACCATTTTGAAAGCTTTTCATTTCAATGTGTGGTCTGTGTTTACATTAGTGTGAGACCTCAACACAACAGTTTTTAATAATCTTATGACACTTTAAGCTAATGGAATTGTACATGTGCATGATAGTATGTTCTCAGAAAGAAATATTAAGTGAAATCCCTCCCCTATTCCTAAATTTCATGCATACTGAAATATTAGAGAGGAGAGGAGGAAAAATCTTCTTTAAAAAAGTTGAGGTCGCATTGAGAAGCTATATTGAACTAATAAATATGATTTTCTAGGAACATCTCTAAATTCCCCATTTTTGATGTGCCAACATGGAATGAATATATAAATTTTATGGAAGAGTTGGGTTAAGTCTTTGGGATATTAATATATTATGAAAATTAGGTACTTGATATATTTTAACCTGATGCAGCTAATATGAAAATCATTTGTTTTGTCAATGCTTCCTGGACTAGAATTCCACTTTTTGGTCCTTATCCTAGGTAAGACATTGTTTGCAAATTGTGCTTCTTGGGAGGGTGTTTGTGAAAAAAAATATAACTGTCAAAGATGTTGCTAAGGTATTAAGGTACTGGTAAAAACAGATAGGTTGTCATAGTGACAGTCAAAAATAAACAGGGAAATTTTTCTGACTTCTTTTTTTTTCAGTCTGCTGAAGAAAATTGAGCGGGAAACATGGAGGGAAAGTGGCGTTTCATTAATCGCCACTGTGACTCGCCTCATGGAGAGGCTACTGGACTACAGGTGAGTGATTATCACAATTTAGAAGTAAGGTTGTCATCTTTGAAATATTAGGAGACAAATATGGCTATCTTGCTCAAACAGTGACTGCACATGCACACATGGGTACATCAACTGTAAGTGCTCAGGATCTCTGGCAGCAGTTGCTCAGTCAAAGCAGTGAGGAAAATGCAACAAGCAGCATGAAAACAACCACAGTCTCCCCATGGTGTAAAAATCCAGTGGTGTGCATGAGTTTCTATCAAGGAATATAGTAACTTTTGGCAGTAGGTTAGTGACTCAAGTCTGTCTGAAAACACAAAGCTCAGTATTAATCACCTGACAGTTGTTTTACACAATATGTAAAATTCTTATCACTATGTCAGTCATGCTTAGTTGTAGTGTCAGCTGGCACAGTAAGCACGTATACAAAGATATGATCTCTGGGTGAACACCTCACATCTGACTGTTCCACAGGAACAAAGGAGAGAGAAATGAGAGGTACTTCTTTCAGGAGTGTGAGACTAATTTTCTCAGTCAGTTGTAAGCCTGTATAGAGACTTCAGATTTCAGCTTATTGCCATCAACTGTAGCATTTTCTAGAGCTTAAATGTAAAGTTTTCTCCCTAATTCCATAGGGACACATGGTGAGACCTAGTACTCCACTTGCTATCATCACTGACAGTTTGAAAGGAAAGCTCTTTCATCAACAAAGAGACTGAACTCTAAATTTCTAGAAGCCTGGCAGTCCTATTCTTCTTCAGGGATCAGTTGCATTACAACCTCCAGGACTCTCAATCTTTCAAAATAATGGTGTGCTGGTAGTTATGAGAATATTTGGGACAATTGTTTAGCTCATGTATACAAGAATTTTTTAAAATTATGTTAAATTTCTTTTAGTGACTACATGGTAATGTCTCCTTGTTATTCTTTTACTTCAGCATGGTTATACTTGCTATTTTTCCCTGTCTAATAATAAACTCTGCATGATTCCATTTTAACTTTTGATTTCAGGGTCAGATCTGTTGTTTCCCCAAACTTAAAATTATATTTATTATAGAAGTTCTACTGAGGAAAATTTGGTGGATCTTGGAGCATTTTACAGAGGAGATCAGTGTCATTCTGCTTTTCCAAAGGAGGACTAATGCTGTGATTCTATGACCACTTTAGGCGTACAATGCCTCTGAAGAAAGAAAACTCATCCCTGCTCATTCACATCACCCTCTTCCATGTGCCAACACAAGTTTTTGTGTTGCACTGCGGTGATCTGAGAGGCATGGACAAAAACTAACCCAGGAAAAGATGCTGCCTAACCTGTATCTCTTCCTGAGGTTTTGCAAGCAGCAGTGCAGGACTGGGAGCAAGTGTCTGAGAGCAGGAAGGGGGCAGGACTGCCTCTTCTGGCAGCCATGCTAGCTTCTGCTGGCAGGACTTGAGCACAAGGTATGAAGAAACCAAATAATCTCCAGAAGTCTCCTAGCAAATCAATGACAGAGCTAGAAAAAAACCTGACTTTCTTGAAAATTGAGGTATTCAATGTACTAGAAAAGGAGGCAAGAAATCCCTTACCTACTTGGGTCAGCTGTTCACCTAAATGCCTTTGGGCAGCATAATTTCCGTCAGCTTGCCAAGTCAAAAGTGTCTGCTTTCTGAGGTGTGCTGCACTGTAAGAGGATAAGCATAATTCCTTTTGACTTTCATTACTTTCTGTTTTAGGGACTGCATGAAAATGGGAGAAGTGGATGGCAAAAAGATTGGCTGCACCGTTAGCCTTTTGGTTTGTATAATACTTTTTCCCTTTTTCATTTCAGCTGAGCATTTTCTAGTATACAGATATACTTTGAATAGGAGGTACTTTGCTTCTTATTGCAATCTGAGTAGAATTTTACAGAATAATGCTGCACTTAGGATCACTGTTTGTTTTTTTACAGGGTGAAATTGATATGAGGGGGAGTTAGTCTTCCTTGGCATTTTATAGATGGGTTCCTAGAGGTCTCTGATGCTGCTTTATTAAATTTTAAGTCTCTTTCTACCGGATAAATTTCACCAAAGTTCTTTCCAAGTTTAATTGTTTTCTGAGTTCATAGAAGCAAACATGCCATTCGTCCTTCCCCAAACCCAACAAAACTTATATATTTCTTTTTTTTTCCCAATAACTGACGCAAGTTGATTCTTATAACATATAATATGGGATACTTCTCAATACTGCAGACTAACTATTCTCTTCTCAGTAGAAGAGCCAGAAATGCTGCTCAAGACCTCCTCTTGTCATGCTATTATCATTACAACAAACCAAGAATGCAAATTCATAGTATGAAAAAAGACGTCATTTTTGTTTACAGGTTGCATTTTGATTCTAGGTAGCAGTTATATGTAAGAGAACAAAGAACTTCTTCACTAGAAAAATAATGCTCTAAACAGGGACGATATTTACTATGAAGCCATAGAGAACCAGGCTTTCTATGAAAATATCTGGCATGTTCTGAATTCTGTAAAGCACCTGGATTATTTTCATCCCTGAGGAGTTTTTAATCTATTATTAGCAAATCATCCAAGATTTGTACAAAAAGAAAATTAAAATATTTATAAACCCAAAACCACCATATAAAGTGTTAATGGAATTGTCAATGACTCATACAGGCTAAGATGAATTTCATATCCTAATAATTTTTAAACAAATTTTTAGTACTAGTTGCACACCAGAGAAACAACAAATGCCAAATTTTGAAAAGAAATTTCAATTAAAGAAGTAGCACAAAAACTTTAAGACATTTGCTTGCCAGTTAATGAATGAACTCGTTGTCTTCTCTAGTTGTCATCTACTATGACTGCTTTGAAGGTTTTCTGACTTCCAAAGATAAGAGGAGTGGTTGGCATAAAAAGAGAATTTTTATGTTGCTTTGCCATAGAGGTGTACACTGTTCTTCCAGAAAATAGAATTGTCCAAGTTAACCAAGTTCTCAGATTAACATTTCATTATGCCACATTATGAAATATGCAGGGAGGGGTATGTATCAGCAGTAATAATTTAGCTGAAAGGAAAAGGAAGGAACTTTTTTCCTACTCTCGTCACCCTCTCTGTCATCTGCAATGGATATCACATTAGTAATGCTTCTTTGGAAAACCTGGTTTAAGAGGTGTCTAATGGAGTTAGTTCCTTATGCATAAGAATCACAAAGTCCAATTTGAAAGCTGTCTGTCATCACAGAGCTGTACAGAAGCATTTTGGTAACTCACTGAGGACTTTTTCTGAGGCATCTCTGGTCCTCAGTGTTTGATATTTAACTGATATTTCACGTTCTATTAATTTAAAATTATATCTTCTTTTTAGAAAGAGGATGTTTTCCTGTTATGGTCTACACTGGGATATGGCATCATACCATTCAAGTAGAACATGTCCACCTGGCCTGTTTGAAATGTTGTTTTCAGTCTGAATTCTTTATTAATTAGGGAAGTCAACATTTTACATCATGTCCCTTTTTGAAGACTACCTCTATTCTATCTTTAAATAGTTTGTTGAAAAATCATAACATTTTTATTAGCATAATGTTTTTCCTCAGCTGTGACTGGGTTGTCTTCTTGCTGTGGTCTGCCTTACAGACAGCTGGACATTGTTAGAACTGAGCTTCAGAGAAAACCAGTTGATTTATATAGTTAAGATTTGTGACATCTAGTCACAGTACTAGAGCCATTTGTTTTTAGGGGTAAGAGTCAAGAGGTCTAGTACGGCAGTTCAGTGCCATATTTTTTCTTAATCTTTGTGCATTATTGCTCACAGTTCTGTTCTGTCGATTTCTTTTTTCAGACAGGTAAATATGAACATACAAATAGATATTTTTTCATTTTTGTTTTCTAAAGAGAAGCATCTGTTCCTGATTTACACCTTGTGGGAGGAAAAGGGAAGTCTTTGGATTATAAAGGCAGATGGGAGCATGTAGTTACAGAGCTGATATGTAGTCATTTTCTCAAATCAGTTTAGAAAATACTTTCTCGATAAAGTTTTTATTTTTATGTTTTCTTAGTGTTCCTCCCACCTTTTTCTTTGATAACTGAATTTAGGAAGAAGTGGCACAGAATAAGAATACTGAACATTAGGAGAAAAACTTGGACTTCAAAATAGTGATTTAAATAAGAGGAAAAAAATTGGTAATTGGTAGCAAGGACCAGTGCTTAGACTGTTCTATCCTATAAATTTTTATTAACCACAGCATTTTATCCTGAACACTGAGCATGGCTAGCAGGAGGACTCTAGCTGCATGTCCATTGTGAGTGTGGCACTACTTGTGAACAGTGCTATGGGGTTGTACTTCTCTTCCTGTAACTTTTTCATACTTTGCTTTAGGGCCTGCAAATAAATAATGAATGCTTTGAACCAAGAATTAAGATGTTGCAGTCCATATTTTATCCATGTAACAACAAATAGCAGTTATATGTCCAGAAATCTTTAGCCACTTCTAGACATTTTGTCCTGGATATCAATTTAGACTGCAACTTGATATATTTCAATGATTACAATGCAGCATCTATGTATCAGTTACCAGTTCCCAGCTTCAGTTAGTGCTGAAGAAATCACAGTTTTATTTCAGGGTTATGCTGTTTACAATACTGAATAGTTCTTCGTAAAGCTACCAAAGTCCTTCTGGCATTTTGCTATACAGGAAGAAGAGCAGACATATCAGACAGTATATATTTTGTTTAAAAATTACTACAAAAGTCAGAGACTGTCAATATTTTATAATCAACATAGAGCTTTCAGCAAGATGTTAAATGGCCTAAGGGTGGATTACTATTCATAAAGAACTATCAGATTTCAGTTGTATCAGGTTCTTCCTTTTATGTTCTATGAGAATTTTTAATACATTCAGGAGCATGTTGATTACTGAAAATTTATAATTGTATTTACTATTTCTTTCTGTATTACACATCATTACTGTGCAATGACTTTGTACATGTGAAACTTTCAAATCTATGCATGTATTTCTAGAACATTATGTTTGAAGTCTTTTATTTTGTAACCAGTATCATAAATTTATAAACTACTACATTTCATTAAAAAATTCAATTTTATTTCAGAATTTTTACAAGACTGAACTGAACAAAGAAGAAATGTATATTCGCTATATTCATAAGCTCTATGACCTACATCTGAAAGCACAAAACTTCACAGGTAACTGAGTACAAACTAGAAAAAGATATTTAGGACTGGTCTGTGGTTTGCTGTATCCTCAGCGCAGAACATACCGACCCAGGCAACAGCTGAGTTTCTTTGCCTAATTGATGTCTCTCGAAATATGGCTTTTTTCAGCCCCACAACTCTACTATTTGCTGTGCCATGTTGAATGTAAATGACTCCTATTGATACGTGCTAGTAATAAATGTGTGATGCAGTCATTTTCCACCCAAAAGGAGTAAAGTTTAGAGGAAGTTTTTATGAGTTCATTTGGTTGTATCTGAGCCTATACAGTTTTTTGTAACGCTGCTGGCTATCTGTTTGGTGTGGTGTTTCTACCCAGCTGTGTTTCAGAACCTAACTTTTAGGTTAAAAAAAAAAAAAAAGAAAGGAAAATCCTTATCGCTTACTAGTGATGAAACAGAGACCCTAAAACCTGTAACAAGTATAGCACTTTCATGTTGTCTTTCTGAATCTTCACATACCACATTTGCAGTACTATTGTCCAGGATTTCTCAATGCTAAATTTGTGCCAGGGCTGGCCGTTATATTTTAAAGGAAGAAACAGGAAGATATTGTGCATAACTGTTGTTTATACAAGTTAAAGTGTGTTTCATTTGGGTAACTACATGCCATCAATAATTGCTGGAGAAGAAAAAATCAGTATCTTTTTAAATCACACAATCTTTTTTTACCAAAATATTTTACTGACCTTATAATACCTCCATCTTTTCCCCAGTGTTTGCAGTTGCAATTGCATATGTTCAGAATCTTTCTATATTTTTTTCTCTTCTTAAAAGCAGATTAGTTGGCTGGGGTCACTAGTAAACAGACTACAGGTACCTACTACCACAGCAAATTTCCTTGTGCTTTTCTGCTATCCATAAGAAAGGTTATTCACCCTGAAGTACCAATATGTTATTTGTTATGCTGGCCATTGCCAGACATAGGATGTTGGGTAAAGGAGCCCTTCAGACTTTTCATCCAATATGGTCATTCTTATTCTTATAAATGCATTTATTAAAATTTAAAAAAAAAATGTTATGACAGACAAAATTCTGTTAAAATGGACTTGGATGCCAAGTTTAAAAAGGAAGGCTCATAGTGAGCTATCCTGACGTGTATTTATATTCTGCTATCTTTTATTTCCTTATGATTTGGAATGGTTTGTTGTTGCCAGCTTCATGGATTTTTAAAATTGGTTTATAAATGTGCTGCATGTTTTAAAAGTACAAAACTGTAGCTTTAAATTATGACAAAGGTTGTTACCAGTCAAGCAGCCTGAAAGCTGTGTGATGCCAGAATTAAGATTGTCTGTGCCACTTGAGCGGGTCTACCCCTGGGATTCAAAGCACACTCTCCCACAAATATCTGCCACAGTGATGTTTTTCCATCCACAGATTCTTAGTTGGATGTGTAAGAGGAACACTACTGTTAAAAAAACACTGTGGAGTTTGGCTTAAGTCACCTGTGTTATGGGAACTCATATGGCAGAGGCAGAAGTAGGACATGGTTGTCTGGGGAAAACTTACCTTAGCACAAAAAGTACTTTAATATTTTATAGTTATTTTTTGCCTTATGTACAACCTATAAAACCTGCAATAAAATAAGTCCAGTAGGGAACTTCTTCCTCCGGTGCAGTACATCTCCAGAATGTGGCCAATCTTTGTACTGACTCACTCGTGCAAAGTGGTCCTGTGAGTAGAAACATAAACTGTGAACAGTTGGAAATCAATACATATGCTCAGTTAGTCAAATCGAATTGTCATAGCCAGTAGTAATTCCAATGGTTTGTAATTGGCCAAAATCTGAGTTTCCAATAGAGAGATTTGTTTAGTATTATTTTAGTGTGCTATTTCTGAGGAATTCTTGAAATCAAAGTAAAAATAATAATAATTTTGTTATTCCCAGATGTCTACCAAGCATGATCTAAATATTACTACAAAGCTCTCTGACCAGAAAGCAACAACAGGTTTGATTCCTGCCAAACCAAAAAATAAATAAAATTTTAAAAATTAGAAAGAGAAAAATATTGCATGTACACTTCTAAATTGCTTCTTATGGCCAACTGTTAAGGCTCAGCTATCAGGGATTTATTTCTCTATGGAAAGAATGAGTTCTATTAAGCACACATCTGCCTCCCTATTTCCCTCACAACCCTGATCTCTTTTGGACTGTGTCCACATTCCTGTCTGTATTCTTTCCTAGTTTCTTTGCTGATGTTTCTCATCCTCCAGTCTTTTTTCCCTTGTTCAGATAGCAGAGTCATTGAGAGTTTCTCCTTAGCAGTAGGGAAGACTGGGGCTAAGCAGGAAATGGTTACTTAATTTCTCTGTCCCCTTTGTTTTGTCAGACTCCAGAAAAACTGTCCCAGTGACTCCAAATAGTGTGTGACAGTTTTAAGTTGAATTTATTATAGCTGTAGATAGTAACTCTGTCCAAAACCAGCACTACCATCTGCCTTATATTTGAAATAAATCAATAACCTTTTAAAAAGGTGCATCTCAAGAAGAGCATTCACATCTCTGTGTACTTTATCTGTCTGTTTTATTTGTTTGGTGTTCATAAGTGCCATGCCATGATTTGTCTTGTAGAGGCTGCCTACACACTCCTGCTGTATGATGAGCTGCTGGAGTGGTCTGACCGACCGCTGAGAGAATTTCTCAACTACCCCATGCAAACAGAGTGGCAACGTAAGGAGTGTCTCCATCTGACCATCATTCAAAACTTTGATAGGGGAAAGGTAAAATAGTCCTGTTTTATTGAGTGCATCTGGGAAGGGTAGTTTACTCATTTTAGGATATTTGTTCCGAGGTGGCAGCCTTGTCTCGTATTGAGGGAAAGTGTTTGTCGTTGCCTGATTAAGCAGTTAGTTAGCAACACAGTGTTTGTATCCTAATCCAGTGTTTGTGTCCTAGAAATCCCACACTTACACGTGAGAATAATTTGCACTTGTGTAGCAGTTCGCTTTGTAACTGTCAAAGCACTTTATAAAAGATGATATAATTTATCCTCTTTTAAAGGTGGTGAAAATGACCCCTATAGACCTAATGAAATTCACTTAGTGACCAAGTGCAGATTACAAAGACTATGTTTACACCTTCAATATCATGTTGTATGTTTTAGAAAATAATAACAAATGTGTTTGGGGGATCACAGTTCATTGCCATCACTGAGAATGCTTATTCTGAATTAGGCGAGAGTAATTATTCTGTAGTCTAAAATTTTACATACACTGAGTGTTCTGAATTGTCTTGCTGATAAACAATTTTGTGTAGCTAGTGTAAAATCTATGTAAGCCTAGTAAATGTAATCAAACAGACATTGATTATCAGGTTTTTCAAACAGTTCTGTAATGATGTTAGAGTTTAATTTACATGGTTAAAATATTTTCCAATCTACAAAAATTAAGGAAGATATGTTAAGAATACAATTTTAGAATGTAAAAATCATACTGTGTTGAATCCATCTCATGACATATTGAAAGAGATGTCCATTACTCTTGCAATGACTTATATTTTGTGCATAGTCCAATAAGAATAATTTATTAAGTTCTAAATATATTTTTAATCCTTCAAAGAATTCATCATTATTACTCAGCAGCTGTCATTATGTCTAGTGGACAGGTTGTTCGAATATTTTCAGTTACGAGAAGTATGACAGTATAGATGGAACAGACCACTATTAAGTCACAAATTGTCACACAGTTGCTTTGAATTACTGAATATCTTTTACTTGCTTGCAGTGTTGGGAAAATGGCATTATCTTATGCAGGAAAATTGCAGAACAGTATGAGAGCTACTATGATTACAGAAACCTCAGCAAGATGAGGGTAATGTACCTAAATATTTTTCATTAAACAGGAATCCAAAAGCTTTTTAGTTTGGATTATAAAATATTACTTTAAAAATTTAAATTTGCCACAGAATGGTTCTTAGGTTTTGTTTGCCAATCCTATTTTTTTACCCTGAGGTTTTTTTTCTACGGTAGAGATTATAAAAAAAGGAGTGTGAGATTTTTGAAGAGAAGTGGGAAAATCATGGCTTCATAAAATGTTTTTTGTTGGAAGGGGCCTTAAAGATCATCTAATTCCAACCCATCTGCTGTAGGCAGAGACATCTTCCACCAGACCAAGTTTATTTGTTTTATTATAAAATTAATGTTCTTGCAATGTTTTTACCTATACAGCATACTTTTCATGTGCATGCTTATGCAGAAAAATTATATTACAAATTCTCTCCTTGATTTCCTACAGTTTATCCAGGGAATCTGGTCTATCAGTCCTTCACTAATAGCAGCAGCATATCTTTGCATCAAACAGCTTGCCACAAACAATGTACACCTTTGCAATTTTTTTAATTTACTGCTTAAAGATATGGTCTGTTTAATAATATATAGTGAAAAATAATCTTTCCTGGCACAGTCTTCCTGTTGTCTCTTTCATTTTTCTTAGAACTCTAAGCATTGTTTTTCATTCTTTCAGACACTGTATTTTAAAGATTATTCACTCTACTATTTCCTTATCTGCTTCTGATAGATTCAATTTTGTATTGCATCCTCCCTTTTAAATCTTTTGTACATATAGGATGCTTGCTGTTATGACTGACTGAAGCCCCTTTAATCCAGAGCTGCTTAAAAACAATATGCAAAATTCTCAACACAGGGCTATATGACAGCACTCTCTGTGATCTGCTTATTCCATATGTATTTAGATATGCCACTGGCAGAATTCTATAAGCAAAAGCAAAGTGACTATCATCATGTGAATAAATTATTAGCTTATGCATGTTCAATTAATTGTATTTAATGTGTTTTATGTTTGAAATATCCTTCTACTATATCTGTGCCACCTACATTAATCCAAAAATGGAGGGGTGGGGATTTCCCATAGCAATATAATTAGGCAGCTGTTGATATCATATGCATATTAAGTAACTGACTGCATTACCTAAAATAGGGCTAATACTGTGGGGTGTTTTTTTCACAGTATTAAAAACTTTGCTGGAAATACCATCAAAAAAAGGGGACTGACATTAAGATCTCTTTGTGTCAGTGTTTTGAGTGAGATAAAGCAGGATATATTGATCAAAAATTATGTTAATTGCTATTGTGAGATTTTAAAGGAACTCAGATTTGTTGCTTAAATCATTTGAATGATTTAGACACAACTGTCTGGAATATGGAAATTGGACTTCACTGATTAAACTGACCACATTACTGCCATGTGTTTGGATGATTAGCGGATTACTGGGTAATATGTTTCAAACTGCCTTTCTATTTTACCCCTTTAATATAGGTGCTTCATATTTTAAAGGATTTTTTTTTTTAATTCTTGGAAACTTTCAGGTCATTAAAGAGGTATAATTACTTAATCTGATGCATTCAGAGACTTCGAGATGTCCTTGTTGCTCAGAGATACACTGCAATTCTGGTACTCCAGAGCTGAAAGACACTCCCTTTTGTGATAGCTTATGATAAAAAAGTGTTTTCAAAAAAGACTAATTGCATTTGTTATCAATCTCACACAGATGATGGAAGCATCTTTATATGATAAAATTATGGATCAACAGCGTTTGGAGCCAGAATTTTTCAGAGTTGGATTCTATGGGAAAAAGTTCCCATTCTTCTTGAGAGTAAGTGAATTGAAAATAAACAGAATGGAGTCATTGTGGAAGGCAGATTATGTCATTCATAATCACTTTCTTTATGTGAAAATTTGTTCATACAATATACAAGTTCTTATCCTGGGAGAAATTCTTTACCCTCATTTTTCAGGGTTAAGAAAAGGTCCTTACTAGTGGAAAGAGGAATGGTAGCCTTCTAGAGTCCCCCATAAACTTAATATTCATGTTTATGTTGGAAACCATGCACCTATACTGTTCCACAGACCAATGTCATCTTTTCACGGTAGTTTGTTCCCTTTATCCTGTTCTGTTTCTGGTGGTTGGTGCTC
The DNA here is from genome assembly GCF_001715985.3 of Manacus vitellinus. Lineage (NCBI taxonomy): Eukaryota > Metazoa > Chordata > Aves > Passeriformes > Pipridae > Manacus > Manacus vitellinus. Next base: position 40,417,102 of record NW_021940682.1, on the reverse strand, counting down.
AGAAAAAGGCTGTCAGAAGAAGTATCCCCAGTAATTTAGCATTTAAGTAATTACATTCCCAAGTTCTTTTTTTTTTTTTAATGACTTGGGAGTTCCACATGCTGAGTTTCATTGATTATCAATGTATTAAAACTGATAAGACACATAAAGTTATTACTCTTGTTCATTAATCTGGGATTCTGAAGTTACTGAAATGCCCTTGAAAATGTAAATTGTGTTTACACTGTTCCCCTCGTCCACAGTCTGCAGTGGTTTAGCTGCATTGACTGTCACCTTGGGAAGAGGACAGAATCCCTCTTATTCATGGAGCAGATGCAATCATAATCTAACCTCCTCTTCCTGTGGTTATTGAAATAAGTGATGAAGGAACCTCCTCTGTGTGTGGAGGGCTAAAAAGCCTGATTTATCTTGGCCTTAGTGATGGGGAAAATTATGATTTCTAAATGGCAAATATAGAATGGAACTCTCTCCTTTAAAAGCAATTCACAAAAAGAGCCTAATAGGAATATAGTTCTTGATATTACCTAGTGGTCATCTTAGTATAAATTCTGTTATATTTGAATTTCAAGATATTAATTAGAAAGAATTTAATGTTTAGATTGCTGATGGAATAAAAGTACTGGAAGAAGTTAACTTGCATAACAGCGCAGTACTTTCAGACTGCTTATGCATCTTCTTATGCATTTTTCAAGTTAAATGTGCACAGCACAGATTTTTGCTTGCAACACAAACAAGGATAAACTTAATACATTTGATTTAATTTTTTTTTATGGTAAAGCAGTTTGTAAGTCTAGCTATGTTTGCTGTAGAAGGAATAAAGAATAAACTTCATAATAAAGATTTCACATTTTAATTTTAGTTGAACAATAATACTGTTACAGTTGTTTTCTTGTAGCAATTCCCTTGAAAGTTCCCAGAATTCAATGCCAGGAGTATTCTTTTACTTCATATTGCAAAAACTGGGTCATTTTAATTTACCAGGCTGATAATTGATAAACATTTAGAGCATGAGGCAGATTGAATGCCTTCTACCAATTGTCTTATGCAATGTTTTTCTTCAGAACTGTATAACATCAGAGCAAATTTTCTTAGTTCCTCATGGAATGGACTTCCAACCCATTTCAATGTCTTCACTGTTTGTTGGGTTATATTTCTGTTACATATTTTACATAGTCTGATATGTCATTTTAGTTACATACTTTGTTTCACTAAGAACAATTTCTCCCTTCAGATTTTTATTAAACTTTAAAGTATAGTTACTCCATTTTTCGGGACTTTTGAATAAAACATAACTTATAGGATAAAATTTCTGTCTTCTAATTAACCTATTCTTTCCAGATTCCTTATTTTCATTCTTGCCTTTTTTTTCCTTATTTTTCCCTTCTTAAAATGATGCAAAAGTTGCCTGGAAAGTCTGTATTTAAGAGCGTGTGTTTGGATCTAAATTATTTTCATGTAACTTACTCTTCATTTCTGTTTTCCTATTCTACTCAGAATAAGGAATTTGTTTGCCGAGGACATGACTATGAAAGGCTGGAGGCCTTCCAGCAGCGCATGTTGAATGAGTTCCCACATGCCATTGCTATGCAACATGCTAATCAGCCAGATGAGACCATCTTTCAGGCAGAAGCACAGTGTATCCACATAATCACAAAGCCAGACTCTGCAGTTATATCTTTCATGCTTTTAAAAAATGTAGGGACACCTATAGACAATTTCAGTCACAAATGTTCCTTCCCTGAAATTACCCTGAGAATTACCCTGAATTTTGTCCCCATCACTCTATTATGTTTGGAAATTTTTTTTATATCTGTTGATTTTATTTAAAAATTCCTTGATAGGTTATTGACATTCTTTCTTTAGTTAAAAATACTTGTAGAACTATCACTGCTGTGATAATGGCATATCAGTTCAAGTTACAGTAATTTAACTTCTTACAGTACATTATGTTAGCATGGCATGACATACTGTGTGTAAGAATATATTTAATTAAATCCCTTTACTCCATGTACTATTCCATGTAAGTAGTTCTATTTCAAAAATAAAGATGAAATTTTCAACAAAACAGTACAAAGAAATCCGAAACGATCAAAAAATCTCTCCTGTTCCTTTCCCAAACCATTAGTAGTCTAGAAGCATTTCACGATACACAGTTTTTAAAGAGTTTTCTGTAGTGCTTCAGAAGTCAATATGCTTTGCTAATTTCAATGAAGTGGGATAGCCTTAACTCTTTACATATAGATCTGCAGATTTATGCAGTGACACCAATTCCAGAAAACCAAGAAGTCTTGCAGAGAGATGGCATTCCTGATAACATCAAGAGCTTTTACAAAGTAAATCACATCTGGCGATTCCGATATGACAGGCCATTTCACAAAGGGACCAAGGACAAGGAAAATGAATTCAAGGTAAAGTATCATGCCCTTTCCTGAGCTACCGGACCTATGGATTTATTTATAACATCAGCAACAGCTGTGTTATTGAAACATCGTCTCCTAGTTGTGTTACTCAACTGAGTGTGGAATAACAAATTCTCTAGAGGAGATGTATCTCAGGATTGATTATTTCACTTCTTATTTTGAATAAAATAATATGAAAAATATATAGGAGATGCAAAGGTCTCATTGTGTATGTGAATAGGGGTGAAAAACTTACCCATTTGTTTTTTTGCATCTGTGATATATAGAAGGCAGAACTGGAGAGAGCAGAGTAGTCTCCAGAAGAGTTTCTGAGGCAGATGTGAAAACATTGTTAAGTGCGTAATCTGGGGTATGGATAGGATTGCCTGAAATTATCTCTCCCTAGAGCAAGGGAGAGACAGTTTTGACTAAACTGAGGCATAATGTTCTGTTCCTGTAATATCAAGATGAAAAGCTACCTCTGAACTTAGAGATTGTCTCAGGTAAAAACCATAATTCCTTCCCTAATATGTAAATTCCTTCTGATCCTCCTAATAAAAATGTCACCCTGAAAATTCATCTTTTGGTGTAATTTTAATTCTGACCCACTAGAAACACATCCTGATGCAGAATATATTCTGGTATTCAGACAGACAAAAAGAGTTATCCTGTAATAGTTTTGTTATAAAGTTACAGGAAAGAACTGTAAGGGTAATAAATTAGCTAAATGGAGTCACTGTTGTTTTCTAATTTAAGTTTAGCTTTGTTTTAAATGTACAGCTTTTTGTGTAAGCACTATCCTATGCGTTCATTTGTCGTTTTACAAACCACTTGCATAAAGTGTTTACCAGTAGTACACCTGAGTATACCATCAGCCATGCATTGTGGAATCTCAGAAAGGACTTCATAGAGGAGAGCTGGTCACACTCTGTGATCTGTAAGTTGTTCTGCTTCTGAACTCTTGCTCTTCTCAGACGTTACCTTGGAAAGGAAATATTAAAATGTTAATTCAGTTGTGAGTGACTTTTGGACATTTGAGAACAACATATAGTATAGATTAATACCATGCTTAAGAGTAAAGAATCAGCAGAAAGTACTGCTTAGTAGTAGGAGCTAGAAAGTAAGAAGAAAAGTGAATGCCATCAGCTTATGGGATAGATATTTCTTTAGGAACTTGGATGTTAGTACTTTTTTTTAATGTGTACTATTACTTAAGTGAAGGTATTCATAAAGAAGCCTGGGAATAATTAAAGGAAATATAGGGGCAAAGCAGGGAAATAAATTCTTTTTGTATATTGTAGAGTCTATGGGTAGAGAGAACCACACTGATCTTGGTGCAGAGTTTACCTGGAATATCTCGTTGGTTTGAAGTGGAAAAACGTGAAGTGGTGAGTATGAGATTTTATCAATACATTTTGTGGATTGGTTTACTTCCTTAGTCAGATGTGGGCTGATTTTATTTGATGAACTACTTTAAGATTTGTTACCGTGTAATTTCTTTGTGCAAGGTCTCAAGCTGGCTACAACAAAATTATTTACGAAGTATTTTGAGTTTTCTGATTTCTCTTGTCTTGAAAAGTATTATTAAGAACCACCCTTATGATTAATTTAAACAGTTGAGGAAAAAAGACATTGAGAAAAATAATGGGCACACCAAGAAAACACATTGTCGGCAAATTACTTTCTTAAAACTCAGAACGATGTAACACTTAACACTTAGAATATCTATAGCTTGATGTATCTGTTAGTATACTTAAAAAGGAAACATTTTCCAAGTTCCTGTACTTTAATAAATGCCATGAGCTGCTCAGCAGAACCTGTAGGAATAGGGTCTAATGTAGCAATCTGTTACTGACACATTGTAATTACTTCTCCTTTCTTGTTGTTATATTTCCTGGAAAATCCTTAAATACATTCCAATTGTGTTCAGAGGAGGGCTTCTCCTATAAAGACTTCCAAGTAACTGGTCAATTGTTGAGGCCAGAGGTACAACACCTATAATTATTTTCCTTCTTGTCAAAGCCAATTTTACAATAATCCCTTTAAATATATGGACACCACAGCATAAGTGATCTTCTCTAAAACTCAGTTGTATTTTTCTTTCATAATAGCAACAAAATGTCATTCGTTCACCATCCTGATATTCTCCTGTAGAAAATAAAAAACGGAGTTTAGTACAAATCAAAAAATTGTGTGTGACATGAGAAATTTTGTTAGTTGACTCCTGCTGAGTCCTTACTAGGTTAATCTGAAGACCCTCAGTTTATTGTCATGTTACCATTATAGTCACCATTTCCTAAAGCTAACTGTAATAATTTTTCCTGAACATGTATGAGATTATGACTCAGATTTGTGCTTGTATGTTTGGGTAAATTAGAGCAGCTGTAGGCCTGTACTCTTCTCATTGCTTAGCTTTTTGTTTCTGCTGCAGTTTGTGCTACCTGTTAGAAAAGCTTTTGTTTCTGCTGCAGTTCAAGCTACCTGTGAGAAAAGCTTCCTCTCCCTCCAGAGACAGGGGGCACATCCTGCTCAAGGACTGCCCTTGACTGTAACTTGATCATCATCTCAGCTTAAAGCTTACATTCAAATTCCTTATTCATAATGCATAGTTTTTGACTTCATTTTGGGTGGAGAAAGTAGGTCACCAATACTTAAACTCTGCTCTGTGCCCTTAATCTGGTGAAGCTCCCCAATCTCAAGCCCAGTTTAGGTAAAGTTACCAAGGACAGTTTAACCCTGAACTCCAGGAGTTCCACCACTGGCTGAAAGTAGGTGAATGTTTTGTAGAAAGGGCTGACTCATCTTTCAAGGTCAGATAATGAATCTACAAGAGAGGAACAGTTGTTTGTTTTGGTCATTGATTACGTGATAAAATCAAATCTCTCTGTGCACAGAGCATATACTCATGGAGTGTAACCCAGGTGAGAAAAATATTCTGTCCTAGTACTCTAGAACATAGAATAACATTGTTTTCTTTTAAGAAATCAAAAATTAACCCTAATATTATTTCATTTTTCACCTGAAGATTAAGTTGTTTGCAGTGTTTCTCACTGTCCTTTCAGGTGGAAATGAGTCCCCTTGAGAATGCTATTGAAGTCTTAGAAAATAAGAACCAGCAGCTGAGAACACTGATTAGTCAGTGTCAGACTCGACAGATGCAGAACATTAACCCTCTCACAATGTGTCTAAATGGGGTCATTGATGCAGCAGTTAATGGTGGAGTTGCTAGATACCAAGAGGTAAGCAATTTATTTTCTGTTTATTAAAAATCCAGTTTCTTTCCTTGTACAGATGCAGCTCCTCTGTATGAAGTAAGGACAGAAAGTACTATATGAATAATAGTTATAATTATACCTATATTGCAGTTTTGGGTTAGGTGATATTAAGGATGTATAGTTTATTGAAACAACTGTTTTGCTGCAGATAGCACCATAAACTTATTCCAGCAATGAATCAATTCATGATTACCTTACATTCTTCAGTGATTTGTGTGGAGATTTTCAATTAAATAGTTAATTGTAAGTACATTATTATAGTACATTGCCTATGCTAGGTCAGGAGCTACTTCTGGCCAAGCAGCAAATTTACTTTGTTGTGCTGACATTCTCATTTTTGTATATGTATATATATATAAAAAGTCCTCAATGATAAATTTATTATCTTGAAGAATCGTAATTTTCTAGATCCTTCTTGTTTCTCTTTTCCAAGTTTTAAGGAAAGCTATTTTCTCTGGGGGAAGAAAAATCTAGAAAAAAATTACATATAATTAAGAAATGTCTAACGCTGGATTTGTTCCCAAAAGTTGTTGGTCATTTTTATCGTTTCTGAATAACCTTAGGAGAACCGTAAGTGTTTGGGATGCTGTATTTGCACAAAGTTCTGTGGAATTTTGAAACCACAGTAAAAAGAAAGGATTTTTTTTTTTCAGCCCAACTTGATCTTCCTCTTTCTCCATAGTCTGATGAAATACTTAAGTCTGCTGGTTGTTCCTTTGAAGATGTCACATTGAATAACATTCTGTCCACTTGTCTCGAAGGCTGTTCACTCAAAGGTGTTAAATTTGATAAAACTGCATCTAAATTAAACTACAGGAAATTGAATCTGGTATAGTGTTAGAATCTGTCATCAAAACTGCAGTGTTATGAAAATTGTGAGACTAAAGAAAAGCAGTAACATGTTTGATCTTTCCCAACTGCCTTTAAACAACAAAACTGTTTAACATAGTAAAGCACCATGAAGGGAGTCCCTGGAGAAATACAGTCATGTCAGAACTATGTCTGGTTTGAATTAACAGTGTCAGAGCTAGCTTAGTGTCTCTGCATAGCTCTCCATTTTTCACAAGCATGCTGCTTATTCCTTTCTTATTGCTGTTGTTAGCTGCAATTCTTGATCTCCTAGACAGTTTTTATGTCTCAATTCCCTTCTGCCCTCTGCCTCTCACTATATATTTAAAATAGAACTTTTTGGCAATTTGTGTTTTAAACATCAAAAATGCTAGCAATAATTGTGAGGCTTTTTTTTTCCATTTCACGCTCATTCTTCTCTTTGCATGTCCCTTTTTCAGTCTTTTTATGTTTTCTTGTTGTTGTTTTGCCAGTTCTTATCTTCTTTGGTGCCTGTTATCCTCTCCTCTGTAAATTCTTTTCCCTTCCTATCTGTTTCACTTTGCTTTTTTGTCACAGCATGAAATTTTGGAACTGAATCAGAGGAAGGCATATATTTATCTCCAGTTTTTACTGCTCCCCATATTTACAAATGCTTCTGCATAGCAAAGATTTTAAGAGCTAAAGCTGGATGGAGAACCTAGTAAGAAGTCTATGAGGGAAATGCTAAGACAGGTGCAAAAGGAAAACATAGCCCAGAGAAGCCACTATTATCCTCTCAACTCTATGGATAGAAAGCCACGTGTATGTATGTACAGATATATTTAGAGACACTTTTTGTGACAAATGCATTTTTAAAAGCTTTAGAAATCTTTCAAATGAGCTGCTGGGCGTTTTATTTACAGAATAATGTCAAGAATTGTAAACTTTATATAATCCCCTTGCAGGGTAGAATAGTCATTATGTTAAGAAAGATGCAATCATGAACAAAGAAGGGGAGTGCTATGACCAGACCATTGCTGTTGGGTAAAATGACTTTGGGGTATTATAGGTGGTGCAATTTGAGCACTAGAAATGAACTGGAAAGTCATGTAAGCTCATGAACATATCTGGATGTTGGTCAGATGCTCTTGAAGGGAGAAGTATATCTTTTTGACATCAATGCCACTGTGAGTTCTTTAGAACATTATTTATATTGAGTGAATAAGAAGATAATGTCACAGCTCCAATACATATAATAGCATACAATTCCACACTGTTGTTGTCTTTAGATTTAAGAACAAGGAAGCTCATGTCATGGCGGCCGCCATGTTGTGTTAGTTTGTTGTTCTTCGGCGGCTGGAGCGGGACTCGCCGGGAAGGGGTGGAGTGTTGTAGTGGTTTGGATCTTTGTTTTCCCCCAGAGGCTAAAAAAGTGGTAGACCCCAAGGGGTGGAAACCCCTGGAAGTTTTGGAGTTCTGTCCAATGGGCGCTCCTGCAAAAATGTCAACATATCACAAGCTCACCGGAAGAGATGAGTTGTAGTTTGGGGGTTGTTGGTAAGAGAGGTGACCATGTTGTAGAGCCACGAGGAAGGGGCTCTGAGCCCCTTGGGGCCTCTGGGGCCTCCCAGCCCCTGGCTGGGGCGCTGCAGGGACCTGGAACAGCATAAAGCTGGGCTAGGTGCCTGTAGTTATGCCGGGAGATGTTTTCTCCATGGGCACAGAGCAGCAGCCGGCACTGACCAGAGAAACGGTGGCAGAGAGCCAGAGCAGATAACACCTGAACTGAAGGAGCAGCAGAAGCAACATGCAGCACCAGAGAAAGGACTCCTGGAAGGAGAGCCGGGAAGAAGAGAGAGCCAGCAGCCTGAGAGACAGAGTTCTGGGGGTAAGACTGTACCAGCCCCCCAAAACTCCTTTGAGACCTCTGAGAAGAGAGGGAGATGGACTCCTATTAAGGAGAAGAGTTTTAGACATGCAGCACCGGAGAGAGAGAGGAGTTAAGAAGCTCAAAAGACATCCCGGAGCTGGACCGGGACGGCCAGATGGAATGCGGGGGGAGTTGACCTTGGCTCCCCACCCTTGCACTGCTGCCACGGTGGCAGCCTGAGAGACAGGGCACAGAGGCCCTGCAAGAGATACCAGACCGTCATGAAGACCCCCCTGTGTCTTCGTGATATGACGTGGTGAAACGACCTTATCTGGGGTTACGAAGCCCACGGAAGACCCCTTTGCCTGCGTCAAGGGGGCCGAGGGAGCTTGAATACCTCCCTCGTGAGTGCTGGCAGAAAGCCAGCTATCAGCTGCTGCATGTGGAGAAGACAGACAGACTGCTGCCTCAGAAGATGCTGCTGCTTAAGGACTGGAAGGGATCTGTCCTTCTTTCCCTCCTGGACTTTTATTTGGAGGGGAGAAGAGATCTGATCCACTGTAAATACATATGTCATGGTAGAGATAGTTGTGATCATGTGTATAATGTGATATGGTATTTATTTGTACAGTCATTGTAATATATTCCCTTTTCCCCCACTTTGAGTCTGGTGTGTTTTGCCTGGAAAAACCCATCTCACATTAGGTTGAGATGTGGGAGGGGGAATGGAGCTAGGGAATTGGATCTTGGGGCTGTCTCAAACCATGACAGCTCACAGTATGAAAAGAGAGGAAAATCAAACTCTTTGTAATTATTTGAAACTTCTGTGTCACAATTATTGGGGAAGAGATATTTGGTTCAGGTAACCTGTGTTTGTCTTCAACTCTGATTTGCAGGTTTCAAAATTTGCTTCAGAATCTGTCCTGGATACTGAACAACTTGTAGCCTCTCTTGAGTGGCATTTATATTTTTTCTACCTATAATCTCCACCAATTAATATGGGATTAATTACTTAACATGTATTATCCATTATCGCAGTAGAAAGGAACTCTGAAAATATTTGAAAATATTATCTAGAAACTTGTTTAAAAAAAAAACCCAAACCCAAAAGAGTTATGTTTTTACTCACTTTGTGTTACTTTGTGATTTTATTCTGCTTAGGCATTCTTCATCAAAGAATACATCTTGAACCATCCAGAGGATGGAGAGAAGATCACACGCTTGAGAGAACTGATGCTCGAGCAGGTACAGTGGGGAAGGGACTGACTAGGTGGCCTGCTCAGCTGTTTTAAGTAGACAGTAACTTTCTATACAAGCAGGTTTCTGGATCATGTTAATATTTTTTCTCTAGTCCTTTCCATCATCACCTTAATCACTTCAAACTATTCTAAATTAAAGATTGAATGAGAGGCCTGTTCTGTCATGCTCATACACAAATATTTGCACAACATATTTTATCACTACTACAGAATAAACATTATTTCATTGAAACATTTGATGGCTTCAGCAAATATTTCTTTGACATGTTTTACCAATATTACAGAACAAATATTTTCACTACAAGGTTTACCATAAAAGCAAAAAAGCATGAAAAATCTTATTGCAATGAAAGATATCTAACTGTAATTGGCAAAGTAGGTAGGCAGTAAAATAAATGCCAAGTGATTAAATTAAACAGAGAAGTATTATATGCATTATATGATTTTTGCATTATTTCTTCATTCATTTGTAAGACAATGACGTACTAGCCTCAAATATGAAGTATCTCCATTTGAAAATGCTGAGAATTTTTTTTTTAATCAAAGATCTTATGAAGTATTTCAGCTTTTTAAACTGACAGGTACCTATCTTTGTTCTATGTAGCATGCTGAAATTTCAAATTTTATTCCTAGTTTAGGAAAAAAAGGTTAGAGTATTGGTATTTGGCAAGATGGGAATTCCACTTTTCATCAGCATTGTGGTATCTTTTTGGTCAGATCAGCTGAATGACAGATCCTCAGACAGTATAAGTCAGAATAGATTCACTGAGCTCACTTTACTTTCATTTAGATAATGTTTGGTAATTTACATTGCAATTTTTTCTTTTCAAGCTATAGTTAATCTCACTAGCCTTTACAATGTAAAACTGGAGTTAATAACTTCCTGTAACAAAAATGTGAATTCCAAGCAATAGCAGTTAAAGCCTATCTGGCACCCGCAGATGATTTAATGTGGAGCATTCAGAAGTGCTGGGATGGCTGTGCACGTGGATGGATGTGCTGCAGTCCTGACCTTGGGTCAGTGATTCTGTGCAGCTGCATGCCTACTCACAGGCTGCCTGAAAATGTCAACTAGTAGCTCTCATCCAAAGATATTACAACATACCGTAGCTATTTTGTTTTTAAGTTTGAGTTTATCTGATTCCTCATGTAACCAGTTCAATATTTTGAATGCCTGTGGCCAAATCTGAGCAAGATTAGAGTTTCAGTAATGTTATTCTGAAGCCTGTCATGCCTTATGTCAAGAATATACATAAAGCCACCTTTGACAGAGGTCTCTGGGGAGTTGGAATAGGAGAGGGGACCATGGACTTCCTTGCAAATGTATTACAGGTATTACATCTCTGGTAGATGTGGCTATTGCTGTTGTTTCATGCTTTTTACAACTGTTCTTGTAGAAAATATAAGGTTTAATGCTGCTCCTTTGTAAAGCTGCTATTTAGCCAGGTTTTTCACTATATTATCCATAGTGATTTTTATATTGGAGTTGAATTTGCATAGGTGAAACTTTTGGGAAAGTTGAATAGTAAGTGGGAAGAGGCGTAAATCCTCTTGTGTATTACTGCTTTTGGTCTTAGGCCTTGTTTGATTACAGGTCTTTCAGGGATTTAGATTGATGCTCTTAAGGCAATGTGCATTTTGTTAGATTTTTTTTATTAGTATCCTAGTTGATGATGAAAGCTTAAAGAAAATGCATCAAAAAAATATTTTTCTCTCACTGCAGGCCCAGATTCTAGAATTTGGCTTGGCGGTGCATGAGAAGGTGGTGCCACAGGACATGAGGCCGCTACACAAAAAGCTGGTGGATCAGTTCTTTGTGATGAAGTCAAGCTTGGGAATACAGGTACATGAGCAGTTGCATGGATAGACCAAGAGACCATTCAGCTGTACTAAGGACTGTTTCATTTTCCCAAGCAACAAACAATGACATCTTTTGGTTGGTTGTCCACGTTACAGCTTGTAGCCTTGCAGAATCACAAAGCAAAGAGAAACATAAACTGTGCAGAGAAAAGTTGTCACATTTTACTATCAGCAGTGAAAGTTAAAATATTTTTCATCCTAATGATGAAGCTGATCCAAAATGCAGATGTAACTATTGAAATTACTCTCTGTATCTCACAAAATGCTTAATGGTATTATGTTCATTTGAATTAATCTTCTTTTAATAACTTGCCAGGAATTTTCTTCCTGTGTACAAGCTAGTCCTGTTCATTTCCCAAATGGAAGTCCTCGTGTGTGCCGGAATTCCATGCCTGTTTCTATGAGCCCTGATGCTGCCAGGGTAATACCACGACGCAGGCAAGTTTAAAATACTAGTAACTGACATATTTTTGTTACTCATGGAAGATGACCCATAAAATACTTCTATTATGTGCATGCTTTCTTGTATAGTCTGCCTGAAGTATCTCCAGCCATGAATAGCTGGTACATATATTGTCTCTCTGTCTCTCTCTCTCCCCCCCCAACCCCCAAATAACTAAAGATTAATAAACATGTGCTGTTTGTGCTGTTTTCCCATGAGAAGTTATGACTGACAGTTAGAGTTAACAATTTTGTATTTCCTTATTCTTATAATAGCCCCTTGAGTTACCCAGCTGTCAATCGGTATTCATCCTCATCACTGTCATCCCAAGCTTCTGCTGAAGTCAGCAATATCACTGGGCAGTCAGAAAGCTCAGATGAAGTTTTTAACATGCAGGTACAAATTATTGTCATTCTTCAAGCTATACAGAATATTTCTTACAAGGCTATTTAGTGAAGTAATGCTTCTGTTATTTAATTCAGAAATCTCAAAATTATTGCAGATACTTCTTTTAAAAAACAAGTTTTTAAATGGGCTGTTAACCTCATTAACTAAGAAATAACTTTTTATGTAACTGTTTCCTCTTGTTTAAATAGGAGCATTAATTTTTTACAAATGTAATAAGGAGCAATGAATGGACTATGATACAAAGTCATCTGACCTTACATAGACTTTTCTGTCCAGTTGTCACAGTGGAATGGAATTGTTTCACTGTATTAATTGCATTTATATTTATTTAATGTTTTACTACATTCTGTGTAATTAGTTTAATTCTCTTTATACTGGTTTGCTCTTTTGAAACACTGATAATCTATTTTAAGAAATTACAAGTTCTTTGTTCTAGTGAAAAGTATGCTATAAATTTTTGTTTTCCAAACTAGTAAGTGTGATGTGATAATAACAGCATCTCTTCTGTATGCAGCCTAGTCCATCTACCTCAAGCCTGAGTTCGACTCATTCTGCTTCACCTAATGTGACCAGTTCTGCTCCATCCAGTGCCAGAGGTCAGTGCTCATCTCCTGTGGTAAACTATATTAAATTATACTTGATACATTACACAGCTGAATGTCTGCATGATATCACTGGTCAGACATCAAATTTAGCCAATTATTTGAGGAATATGAATTAATAGGGACAGAGGATTTCTTTGTCATAAGCATAGAATTGAAATGTCTGTTTCACTGCATGAATTTAATCACTTGACACATTTATTTCTAGCCTCTCCTCTATTGTCTGACAAACATAAGCATTCCCGAGAAAACTCTTGCCTGTCTCCCAGAGAGAGGCCCTGCAGTGCCATCTACCCTACTCCTTTGGAAACTTCACAGGTAAGAAGTTTGTTGGGAGTCCTCAGAGCACAAATAAATCAGGAGACACATACTGAACTTCCAGTGGATTCAATCTCCTCATTGTTTTTAATTTTCAAGGGATTTTTTATGTTTTTATAAGCAAATACTCTAAAATATTTTACATGAAAGAGATGTGAATAGAATACATGATATTTGATCACATTTCTGCTTGATTTCCCTAGGTTTAGATCTGTTTCTATGCATTTACTCAATGCAGTGGGAGAGAGATGCAGAAACTTAGCAGATGACACAGCCTGCTTGTGTGGAACAACAGCATTTGTTCTATTTAGGGAAGAAGAAAAAAGAAAGAAAAACTGTTGTTGTGGCAGTTATCCTTGTTGACTTCCCCTTTATTTCTTCTGAGAAAGCTAATCCTAGCCACTGTGAGATAACAACCCATTCCATATGGCAGTTCCTATTTTTCAATGTAGTTTCAGAAAAAAAGGATAGACACTTTGTTACTCCAATGAAAAAAATGAATTGTGTTCTTACCTTAAAATACTGTTATATAGGTCTTTATGAAATGCGTTTCTTTTGGGTATTCTGAAATGCAAAATGGGCTTGGCGAGCTGACTGACATTGAATTCTTATTTCATCTTTTCTTATTAATGGACCTGTTTTCCTAAAGTGCTTTCCTTTAACACAGTTGCTGTTTTAATCTCTGCCATCACACAATGCACCTCTTGCTGAAGCTGAGAAAGATGAGAACATAAGTACAGTGTTAAAAGCACTCCTTTCAACACTCATTTCTACCAGAAGTTTTGCCTCTGATAAAAACCAATTTGCTAGTCCAGGATCCTTTATTTTAGAAATTATTTATTGGTTTCTCATTAGTTCTTTTCTTGTCCCTTGTTTCTTCAATTATTGAATTGGCTCTTGATTGAATTTTTTATTTCTTTTCTGTTTAAGTCCTCATGCTATTATCTGAGGGCTTAAGCAGTAATACCGAAGCTTAGCCAGATTTAAGGACAGTTCTACTTACAGTAGATATATCTACTGGGCACTTTCTCAGTGGTAGTGGAGCCAAAACAGCATACAGGAAAGACCAGGAGATGTTCTTTAAATAAAGCGGTTTTACAGTTTGCCGCAAAGAAAAATTATCCCATTTTTGCTCCCAGACTACAAACTCTTGCTTTGCCAAGTGGAATGCGACTTCTATCCCCCATTCTATCCGAGATTCCATAAGGGAGGCTGAGGAGCTCGTAGGCCCAGTCTCCGCTCTCTCTGAGACTCGCCCAGCAGGAAAATCTCCCAATCTGTCTCTACCCTCAGTGTCCCATGAGAGGGTAAGTAGAAATTAACTTGCTCATACAGTGAAGTATGTTTCAAAGGTGAGAAGGTCTGACAGTTTCTTTCTGCCCTTATAACCAGAAATGAAGATATATCTTTCTGGGGAAAGGTGAATTTCTTTCTCTGGTGCTCTGTTCCCATAGCAGTAAAAATGGACTGTGATTAGAGACAAAATCCTGATTCTTTGCCTTCTGATTAAGAATGGGAAAAGAAATCCTCAGGACCATTGTAAGGAGATATCTTAGAGATGCCTGCAACTCTAATTAGAATTTATCTGCTCAAACTGTTCCTCGTCCTTTCTACTTTTATTCTAATACCAGTTAAATTTTAGCTGTCTTGGTTGGAGCTTCACGCTAAGTTAAAGAGGAAAGGACCACCCATTTATGAAAGACTTTGTTACAGCTTAATGAAAGCAATTTTTACATTAGTGTTTCAGCTGGGAAAGATGAGATACACAGGCAAATTCCTGCACTTGAAGTTTTTTCAGGCCATAGCTACCTTATTTAAGGTAGTTTGATGGACTTCATAGAACAAGACCACAGCAATACTGCATCCACTTCCCTCATTGAAATTGATGCTCAAGGTTATGTACACCTGTTTTCAGTCAACATCCATTTGTGCTTGCTTTGTGATCTCCGGCTGAATGATTGTACAGTGTCTCTCCAGCTCTTCCCATACTCTGAAGAGGAATGCCTGCTGTCATTGACTGGTCAACAAGCCTCCTTAGTTTTTGCACTATTATTCTTCCTAATGAAGCTTTTAAAATTTCACATTTTTGGGGTTTTTATTTGTATGTCATTAAACATCCTGTGATTGCTCTTGTTCTTTCACATGGTTTTAAATTTCATTCTTTTAGTATGTCCTTGTTTCTCTGTATTTCATTCAGCTTTTGTCTCTTTATCTCCTCCAATTTCAGTTGCTTTTTCAGCCTTTGCTCTTCACAACAGAAAACAGACTTAAACATTTGCGCACCACATCCTAGTGCACTGCAGAGTTGGTAGGGGGTGACAATTCAATCCAGATCAGGCAGGAACACCTTTTTTGTCACATTAAAGTACATATGTAGTTTCACCACTTCAGTTTAGTGGTAACTTCAGGAAAACAGTTATTTCCTGACCCATTATGACTCTAATATGACATACGGCAAACACAGTGTAGCTCAATGTCTACCAAAGAATTCTCTCTATGAGATGTTTAAAGTCCAGTTGAATTGGGCAACTATTTGTTCCTCACTTTGTAACATGGAGCTAAAACATGTTAGATCAATGAAGATTACTTTGCAGCTGGGTTTGCCATCTTGTGGAACCACAGCATAGTACTTAACCAATTTTGCATGGTCCTCTGTGAACAGTGGGAAGAGATAAAATACTAGGATTTTATCTGGATTGCAGTGATTTTCTGTTCTTGCTTTTAAGAAAAAAAAAAAACCAAAACCAAAAAAACCCAAACCAAAACAAAAACCCCAAACAAACAAGTAAGAAAAAAAAGAGTAAAGTTTATCTTGTTCTCATTTCCTCTGGAAAGTACATCTGAATTACTTGTAGGATTGACTGTCTGCTGTTTACATTTGCTATCAAGACAAACCAGTGACTATGGATTAAAGCTGCCAAAAAAAGTAACTAATGGAATTTTAAAATTGGTTCATAAATTTACTGTGATTTTTTAAATAAATGAATATTCAGAAAAGGAAAGATGAACACACTTTATGGGTCAGCTCTTATCTACTAGAGAAGTAAGAACACTGCTACCAAAAAAGTCAGGGTTGGAAAACAATACACAAAACTTTTCTGAGGTAACAGCCATAACTTGCATATTGTCAAACATTACACCTTATTCAGATCTTGATTCTGTAATGAAATTTTTGCAGATCTATCCCTCTGTTTGTTTCATAATCTGTCAAGATACCACTTGAAGAATGAGCTTTATTTTGGTTTTTGAGGTGCTGGAAACTGTCAGAACTCAGTAGATAATAATCTTCCCTATGATTTCAGTGTGTACAGTTTTCAGAAAACTAGTCTACTCCCTTTCTGTATACACATACTTTTATTAAACTGTTTAGGTTCTTAGGTCTCATTTATCAATCTACCTCCAAAATAGACCTGTGTAGTAGGGATAATAATAAAAATATATTTGTTTTCTTAAAAGCTACCAAAATACAACAGCAGCTATATGTAAACCATGCTGTTCTCAATTTACAGAGAATGCTGTTCAATCATACTGGAGATGGTGCTTTGCCACGAAGTGATTCCAATCTGCCTGGCCCTGACAAAGGTGAGCAGAAATGCTGCAACATACCAATCTTGGAAGCAACGAAAATTTAATTAACCCCTCACGTTCCTGTAGAATGCCAATTCTTTTGAGTACATACTGTCATCTCCACGTGTCAAAACATTCTAACTGACTAAGTAAATTACGCGAACAATCTTAAGTTTCAATATAGTTTGCCAAAAAGAGGAGAACATGGTGTTTGAATGAAGCGTTGCACTCAAAAGAAGCCCAGAAATTTGCAGGAGTGGGTGATGGAGCAGCAGGTTGCAGCCTGCTGCATGTGAGAGCTGTCTTTTCTGCTTCTCAAGAGAGATAAATGGGGCAATGAACCAACTTATGGAGACTGGGGCAGAGAGAAGCTAAAGAGTGGGGAAGTTGGTACCTGCAAGTCTTCGTTACCAAATATAGATCAGTGTGCTTTTGTTACACTCTCACTGAAAAGAGCAATTTTTGGTTTGTTGATTTTTGGGTATTTTTTCTTTTAATTACAGTAAATGAGAAATGTATACATTTCTGTAGACAAAATATTGCCTTTCATAATTTTGCGCATGGGGAAATCCAATATTGTTGGCATAGTTATTGTGCCACGATTTCATTATGTGCTTCACATCCATAATATGCTCCATCATTTCATTATGGAACCTTTGTGGTATGCTGAATAAAGGATACAGTTCAATAGGTATATATTTGAAGAATATACTGTAACAAGAACTGACCAGGAAGCAGATTTTCTTCAATAAGAGCTGATTTTTTAGGTATTTTTGTGTCAAGTTTTTATAAAAGCTCAGGTGGAATTTTTCACAGGACTGAAAATCATATGAAATAATTTAACATGGAAATGACAAAACTTTTCCACTGGCCTATGCAGCCAAATAGATCACAGAATTGTTAAAATATTATCTTCTGGAGGTTTTAGGAGTCCAAAGAACTGACTGCTAAATGACTTAAAAGAAAAAATTGGTTTGTCAAGAGATTCAGGCATTTGAAGTACCTAGGTCTGGTGCCAAGTGGTTTTTAGGATGAGGGCAAAGCCATACTGCTAGGTGACAGTTTACAATAAAAAGCAAAGACTGTATTGAATATTTTGACAATAAAAAGCAAAATGATCCTCTAGAAAATAGATTATTCTGTGCACTGTTCCCAGGGTCAACTAATGTGCATTTATAGTGTAATAATATTGTTACAGATATGTAACCAATATAATTTGTTCTATACTTACTGTATTAAGTCTGGTGCATAGTGGGGTTGCAATCCTGAGAGCTCTCAGTGTTGCTATAATAGCAGTAATTGATGCCATCAGTTAGCAATAAAACTTTGCTTTTTGTTTCATCTTTGGAAATAAGCACAGGATCCTTGCATGTGATTCTCTACTCACAACTGAAACAAACAAACTAGAAGGAAACTGTCACAGCAGGGGCTTTGAGGCTTTGAAGATGTTTTTGGGGAGTGAAGGGAGAGGTGAAGGGGGAGGTTTTGAAGCCTTTTTTTTCCCATTTTTTTTTAACAATAAATGTAATGAAAGTTGTGTGTTTCAAATTAGCTTTTGTCCTGTCCATGTTAAATGCCCTGTCTATCTATGTGGCTTCTTTCCAATATTGGTGACTTCTTGATAACATGAGATAATCCAGTTCTATCAAGGAAGCTGTTCCAGACGTTATGCGATCATTCAGTTAAAGTCATGGAATTTGGTAAAGCTAAAGCACAAAGAAATACTACAGCCAATTTTATGCATGTCAAGGTGATAGTCAATTGACATGATTAAGCAGAGATCCTTGACCACGGATACAAACAGCGCATAGAAATTTTCTCAGTCTGTGATAATTTCTTAATTTGATTTTTTTTTTCTGTCAGATGCTTTTAATTTCTTCCAGTTTTTACTCCCTTCATTTTATGTAGTCTATGCAGGCAACAAAAGACTGTTAGCATGGAAAGTTTTATGAAGAAGATTGATTGGAATTTGGCAAGTTCCTTTGTCTAGTCCCTTCTGTGTATAAAATGAGTTAATGGAAATAGTCTGTTCCCCTTTGCCTGGAAACCTCTAAATAGGAGTCTGGTGCAAAGATAAACTGATTATATTAACAGGCTTCAAGCTTATCTCCCTTTGTGGCTGGATTTGCAGTGCACCAGAATGCTATCTCAGCTGTTGCTGTTGATGGCCCCCAGTGCTATACAGTCACAAACTGACCTGAGGGCCAGATGCATACATCAGGCAACTAGGAGACTGACAGCTGTTATTTAGGAGCTTTGCAAGTGGTGATGTAATCACGAGGGCTTTTCAGGCATGCTTATTAAGCTGTTTATCATTTTCACTCTGTGTATTCTTACCCTCCTGGATAAAGGCAAGTCAGAGAACTGGAATTGTTGATGCCTGTGACAGCTTTTTCATTCTCTTCCAGCTGTAAACACCACCCCAAGCAGCTGGAGCCTGGATAGTGGGAAGGAAGCCAGAAACACATCAGAAAGTGGAAAGCTTATATCTCCTCCTGTACCACCAAGACCTGCACAGACTGGTGAGTTAATGGACATTTCAGGCAAAGCTCCAGTACTTTAAGGATTCTTTCCACTCTGATTAATGTTTAATTTCTTGGGCAGGTTAGCTTATTATTTGATTTCTTACATGAAAGGCTGTAGAACTGCCTCTGTGGGTATTTTAATCTTGTTAATGTTCTCTGAAGTACTCTGTTTCCAATGCTCTACCCTTTCACTTAATGACTGAGTAGTTTCAGACAGTTCATGCTAGTACTAGGGAGTATGATCAAATTTAGTCGTTTGATTTTATGATAATTGGAGGTTAGCAATCAGAAATGTTCATTAACCACAAAGAATCTTACTGACCAGAAAATGCACAGCAATCATGCGGGTACATGAGTTCTGTTACTGTAACCGATTTGCCTTTCAAAAGATTAATTTTCATTTAAAGAAAAGGCTGCTTGAGTGATACTAACAATATAATTGTTCTCAAGGGTGTGAATACACTTTTTGCATATTAGACTTATGCCTCAGAGTATGTCCAGGCATGTTTCCAGTATATTTGCAGGTAAATGTTTGATATATTATTTATTGGTTTTTTTCTTATTTGACATATATATACCTAATATATTTCTGAAGAAAAAAAGTGAAAAGTTGTAATACTGACTCTTTTTTAATTCTTTTATCATTTGTTAGGATATAAACCAATTTACAGCAATGTCAAATTTGTCAGAAAAGGCAGATGCAGAAATTTCTTATACTTGGTTGTACTGCAAGATCATCCTGAGAACAAAGTAAAATAAATAAAATCTCCAAAACTATTTACAACCATCAGGAAAGTACCTAGAGGGAACGAGAGATAATGTCTATGTATCAAATGATCTCCTATCCACTTAAAAAGATTTCTTAGTGAAAATTGTAATGCCAAGAGTGCACTGAAATCTTTCTAACTTTACAGCATCACCAGCAAGACACATAGCCTCTGTTTCCCCTTCTCCTGCTGGCAGATCACCAATGAAGGTAATATCTTATTGCAGTGAATTGCCTTTGTGGGACAGATCTTGGGTAGATAGTATATATTTAATGTACCTGATTTGGGATTAAATTATATAGTCTTTTTATTATCATATACCTATACAAAAACCATTCACAAGAATAAGTAGCCATAATAATTGCAGCAGCTCTGAAGATTTTAAAAAATGCAGGCAAGAAACCTAATCCTCAGAATCTTTAGCCTCTCAATATCAGGCTTCTCACTTACATGGATAATCAAGCTCACCAGAGTCAGTGGACAGATGAGAGAGTAGGAAATACATGTAAGAGGTGTCCAGTGGTCCACCTACTCCAGAATTCTGTCTCCAACAGTGGAAAAAGGAGAGATGCCAGCTAAGGAGAACCTGTTGTGCAACCCATTCCTCTTATTCCTCCAGCATTTGGGGCTGTTAGATTAGAGGGTATGTTAGAGAGTAACCCCTGCTTCATTTTTGTGTCCATTTCCTCTGTGGAATGATCCAGGGAGGTTGTGTAAGAAGTTGGAAGTACTTTGACATCTGCTAGTAGGATACATTAAGCAATAGGCTGTGAATAAGCATTGGTTGTTCTCTAGCAGTTAAACACCCAAATCAATTGGAGATCCAGGCTAAACTGAGTAGGTTTACTTTCTATTTCAAGATATTTGAATGTGTTGGTACCCATATATTGGTACCCACTTTTTTGCTGGAAAACTTGACTCAGAAATCTGTGTATTCCACAGCACTGGAGGACACGAACATGCAGTCTGCTTATTCCATGCAAACCCCAATACTGACAGACTGCACATTAGTCTTGGGCATAGCCTTTACCACACCATTGAAGCAGAGATAATTCTGCAGTTAGAAATACTAGAGTCAACAATGTGGAAGGAGAGCAAATAGAAAGGAGCATGACTGGTGCTTCAGGCACTCAGGTGCAAGGGCAGAGGGAGACAGCCCTGCCAAAATGGCCCCTCAGTAACCCAATGCCTAACTAATGCTACAGAGGTACAGATTACCTGAGGAGGAAAGTGGCACCCCAAAATATTTTCTTTCCCCTTGAGGTCCCCAATCACAAGTCCATAGTCATGCTCCTGTTTGTTTTCCCATAAGCCTGTAACATTTCTACTTGTGACTGCACAGTGGTCCAAGGTCAACATGGAGCAGTTGGCCAGCAGAGTGCCCATAGTCCTATTACAATAGTGTCCCTTCTGCTGAAGTGAGCACCAATCCCAGGTTTTGTGCTAACTGCTTACTAGGAAGCTCTTTAGAGCATTAGGATCTGTACAAAGACGTCTGACTTTCTTTTTTGCCTGAATGGACTTGGTACTGATGATTTTTAGGGATGTTTGAAGTTTGTCCTAGCATTTTCATTCTAGAGGTCTGGACAGAATTTAAGCATTTTACAGATAAAGTCTGGATTGCTGCTTGGGAGAGGAATGCTGGCCCAAAATACTTCTGAGAGCTGCTGGATCTCACTTTGAGCATGAATTTCCAGACTCTATTGGTGTCTAAATTGTTACTTGCTACTGGTGAAAGCAGGCTGTACTGCTGTCAGGAAGCAAGTGCTTACCCCTGCCAGCTTTACACATACTTGCTCTTCTTCAGAATGACAAAAGCAAAGGTCCTAAATCTTATCTATGGTCACTTAATCCAAGTGTCAAGTGTTCTTGGAAATGGAGCCAAATATATAATTTACTTGAAAACCTTGACCCTGGATGTTTGTGGGAGTAGGAGCGCAGCTGCAGCCTCCTCACATGCAGAGGAATGGAACATGAAACAAGTAGTTAAACAGGCTCCTCAAAATGACTGAAATGTCTTCACCACGGACTGAGCTTTAAATAAAACTTGCTCTGCTTTGCCATAGCCATATACAGGGCCTTAATTTTTAGCTTGTGTTCCAGCAGTGTGCTTCCAGAGAAGGTCATCCTAGTATACAAAACCCACTGATCTTAATTAAATATTTTTTCCCCATTGATTTCAGTGTTCTGTGGATCCAGTCCTAGATGGATAACTAAAATTATCTCAACAGCATAAAGTCAGTGTAGCCAGCTCTATACACCCCTGCCCCTCTCCTCTTTCCCTACTCCCATCCTTTTTGCATGGCTCACACTCTCACCTTAAGCTGAGCAGCTGAGCACCAACCAGTCTAACAACAACTAGAGTGAGAAATTAAGTCTGGATTGTCTCAGATGACTCCAGTCAAAATTAGATATGTTGCAACAACTTTTCAACTTGGACAGTGGGGGCTAACCTTTTACAATTTTCAGTTGAAGTTGCTTCACTGGAATAGGATTGCTTGATGTTTTTAGGTAGGCCTTTATTGTCCCTGCCTTTTATTTTTGTCAGCGCTGTTGTTGCTGCTTGGGCCCTCAGCTTCCTTTACCTCACCATCCCCGAGAGGCCTGCGAGGCTGCTGATGCAGCCCCTGGCCACCTGTGCCCTTGTCTCTAAGGTGGTGTGTTGTGTTTGTGTGTCCGAGGAACATCTGGGAGATGGAGGAGAGGAAGGATGGAGAATCTGCAGATAAAAATGCTGTCTGCAGCAGCAGTGATGCCTTCACCTCCTGCCATCCTGCTGCTGCTGCTGAAGGGGAGCAGGAACAGCAGCTGAAGGGGGCTGGCCCCCAGCAGCAGCTCTTACCTTGACACTGCTTTGGGCTTCCCCTCCAACGTTGATATTATGATGCACTCGGAAATGATGCCACAATGTAAATGCACTTCTCACTGCATGATGATGCACTAAAGCTGTGAGGAAAAGCTTTGGAAACTGAATTTGGGATATGAGAGCCTGCAACAGCAGCAGTGGCTGGGCTGCAAGACCTGCGCTTTGGCGTTAGGGGGCAGGACACCCCCGGTATTCCCTATGCCAAGTGATGCATTCCACTTGCAGCTGGGAAAACTAAGAGTGCATTTTAAAGGCTTCCAGATTTTTCCAGTGTACTATGATACTAAGATAACATTTAAATGCAGTTTTACTTCCACTTACATGAATTACTGGCATGACCACTATCTAAGATGTACCCAGGCACTATTGAAATGAGCTTTTTATTTGTTTCTTACTAAATCTTGATTAAACACGGGCACATGTTTATCAAAGCTCAGAGTCCATGCACTGTATCTATGTATGTTTTCAGTCTTAGCACAGAAACGCTCTCTCTCATAAACCCCAAGTAAATTCTTCTTCCACCCTTTTTTTGAGCAGGGGTCTGTGCAATCATTCACACCATCTCCAGTGGAGTATCATTCCTCGGGGCTTATATCAAACTCTCCAGCACTGTCAGGGAGTTACAGCAGTGGCATCTCTTCGCTCAGCCGATGTAGCACATCAGAGACATCAGGCTTTGAAAGCCAAGGCAGTGAACCAGCAGTGACTGTCCCAAGCTACAGCGTTTCTGAGGAGCCTGTGAGAAAAGAAAGCAAAACCCCACCACCCTACAGCGTGTACGAGCGGACTTTGAAACGACCCGTTCCTCTACCTCACAGCCTCTCCATCCCACCCGCCACAGACCCACCAGCACTGCCACCCAAGCCACAGCTGGTTCGGCCAAACAACCTGGAAAACAGCAGCAGGAGGACTGAGCAGGTTCCCCGGCCCAGGCCTCTGCCCCGCAAAGTCTCCCAGCTATGAGAAGCCACTTTTATATTTTAATTGCAACCAATTCTTTACTGTTTAAGAAATAATATTTTTTAAAAATGGTAAAACTGGTTTAGTTAGGCACTTTAATATTTTGCCCACCTTTTCTTTTGAGTAATTTTGAAATGCTTATTAATATTATGTTGCACATTTGAAATGAAATTACTAATTTAGGTTGCCAGATATTATAGGAAGCATGAATGAGAGGATTGTTGTTTTTTTTTTTTAATTTTATGGTGGTGAATACTGATAAATGCTTTTATTTGTACATTATTTTTATTTAAAAAATTAAATCTAAAACCCTACAACTCTCATCTGAGTGAGCCGAATGCTTCTTACAAAATGCAGAATATACTGACTGGATCTTTACTACTAGAGATAAATGCACGCTTTCTAATAAGGTAGTCCGTAGACTAGGTTGTTTCTGCAAATAGGCTGAAAGGCGTTTCTCTTATGAACAGATTGGTCATTTTAAATGTATGTGGAAAAACTGGGATATAATGCAAGTTATACTGCAGAGAACTGTTGTAAGAATGTGGTTTGGAATTTTTGAACACACTTATGTTATTTTTAAGATGGATAAATACCTTCATTTCATTCAGTGTACAGCACCATTCTGGTGAATCCTAATAAGCTTTTGTGCCATTAATGTATTATTGTACCTGACACATCCTTTTTCTTTTTGAGGTGCAATTTATTTTTATTCTTCCAGTAGATGTACTTTTGTTGTTTTAGTTTTGGGGTTTTTTTAAAGTGAGCAGTTTGCTAGTGGAGGCTCTCTGCTTTTTTTTAAAGTTCACCCTAGAATGCAATCTACATATGAAATACGTACCAATGAATTGTTTGTTTAACTTGTGTACAAGAATCAGTACTGACTAGTACCAAGGCAATTCACTAAATGAACAAATTTTTAAAAATACAAATTGCTGGTTATTGATCCATACATTTCAAAAGCTAATTGCAAATATTCTTAATAATTTTGTAAAAATCTGGCAAAAATTCTGAACACTTCTTTCAATGTGTATGTGCCGTTGGAGCCAGGTTTTGGATTTGCTTTTTAGCTTGAGTTCATCACCATGATCTTTATTGTAGCAGAACGGTGTTTGGCCTTAGGTTGTATTTTGGTGACTGGCATCTGAAGAGCTTTAGAAAGCTAATGCCAACATGTAGGAATATGGAGGGGAAGGGAAAAAAAGCACCTTCTGTATGTAGTTTTTGTATCCTCTTTCTTTTACTGACTGTTTAAATGTGCTTGGGAACAGATGTGTGAACTGCATTTTAAATCATGCTGTTAAAAATATTCTCCCTCTTTTGTTGGGAAACTGATGTTGATTTTAGCTGTGTTTGATTTGTTGATAGTTTACTGGAAGAAAGTGACCACTTTTTTATATTCTCTCAATTAAACCTTCAGCAGTTACAAGCTGTTGATGGTAGTAATAGAGGTTTTCTATAATAAATGTTCCAGTATTTTTGTACATAATTGGTAAATTTTAATAAGGAGTGTACCATTATGTGAAAAAGAAGCAAACAGTTGTGTATGCAGTAAGATTGTTATAATTATGCCAAATACTTTATGTATGGAAAAAAGAATATTTGTAAATATGTGCTTTTAACAATAATTCTGCCATATTGACTTTACAATTTTGAATGTCAGAGAAAATAATATATGTTAAAATATTTATGTTTTAGTGAAAGTATTCATAACTTGAAGAGGAACATATGAATTTTAGCTTTTTATCTTGCTGATTTCAAAGTCTGAAATTCCTTGAACTAGCTCTTGCTTTCTTCTATAACAGTTTTGTGTCTGTAACCACATCATAAAAGCTGTAGAAGGCTACATATTTATGCTGATATAAAGAATTAATGCCTGAAATTTAAACAAGGTGTCACAAGTAAGATAACAAAACTACTTTGATTTTTTTTTTCCACCTATGTAGTTTAATAGATTTTGTTGACTAGTGCTTGAGCACAGTATGAATCAGTGTTATCTGCTCCTGAAGCCATTTTTTTTATTTCTGGCAGTAAAGAGAGTTGATGACTTCATCATTTGCGTGTATTACTGGTCAGCTTTGCAGCAAAACATTTCAAAAGTCTCTGTTTACCTAGACACTCATATTGGTTGCTGCGTAATGTTAATATGGAATAAATGAACTTGATTAATCTTTACAGTACTTGTTTTCTGCAGAATGAGAGATTATAGTTGAGTTTGTCACAGAGTGAAAGTTCTGAATCCTTGTCTTGCTAAATCCTTTTTTTTTCTGTTAACCATCTCCTGATGGATTGAGTTTTCTCCCTATTTGGATCCGTAATTGCTTTGTGAGACAAGGTGGAGAGTATTGACCTGCTCTTCTGAACAACCGAAGAACATAAAACTAGGGAGTTCATTGTAAATTAACCTGCATGAGTGCTCTGTTTTTATAACCATGACATCAGGAATACTCTGAACAATAGCAAACAGTGTAAAATTGACAGAGAACTCTAAAACTGAGTTGACACATTTTCTGCTTAGCCAGTTTTGACAAATTGATTTTGTAGATCAGCCTTTCAACCTGATTACTTATAAAAAATGTAGTACAAAATTTTGTTATGTATGTTGCAACACCGAGTGCTTGAAAACCTAATGTAAATAAAGGTCTTGTTTGAATTTTATGTGTTAGTCATAAATACAATTTTAGCACTTTCTGGATGACGATGAGTAATTCAGAAGCTCATCTAGGAGGACTGTGCTGGTTTAAGAGTTAACCAGCAGGGGAAATGAACTCAACTCAGAGGAGAGATTATAAGTCAGAATAACAATTTATTAAAATAATACAGTAAGTACAATCATACAAACAAACAATTGGTCTCAACCCACAAAAACCCAAATGTATAACCCAGTGCCCTAGGGCCTGAACAAAGTGGTGTTCCTTGGGCCCTGCTTGAGTCCA
>NW_021940682.1:38070012-38213586 GCF_001715985.3 Manacus vitellinus | reverse complement strand
CAGCTCCTCAAAAATGAAAAATCCACAATATTCTTTAAATACAAAGAATTTCCTTCCAGGCAATTCAGGTGAACAGAATAAAAGCTTCCAAGTTAATTCAAGTTCCCAAATCTTCTACTCTAATTCGTGTTGCTTTAAGGCCCTCACTGCACAGGACTTAGGTAACGAGTTCATCACGTGTTTGAACATCAACTTCTTTCACACTTCTGCAATATGTTCTATCCTACCAGCATTGCATGGCAGAACTTATTGTTTGGAAACAGTAGTTTAGTCAATTAGCCCCCTGGATTTTACTGTCCAGGGTTTTACAAGAATTATCAAAATTGCTATTGCCAAAAGGTCTTATAAGCAGTAAATAATCTATTTATGTATGTGATGTTTGGTCAAACTTGTGAAGCTTACTGCTAAAGAATAGAATCAGTACAAAAAAGAAATGTGATTGCCTTTACAGATTCCACATAGAGGTTTTTTTACAGTATCTCCTTGGCAAAGTCTTGCAGTTTATTCCAAAAGCTGAATTATAAACACAGGGTATGCTGATACATTATGGATTAAACCCAGAACACTTGCCACAGTTCTGAATAACATAGTAGAAACTCTAAAATCAAATTCAGGCATTCCCGAATAAGTATCTTTGTGCAAAGTATAACAAGGTCAGTCGGCCTGTAGGAAAAACTACCTACAACTATTCACTAGGCTTCAGATAAAGTCAGTCAGCTCCTTTAAATAACCACTCAAGTTTTCCTGAATCCCACATCTCTCTTCGTTTACTACTTATGAGGGACAATTGCTTAAAAAGCAACCTTCTGTAAATAGAAGAGATCCCTGTAATATCTTCTATTCTGTAAATAGAAGAGAATCCCTCTCTCTCTCATGCCCTGCAGACTTGCCTATCTCCCTTCCATCTGCTACTGTGTGGCTTCTGTGTGTTTCTGACTGAGATGACTCAGTTAAGGTACTCAATATTTTTTTTAAATGGAATTCTAATTTCAATCATATACTAGTATTCCTCCTCCACCAGCCTCCACCTCCTTTGTTATTCCCTCATCTAGTGACGATTTCAGAAATGCCTTGTTAACATTCCAAATCCTAATAAAAATCCTGTCTTGCTGATGTTTGTTTCATACGTGTCTTTTAAAAGTCTAAACAGAATACAGTTAAGTGCATTAAAATCTTGTTGAGAACAAAGCTGAATCATTCAAATCCTACTCTGTTCTCTCATTACTAGACTGGATCATTTTGCAGCACAAATGTACAGGCTTTAAATATCTTATAATTTATTTGAAGATCATTTTCTACTCACATCTATTCTAAATATTAATGTCTCAAGAAGCTAATAGAAATCTGATATCCACAGCAACACTCTAATCTTCATTTTTCTAGTTCACAGTCATTAGTGAAATCTCAAGAAAAGCTTATCTTTGCATACCTTTTACTTTATTATCATATTCTAGCTAGTCTCTACTCAAATCTCCTTCACCATGTCCTCATTCCTCCAACTACTACAGTCCACATTCTCAAATATATCTTAACATAGTAACTAGAGAAATTAATTTAAAAATAAAAGGTAGTTCCTAATCTCCAAAGCAAACAGATTAGGATAGGGAGTCAAATACAAAGAAGTGTGATATTATAGTAAACAGCTTTTTAAACAAAGTGAAGGATGTGAAAAAGTGGGTTTAGGTAGAAGATTTTCTAAGAAATGACTACTCCTGTAACACATCAGAGAACACCATCATCTAGGTATGAATGTTTTCAGCAATTCTTATGGCATCTATTTCAGTAACTTTTACAGGGCACAGCTATAGTTAAGTATTATAGTAATATTATAGACTGATACGCTTCCTGCGCATTTATAAAAAGACATTAATTATGCAAAATTCTAACTGTAACTTTGTAATAGAGCTTAGATAGCTTTTCACTCAGCAGATCCCAGGACAGGTTACAACCAGCAGCTTTGGAATGTGACTTTTCCATGATGGATTGATAGACACCAGAAGATCTAAATGGCTCCAGGAAAAAAAACAAGATAGTTCAAATTCATTTTCTGTAACAAGTAACAAGTACCATGAAGTAGAAGTTAGTAAGAAGTAAATAAACTTTCCTCCCACTCACTAGCCAGGTCTTTTTTATATAGTTATCTCCCTTCCTCCACCCTCATAAACTGATAAAGAGTTACGATATAAATATCAAGTAATTAACTTTCCCTCTTCCTGAGGCATGTTTTCTCTCTTTTTCAGAGGTCTTTCTGCAGAAAAGGTAACAATGACCCTAATAATTTTTGCATCTATGTCCCTCCAGAGTATCTTTCCCCTCTCATTATAATTGGTTTCAATGATAACAAACAAAAGCAACTTCACCTAAACATTCACCTATTAAACAGACACAGCTACCAGAGTCTTCCTTGCTTTGAGTTAACTTCTGTTTCCAAAGAGCTTAACTTCAAAGAGACTGCTCTTTTCTTCAAGACTAGGAATTCATGAAAAATGTTGGAAGGTTGAGACCTATATTTATATAGATATTGCAATGGTATTCACAGCTTTAAATAAAAGAAATGGGACCAAATTTAATTTCACATCATAACCTTATTATCATGGCTTACAAATGCAAAAGAATTTCCTAAGAGTCAAGAAATTGATACCTGAATTCCTCATAATACAGAATGAAATGACTAGAATCAAGACACACATACATGCATTATGTCATTGCAGTGACTATCCTCATGTAATAATGCTGACAGTCAAAAGCCAATTTGACACACAAGGAGTGACAGAGTCTTACAAGACTTCAAGTGAGAAGGTAAAACTTTAACTGTTACATTTTAGGCCATTCATTCCAGTTTATGCACAAATCTGTACTGTTAAGGTTATGTGCAATCTGGTTGCACAGAAACCAAGAAAAAAATTCCCTATCTTTACCCCATCAATATCTTTTTTGCTGATCTTTGTGCTTCAAGACAATGAAGTTTTCAATGCTAGTTTGACAGTAAAAATTTAAAAGCATGAAATATTTTTCAAACTTCAATAGCAGAGGACTATTTTTGTCAAATGTAAAACACTCATTCCCAAATAATTTGACAGAATTATTGAGCATTTCTACACACAAAATGCACAGTTTTTAATATATCCTTCCACATATTTGCAGAGTAATAGCTACAATGTTTTCAGACTTTATTTTCTTCTATCAGGCAATTTTTCAATTAACAACATATTTTTCTAGATTTGATACATAAGAAAATTTGCTTTCTAAAATTGCATTTATCTTTTTACTGACTATCATACCTACTCCACAATGTCTTTCTGCAGCATCTTGTGCAACAAGAGCTTCTAGGCTCTGCCAAACAATATTGCAGAACAAAGAAGGTGCTTTTTTTAAACTTTGCTATAAACCCAACACAAACATTTGTTCCATTACTATTGCTGGGTTTTGTGATCAAGTGCAAGTAGGCCACAATTTACCTCCTAGTAAGAAAAAAAAGATTCCTTTCTGCAAAAGGGAATATTATTTAAAGCAAACGGGAAACCATCAGGAACACAGTGTATACTAAGTAGTATTGCAAATGCTGGGGCCAATTAGATCTTCCAAACTATGTTCTGCACAGAAGCGAGCAGCTCATGTAACGATGCCTCTCCTGATCTTTAGCAGTCGAAGTCCCATTATGAGAAGTAAAAGATATTTCCTATTAGCACTTCTTGTAATACAAGTTGCTAGCAATTAAATTAAATCACTACCAGGAGAAGCAGTCTTTGGGTTCTGACACAGATCAGCTCACCCTCCCCCAGTCATCACTACTGTATTAAGCTATTCATAGAATAAAAACTATCAGATTAAACTACATTTAGCTTGCCATGTCACATGAATATGCTCACACTAATCACCACACAAAGCCATCTTGTGAGAAACTAGTCTTTATTTCTACATTGAAGCAGTTCATGATTAAATGCATCTTCAACAAATTTACGCTGCTATCCAAAATTATTTTTTCTCGTTACCATTACTTCTGTCATATCCTAGAGTGTTAACAGTACATTACACTGCCTCCACAAATTATACAACTATGTAATTATGACAGTGCAAACAATGGAGCTAGTAGTTCTGTATGGGAAAACATAATATAGTTCCATCTGCATATTGCAGAGTAACAATGCAATTTCTAAACATCCTATGCATATTTGAATTCTAACTTTCAGCCAGCTCTGATTTGTGCTTTCATATTCCTAACTGTTTTACAGTGTGAATCATTTACTTGGAATTCATCCATTCAGTGCATTTCTAGCAATTCTGTCTTTCAATAAAAGCTGATTCAATTAAAATAGACTCACAAGACCCATATGGTTTTATCAGTCACAGTAAAAATGTGCAGAAAACTACCCCTTGAGGCAGTGTTCCTATTTAATCATTCCCTTAAAGGGAATGCCCTATTTTCCAGATGACATTTAACAGACGAGGCCAGCAAGTCTCCTGAAGACAACTGGTACAATGCACAACAGCCTGCTCTAAGAAGAAATACATGTACCAAGACCTTTAGAAAGGCAAAGTTCATCTTCATGGATACTTTTCAAAGTGGCAATGAAATTTTACTTCTCCAACAACCAGTTAAGTCTCCAACCCTCTGAACGTTGTTAGAATTCTTTCCCATGTGCCACAGACTATGGCTCATCAATGCTCAGCATGGCAGATATATTGAAAGTAGTCTGTTAGAGAAACATAAAACCAATTTATGTTTCCTAGAAGACAATGTGCCCCATATGAGCAGCGGTTACAAAGCTCAGTTTCCTTAACAACTTCCCCTGAGGAGGCAGTATTTGGGACTCTACAGAGAAAGCAGTGGTTACATTGTTTTAGACCCCTAGATCCTTAGGATTTATGGGGAAGTGACCTCTTCTGACTGCCAATCCCACAAAGGATTGGATCCTTCAGGCTGCTCCTCTGTCCCCTTCCCGCAGAAACTGTGATGCCTCTTGCACCTATGCAAAAAAACACACGCAGAACACGAGGTTCACACTGATGCAGCAGCGCAGCCATTGTTGCACTGAACAGGGTCAATACTTGGCACAGTTGGCTTTGCGACCAAATAGGAAAGAACTTGCTTCTCACCTATCTTATTTGTTCTGCACTGCAGGCATCATCTTCCCAGAAGGCTTCACAATCTACAGACTTCTTGCATTCAGAGCCAGCCCCACAAAGATGTCCACCTTAAGTAGGGGAAAAGACTTTCGACTAAAAAGTCAAGTCTCCATAACATTCTTCAGTAAAACGCATATTAATCTCAAAAGATGCCACAGAATCAGTCCTGACCTTCTCTTTCACCCTTCTTATTCAATTATAGAACTTCTAGTGCATGATCATAATCACAGATTTCAGTGATATCTGTAAGAAACAACCTTCCTTCCTTTCACTCCATGTGCCAACCAACTTTTTTCAGCTTTTAGAGTTAGGAACTTTATTTTCATTGTGAATTTTCAAGTCCCCACTCATTCACACATTTTTTTTCTGCTAGGCACTGTCATTTGAACTGTACAGTTCAGAGAAAGTATATTCAAGCATCATGGAAAAGTTTAAAGCTAAGTACCAAATCTCCAGTAAATTAGAATGGGAAAACTTTCAATTGTTCATTTCCTCCCCACCCCTCAACTTCTAAGAAAACAAGAAAAAACTTGTAGCAGACATCAGGGTCTTGTAGTCTTCTCCCAGACTTCTGATGAAAAATTTGCCAGCCAAAAGCCTACCAACAGCTGAACTGCAGCTGAACTCTCCAAGTTCAAGCCTGCTCCACATCAGTGTACCACATACCAGTGGAATGCACTTCAGAGGGTACAGACAATTCTCAAGATCTCTCTGTCCTACTTAAACCAGGATAAGCTACTGTATGAAAGTGTAAAAACTGAACACATAATATTTTGTTCTAACCTACTTTAGAAGTATTTTGTAGCTCACTGTATAAGCCAAGACACGACTTGATACTTTAAGAAAATTTTCTGCAAAGCATACTGTCCTAACCCGACTTCCAAGATGAAAAGTACAGACACTTTATCAAGTTTTAAATAGGAACAGGCATAGTGGGCTGTCACAACTATCAAGGAAAAATTGCTATAAAAAGTCATGGGGCAGAAAATGCAACTTCTCATCACTCTACAGGTGATACAGGAGCTTTCTTCCCACCAGCTAGACTTCTCTTTTAATGTCGTCCATCTTATTGTAGGTGTTTATTCAAATCCCAGTAGCTTTTAGTCTAGGACAGATAATTTTCCCTAGAAAAGATACATGGAGCAAGAATACCATTGGTGGCACTAGAAACAAAGAGGACATTTCCACAAAAACACTCAAACAAAAACAACAACCAAAAAAACATTAAAAAATCCCAAACCAAATCTAACCAAACAAACAAACACAAAAGCCCTCCAAGAAACCCCCAAAACTAAACACATCAAAACACACACTACTTATGCCCCAAAGGAAAGTACTTAACCATGAAAACAGAGAGAAGTATATCCACTATCAAATACGGAAAGGAAGCAAGTACCAGAAGGCATAAAGGCTTCCATGCTTCACTACCCACACAAAAGTTTAATTCCATGTAACCAAATTAAACAAGGCAGTATGAGTACAAGTGAGAATACGAAACAGACTGGGCTACTGAATGTTAATCATGGCAGTCTACAGCCTCTAATGAAATTCACCCTCAGAATCAAGTGTTTAGAGAACTACATGAAGATGGAAAAAGTCATCAAGTACTGCAGAAAGGAAAAGAAAAAAAAAAAGAGAACTCCCAAGATAGGGAAATAAAAATGCAGATAGGAGTAGATAACTCAGCCTAACTCAAATTTCAGAAGGATACCAGAATGAAATTATTTAAGAATTGGGAGCATTAAAGGATAAAGCCAGTTGGCTTGTCACAGCTAGTTCCTCTCTTTTATGGACTGATAGTCCTACTGACTAGGAGAAAAGGAATACATGTTCCAAGTCTTACTTGCAGCACAGTCAAAAATACATCCTCCCACTCAAGCTAAACTATGATGAGGACAAAGTTTCAGAATGAAGTTCAAAATTTGGGTTTGCTTGTTTAATAGTTCTCAGCAACCAGCTGCAGAGACAGCAGCATGTACAGCATAATTTTTATAGTGAGGTTCTACGGGTATACTATTTAATATTCTTAATCATGCTTTGGACAAAGGAATAAGGAATAGAACAAGCATCAAGCTGAAAGGTGGTGACAACTATTTGATAAGACCATCCTGAGTGAAGACAACTCAAAATTATGAATTCCAAGAAAGACAGCACAAAGCACTGCGGGCCTTATGACAGCATGAAAAAAAAGCCCTACTTAAGTAACAATGGGATACAAAAGGACACCAGACTGTACTGGATCAAGCAGATTACAAGGCAGGGATAAGTCAACATCATGGTACTACTGCACAAAGGAAAATTCTCATTCAGGGAAGTGTGAACATCAGACATTGCAATTTAGCAGAATTCTAGAAAGCCACAGTCCTTCTAAACCATACACTAGGAATTACTCAGCTGAAGGTATGTCCTCATTCCGGGTTACTACTGTAAGGAACAAATGTGTCAACTGAACACTCAGGAATAAAGAATAATGATATAAAGAATTATGATTTAAGAAAATCATTACCTTTAAGAAAAGACTGTTGAAATTTTCTTCTTTACATGAAGACTTACAGAGGGAAAGTAGGTGAATATGAAAACCAAAAGCCAATAACCAAAGAACTACAAATGTAGTGTGTAATGCACTAAAGGGGGAAGAGGGAGTATAAATCAACCTATCTCACTGAACACAAAGGTTAGATATCTGGAAAAACAGCAAGGGTAAAAGGCAGTATAAATAACCTGTCTAAAGAGGTTATAGTCCCCTTCACTGGAGACTTTTTAGCATAAAGATAATGCTAGAAGTTGCCCAGGTTTACTGATCCTCTTTCAAAGTAGAAGAGGGTCTAAATCACTGGAAGACCTTTTCCATCCTGAGCTCCTAGGACAATAAGACAAATGAGACATATCAGCCTTTACACCCAAACCTATAATGAACACAAACGAATTCAGAGCTTTCACTGCTTTCTAACTGTGGAAAACAAATGCTAATCTATTTTGCTGACAGAACCTTTCTGTGATCCTGCAGTACTATTAATAAAGTTGGCCTTCTAGAGAGAGTATCCCCTAAATCCATGATCAGATCTGAGATCTTGGAATCAGAGGGCTAAGTAGTTCTTCCTGTTCAGCAGCTCTGATATCATTAGTTATCATAGGAGGGAAAAAAAGAATGTTTATAGAAAGCGATCGATTTCTTTCTGCTCCATGTTTGTTTCTTTTAATTACATAAGGTGTATATACACAGAGAAGGCCAAGTAACTACATTTCTGGCCGATATAACACTAGGGAACTACAGGCCTGTCAGCCTGACTTCAGTGCCAGGGAAGGCCACGGAGCAGATCATCTCGAGGGCCATCACACACCAGGTTACAGGAAAACCAGGGGATCAGGCCCAGCCAGCAAGGCTTTAGGAAAGGCTGGTCCTGCCTGACCAACTGATTTCATTCTATGACAAAGTGACATGCTTAGTGGAAGAGGGAAAGGCTGTGGATGTTGTCTGCCTGGACTTTAGTAAAGCTTTTGACACTGTCTCTCACAGCATTCTCCTGGAGAAACTGGCTTCCCATGGTATGGACAGGTAATAAGTAAAAAAACTGGCTGGATGGCTGGGCCCTGAGAGTGGTGGTGAACAGTTATACCCAGATGGGGGGTGATCACTAGTGGTGTTTCCAAGGACTCAGTACTGGAGCCTGTCCTGTTTAATATCTTCATTGATTACATGGACCAGAGGATCAAGTGCATCCTCAGTCAATTTGCAGGTGACACCAAGCTGGGTGGGAGTGTTGATCTGCTGGAGGGTAGGAAGGCTCTGCAGGGGGATCTGGACAGGCAGCATTGATGGGCTGAGGACAACTGTATGAGGTTCAACAAGGGAAAGTGCTGGATCCTGCACTTGGGTCACACCAACCCCAGCCACTGCTACAGGCTGGGGAAAGAGTGGCTGGAAAGCTTCTCAGTGGAAAAGGACCTGAGGGTGCTGGTCAACAGCCAGCTGAACACAAGCCAGCAGTGTGCTCAGGTGGCCAAGAAGGCCAATGGCATCCTGGCTTGTATCCCAAATAGTGTGGCCAGCAGGCCCAGGGCAGTGACTGTCCCCCTGTACTCGGCCCTGTTGAGGCCACACCTCCAATCCTGTGTTCAGTTTTGGGCCCTCCACAACAAGAAGGATATTGAGGTGCTGGAGCGTGTCCAAAGAAGGGCAACAAGGCTGGTGAAGGGACTGGAGCAAAAGACTTATGAGGAGCAACTGAGGCAGCAGGGGTTATTATAGTCTGAAGAAAAGAAGGCTCAGGGGAGACCTTATCGCTCTCTACAACTACCTGAAAGGAAGTTGTAGGAGGTTGGTGTCTGTCTCTTCTCCCAGGTAACAAGTGACAGGACAAGAGGAAATGGCCTCAAGTTGCACCAGGGGAGGTTTAGTTTGGATATTAGGAAAACTTTTTTCACTGAAAGGGTAGTCAGGCATTGGAACAGGCTGCCCGAGGAAGTGCTAGGAGTCAGGATCCCTGGAAGTTTTCAAAAGATGTATGGACGTGGCACCTGGTGACATGGTCTGGTGGTAAACACAGCAGTGCTGTGTTAATGGTCAGACTCGATGACCTTAGAGGTCTTTTCCAACCTTAACGATTCTACAATGTTATGGTTCTATTTTCAACATGATGCAAAAAGGAACAACTAAACTAGGTTTAAATCAACTACCAAAGTTGGATCAAACAGATCCTATGGGATTTTAGCCCAGTATCAAAAACACTCTTTGTTTTGTTCTGGGAAGATTGCATTAATAAAGTGAAGGAAAAAAAAAATTACTGAGGTATATCAGACATCAGGAAGGAGGTACAGAAAAAAAGAAAACAAGAAAGCATCAAACCAAAAATATCAATTTCATGCTGGAGAGAAAAAAAAAAAACCAACACATTTTTTATGAGCTGTTTAGAGTAACAGATTAAAGTATCTGTCAAGTTCATCTTAAAAAAAAAAATCAACACCCCCCTCCACACTTCTTTGGAAAACTGAAAAACTTCTTTCTTTTCTAGAATTGATCTTCTTTCAAGTGGTCGTGAATTGCATTCTCTATTGCCCATATAAGCTACACCCATCAGAAGCATCTAACAGAGTCAGGCCACTCAATAAAAATTCATTCATTGTTTAATAAAGAAAACAAAAACTCATTCTAGTTGATGTGTGCAGAATTCTTAAGTTTCACTATATTTTTTCAGGGAAAATAATTCCTAAATAAGTTTCCTAACAATTCTAAAAACTCTTCTTAAAAATCGGACTGGAAGTCCAGAATGACTGGATTACCCCATGGCTATCTACAGAGCAAAAGAGAACTATTTATTCTTACTTTTTTTTATAATTTAATATTGACACTAGAATATAAAACTTCTAATATAGAGCTTGGTAAAATATGGATTATATATGACTTTTCCAGTCATTTAAGTCCTGCAAATATTTCCTTCTCCAAACTACCACAAGTAACGAACAGCTCTTCAGTCTGTTAAGCTTGATTCAGTCATGTATTTGTAAAATCAGCACGACAAGCAATTCTTCCTCTTTTTCTCCTTTACAACCTCCCCCCCGACACATACACATATGTGCACACGCAGAGGCTGCAGAGTGGAAGGCAGAAGAGTGAGTCCTTAACAAGCTGTTGTGAAAGAGATGCATTAAACCAGATATACAGGAGAAGTACCAACTCTGTCCTCAGCAGTACTGGATTTCAACAGAAATACAAATACCAGATTTGATTAAATGTAACTGATTTGTGCTTATAAACATCCAGATGGTACATGACTAAACAAATTGCACATGTTTTCTGAAGAAAAATGACCTTGATATCCAAGTTAAAAAATTAAGCACTTCATTTATGCTTCTCGAAGCATAAAACAAACTCATGACAGTTCCAAATAGAGACCTATATCTCATATTTAGGAGATTATCAGACATGTTTATAAAATCATGGACATATTAGCTCGCCAGCCTCTCAGGCACACTCAAGGAGCACAGACCAAATACCAAGGAAACATACAAAGACTGCATCCCAGTTCCTTATACCTCAGACTGGTATGATTTAAATTTGGCTTTTTTCAGCTGGGAGAAAAGGAGCAATTCAGTAATGAAGATCAATAGATCACAGGACAAGGAAGCCATGCCCCCATTCAGCTAGTTATACATGTCTCTACTTTGGCAGTACAGGATGTTAAGAGGCACAGATCCCAAATCCACAAAAACTCATCCTGACTTAAGATAACTTTCTCATTCTGGATACAAATTTCAGGGGCTATTTTATAAATGATATTCCATATAGCAGCTCACTCAACATGTGTATCAAATAGGAATCCCTAAAAAAAAAAACCCACCACACTACATGCAAGCAAACCAAAAAAAACCCACAAAATTTCGCAGAAGTCACTTGTACCCATCTCATTTCTTTATTCTGCCTCCTTTCCCCCGCCAAAAGAAAATTATTATGGATTTGAATAGTGTGCACTAAGACCCAAATTTATAGGCAAGATTAAGTTTTTACTGAATTCAGAGAAAGTAATGAAAGAGGCTCTAAAAAATAAAACCATAACAAGCATAAAATACACTTTGTACAACAAATCTTCCCCTGTTAACCAGCTAAGACAATACTTTTAGTGAAAATATCCTTTTTACCTAATTTAAAAATCACAGAATGCTATCAACTCTGAAAAAGGGAAACTGATCATGTGTTCCTACCCCTCTTTTTTCCTTTATTTACATAGCAGAGTATCATTCCAAACATTTCAAATTTTAAAAAGCCAGTGTTTGCAGTTCCTCCTGCAGTTCTCACTACACTTCCCTGGATGCTCATCATTCACTTTGAAAGGAGAAGTGGTTTATCATAGCATTGAAAAAAGAATAGGGTCCTGCAACTAGAGATCAGACCACATACATAAAAACCACATGAAGGAAAACAAAGTGACAGGTAATTTTAAGTCTCAATGCTATAGCTGACTGAATAACAAGAGTGTTAATAATGCTTCTAAGGAAGTTTGAGCAGAGAGGTGACAACGGGGCAGTAATGCAGTCTCCCAGAAGGCAGAGGAGAATAGGAAGCATACATTCCTGTAGAGGGAATGCCAGTCCTCTTGTGTACTTCTTCCCAGCAACACTGAAACTCTTAATCTTCAGCTTTACAACACATCTAAATTACAGTGACTAATGGTGTTAGCTGGCAAGAATAGCAAAATCCAAACATCTATTGAAGGACAGACAAACCAGGGGCAAATAGTTGCTGCAATAAGGTCTGTCCAAGGATCCAGCCCAATTCTTGAAGGTCAATCAGTATTAATATACTCCTGATTCAGATAGTGCCATGAAGAGCAGAAGGAAAGAAAGAAAAGAAATGGTAGCTTGCTAATGGAGGCAACTTTCTTTTGACAAAGCGGTAGTTGTGAGAGTCAGACCAAATTCAGCAACCCCATTACAACCTCCCCAGGAACAAAATAACTCCCTTATGTGTTTTCAGCACAGCATCATTGCCACTGTTGCTTTAACATGATTCCAGTCTGGGCTTTTTCAGTGTTCTACTAAAGACTTCTCTGTACAACATGGGTGACAGATGGGGAATGATGATTTTTCAAGTGATTTAGTCTCAGTAAAACTCAAACAATTTCATGGGGCAAGGAAATCAAACCACTTATTTAGCCTAAGGACTTTGCCTCTTGCCAAACTTCGATGATTTCTGCAAACAATAAAACTTCTCAAAGAGATCATACAATTTCTTTGTTATGGAAACTATTAGGCAACCTAAATATAGAGTTTGCTACCAGTTCCCTCTATAACATAGTACGCTAGGGTTCTCTTCAGTATTCCTTACTCATGCTTCTAATGAACTTCAGCAGGAGATTTATCCAAGTAAGAAATGATTATTACAGTCCTATGTTCTTTATGTTTATATAATGTCTTTCATCCAGATGATTTCAAAATGTTTTAAAGGTCACACGTAGAAAATTACTATATTCAGTGCAGCCTCTTATCAAGAGGAACATAGCAATTTCAGTACCCAAGCAACAAAACAGAACAATTTAGGTTAGAAAGTAAATACAAAAGCCATGCCTACAGGGGGAGTTTAGATCCTCAGTGACATTACCAAATTAACATCTGGCAGTGGTTCTAGAGTAAAAGGTACAGGGATTTTCATCTGGCAGATGGGAGTTTAGTTCTATATCTGACTCATGGCACATCTAACTGGCACCATGTTGGGGTACTCCTTTAGTACTAACCCAAGGAAAAGAGTGCCACCTTGGGAATCAGTTACACCACTTTCTGCAGCATCCAGGATTTCTCTTGGACACCCCCCCTCCAAGCACAGCCCAGCTTAATCAGTCAAAGTAATACTGCCATAGACAAAGTTAATTGAACTCCATGATCTAATCTGCTTTCCAAATTCAGTCTAGAAATAAGATATAATCAAGAAGTCGTAAGAATTATTTGCACTAATCTTAACAATTCCACCAGTTGTTAAAGAACATAATCCATGTCTAGCCCCTGGCACAAAAGATAACTCTTTTGGAAAGAAGAAATTATTCAACAGTGAAAACATCCATAAACCCTACCCCCACCTGAGAATATTTCTGTAAAGTTAAATGTACATAATCAGTATTAAAAAAAAAGTTTTAATGAACTTTGCACCTGATTCCCAGTGGCCTTCAAACCCACTAAACTTAAATATGATTGCCTGTTTTTCCACCTGAAAATCTGGTCATATTTAGTGAATTTTAACATGCAGAAGCAGATATTAAAACATTCCACCACAAAGAAGACATTTCTCTGAATTAAAAAAAAAAGGCAGTGTTTTACATTGCCTTCTAGACAAAGCTCTCCTCACTAAAAAAACAGTCAAAAATTTTAAGTAAGAACACTGCACACAAAGAACCATGTTGAGGCATCAATTTAATCTAACATCAAGCTTCAAAATGGAAGACTGAAATAAATAAATAATGCATTCTCACTGTCATCAAAACATGGTAGTATTGTTATTCTGTCCAATACTGATGAAAACCATTTTGTCCTACAGGCAATACCAACAAATGCTTTAACAAGGCACTAACTTTGTCACTTGGATTAGAGATGCTTAAAAAAAACCCAAATAATAAAACCACCCAAATGGCCTTTTGTGTCTCTTTGGCACCCTAATGATCCTCTCCATGGACACAAGGGTCTACTTACTAGCTCAAATCAAATATCAGAATTGGAGACAAAAACTGCTTGGCCTAAAACTTCAACCTGTATTTATCTCATGCCATGTGTAAAACCTGGACTTTGAAAACACAGGAAAATGCAATTCATTTAAACCTTATGGGAAAAAGAAATCCATAAACCTACTCAGGTACACTTTGTTACAGTGTTTAAGTAGAGAAACAAAAATCTACCTATCAACTACAGTTCTTCTGTAGCAGGTCACTGTCAAGGAGAAATTGGAAATTTAAAAAAAAAAAAACAAACCAAATGTTTTCTTGTTAAATTATATAAAATATGAAATATTCAAGGGTGGAAACTAGAATGCAATGAAAATATTTGTTTCTCGGGAACTCCACACTCTTTGATTTGGCATGGGGTTTTTTTGTTTTGTTGGTTTTTAAGTTTCAGTGCTTTTATCCAGCTGAGTTTCCAATGCAACAAAACATAATTTTACACTGACTTTGCCTATCAAATTGACTGGATGTTAAAGAGCCTTTTTTGAAGGCTTTGCATTAATTCAGTAGTCTTATTTTGCTGAAAATTACAATCTCTACACATTTCTCTGTGATATAAACACAATGCCATTGTTATAACTGCAAACTACACTATTTGTGACAGATGCAATTCCCCCTCAGTGCATTTACCTCACTGATTTCCTTTGTTAAAAAAAAAAAATCAACCAGTATTGAAATCTCAAGCTATAAGAAGTCCTTTCAACACTCATTCTGGTTTTCAAAAGTCTAAGAAACCAACTCCAGAAAAGGAGTAATTTTTTTTCTTATGTAATTGGATCCAACCTTGCAGTCACAATTTCAAATGTAACATTTGTTGCAAGTCATATTCATCACTGCTTTAACCAATATCTACAGTGTAATTGTGGCTTTTGATAGAATTGCAACTTTGATTGCCATTTAAACTTCTGCCGACAGGATTAACCTCTAGGTATGATAACTGTAAGAAAGGATTCTTGAGCAACACTCTCTTCTGTTAGCATGCATGGCTACAAGTGCACTCCTGTTCATTTATAAAAAGCCTCCATTCCCCAAACACACACGCTTAGCCACAATACTGAAAAACACCGGCAGGCACAGGAACCACTGCAAGGTAATCCACTGCAAGCTTTCCGACTGGTGTACAGAGAAAAGGTCCTCCTGGGAAGTCACGGTTTCATGAGGATGCAATTCCATACGGCACAATTCAACTAACAATTCCTTTCTAAACACTGAAGGGTTATAATCCACCCCCTACAGCCCCCGGAAACCTGGACGGTGATACTCTGTGATGAAAAGTGAATTAAAATTAATACTACTACTAATAATAATAATTATACAAAGGGGTTATGTATGTGGCAAAGTTAAACTCACAGAAAACATGAATTTAAAAGAAAAAAAAATATTAAAGGGTGCCTTAGCAGGCACACCCCAGGTGATGGTTCTTCTTCATGCAAGGGGCACAGCCTCTCCAGGGTTAGGGTACGCAGGCAATTATGCCCTTCCTGGTATTTATAATTTCTGTTTCCACACACGCGGCACACCGCTGGGTCAGGTTTACCGAGGAGCCCCGGGGGGCTGGGTGCTCCCCTCCGCCCCCCCGCACACCCCCCGGTAAACGTGACCTGATTCCTATTACGGCCGCCCTCCCTCACACCCCGGGGACGTTCCGCGGCTTCCCCGGCCCCCATTCCTGTCACGGCCGCACAGCCGCTCCCCCGCCGCCCTCGCTCCCCCCTCCGCCGGCGACCCACCGTGTGGAGGTGCCTTTCCTCACGTCGCACATCAAGCACTTGAAGGCCTCGGCGCTGTTGCGGAAGGTGCAGACGCTGCAGTCCCCAATACCCCTCGTCCGAGGAGGTTTCGGCTGCCGCTTCGGGCCTGCGGAGACACACGGCGCGCCAGGGGCAACGCCGGCCGCGCCGCCCCGCCGCCCCCGGGGCAACCCCGCCGCCATCGCCGCCGGCCCCGCGCTCCCGGAGGGCCCGGGGGAACCAGAAGGCGCCGCCGCTGCCCCTACCTGGTCGGGCTCTTCTTGTCTCCCATGCCGGCTCCAGACGCGTTCCCGACCCGGCCCCGGCGCGGCCCTTTGTGCGCTTGTCAATAAGAAGGAGCGCGGGGGGTCTCCGGGCTCTAGCGGGGACCCGGGGAGGAGGAGCCGCCGCCGCAACCTCCAGCTGTCGGGAAACTCCCGCTGCCGCCGCCGCCTCCCCGCTCACGTGTCCGCCCGCCGCCAACCAGCAGCGGCGCCCAGGCCGCGGCGCCCCGCGGGCCGCGCTCGGCGGCAGCTTCGCTCCGCCGGCGGCTCGGGCGCTGCGAGCGGCGGCGGCGGGGCCCGGGCAACGCGGGGCTGCTGGGGGCGACGGGCGGACGGGGGCGGTGCCGGCGCCGGGGGCGCCCCGACGGGGGACGGGAGGCGGTGCTG
The DNA here is from genome assembly GCF_001715985.3 of Manacus vitellinus. Taxonomy (NCBI): domain Eukaryota; kingdom Metazoa; phylum Chordata; class Aves; order Passeriformes; family Pipridae; genus Manacus; species Manacus vitellinus. The sequence goes on along the minus strand of NW_021940682.1, from coordinate 38,196,858 downwards.
GGCTGAACGGGCAGAGCGCGAGTGTGAGGGACTGCAGCCGGCCTGCGCGGCTCTGCCCTGGAAGCCGCTGCTCTGTTGTCGCGCAAGGTTGATCGCACTGGCACCTTGTGCTCCTTCCCACAGAAATTGCTCCGGGACGTGCTTTACAGTAAGAAAGAAACGGGAATAAACTGAACACGAAGTTCTGCTTAGCAGTCTTGGTCTCGAAGCATCCCGTTGGCCTGAGGCCAGTGGAGAACGCCGTGGGTACCAATACAGGACCAGGAGACAGCGATGTTATACCTGGCACCCGTGTGCAGCGCGGTGCTTTTGCACTTAAAAACTTGCAAGTACAACGTGGTTCACAGGCATCATAGCAACATCAGGCAGGATACGGGGGTTTATCACCTCTGTTATCTTAGAGCACCGGAGCCCAGTCACAGACTAGGATGCCATTTTGCAGGATGCTGTGCAAACTGAACAAAGAGCATATGTCCTAAGTACGTAACAAAGACAGCATTAGACACAGGTAGACAGCAGAGTGCAAGCAGACAACGAGATGATACTGGTCAGCATGTCAGTGACCAAAGCTATTGTTGCTGCATTGTCTTTGTCCGGAAATGATAAGATTTCAAGAACAAAATATGCCCAAGGATAGCTTTACCCAAGTGTGTGAAGACAGATGTTTTTGTAAATTAAGCAAGTGGACAATGGAGGAACTTTCTGATTCTGAAGGCAAAGTTGTCAAAACAAGTTTCAGCTAGAAATACTGAGATATGATGGAGAGAGGAAAAACATAGATAAAGTGCTTGACATCTCAGGAAAGCAATTAAAGACCCATTCATTGGGACATTACATTTATGTACAAGCACTAACACTTCTACAAGATTCATAGTTTCTGTGTCTCTCTAGCAACCCTGTGCATCAGCAAGTGGAAAACTGTGTAGGATTTCCTACTTGTGGTTGGAAAGTCATCCTAATTTCCTTCTGCATTCGCATCCAGCTTCCAGCATTGTAATCTTCCTCACCTTATGGGCTTTTTTCTCTATTTGCCTCAGCTTTTCCTTTCTTCCTCTATCGTGATTTCCTTCTTTCTTCTCTCTTTATGCTTCTCATAGAGTCTTTTGTAAATTATGAATAAAATGTATGCATTGCACATCTAAGGGTGGGCCATACCACGCACAGATAGCTGGCCTGGGTTTGTTTGCATTTAGTTAGACATCTATGTGAACTAGGTGCCCAGACCAGCCCCCAGCGGGGAGAAATAAGTTCATGCTGAAAGTGATTGATCTGATGCTAAGACAGGCATCTACAATTTTCTCCATAATTTTACAGGGATCATTTCTTTCCTTTGACTATAAAGAGCACTTTGCACAAGTAGTCCAGAACTGGACATCTACCCTTTAAAATTACAGTACTATATGAGGTGTCTCACCTGTGCTTGAACCTCACACTACATAGAAATCTCTTAACAGGAAGCAGTGGAGAAACCTGTCTCCTTGTGCCCTTTTCCACATTGCACTCTTTCTAATGTATAAATAAACATATTATTTCCTCACTTTTGGAAAGCAATTATTTTGAAACAACTGTTTTCTCTTAACCTTTCCTCTGTCACAGCCTACTTTTTCCATACGAATTGTGAGAAACGGAACTTCCAGTGATGGTTACAAAGGCTGGGATATGTTGTAATCCCTCAGGAACCATTCTTGGAGAGAACCATTTCTAATCAGTCAGAAGAATCGCAACTGCCAGCCACAAGTGTTATCCCTAGCAGACAAGTAATCTTTCTGGTTGTTGTGTTCCAGATCACCTGCTTCAAGGCTGTCACCAAACCACAGTGCTCAAAAATCAACATGTTTTCCCAGCAGCATTGGACTTGTTTCCCACCAAGCTCCCAACACATCTTTATTTTGGGAGCTGAAATGTGATTCAGAGGGTGCATTCAAAAGTTCAGGTGGATGGGTCATGGTGTTACTCCCAGGGCCCACGGGTTTGTGCAAGGGTGGGTCTCATTCTTGAATAACACCAAAGAGGAAAGAAAGGATATTTTCCTCACACCTTGTTCTGTCCTCAAATAGGAGCACAAGAGAACACCACTGAAACCATCAAGCCATCCCATGTCATCTTTGCAAATGAAATGTGATAGAAGGCATTATTTAATGGCAATGCAGGAAAGCACATGGAAGAGGTGTGTGCATTAGTCAGATGCGGAAGAGATTTGGGAAGACTTTGATACAAACTGACAAAGTTGAGTATTCCATAGCCAGATATTTTGTCATCCAGTGGTACCCATATGAACTCAGAAAACTCATCTATCTTTGCTATGGCACATGACTTAGACTCTCACTGTATGGCACATGACCTAGAAACTTTGAATGACAACATTATTAGCAGTATTAGCAGTCTTTTAAAAAGTGTTTCAGGGAAAGAAAGAGTAAGAATGAATGAACCTTCATTTTGAATTCCCCTAGTTCTAGGTTTAATTTCATCTAGAAGTACAGTTGTTCCAGAATAGTTATTTGCACCCTGTTTTAGTTCAGCGGAGCTAATGTAAACACATTTTTGAGACAGAAGAGATGGGCAATATAATTGTATCTTTGTACATCAGGTATTCACTCTCTAGCTAGTGTTTGGTCTCTTATTATCTTAAAATTGACTTTTTTTGTAGCATTGTACAAGAGAAGTGCTCACAATATGATTATGATATTGAAGATGATATTATGCTGATAGCTTTGTGGAAGTAATATATTTCAATATATGGTATAAATGTTCCAGCATTCATGACTTCTCACTTAAAAGTTTATTCATAATAAAGAGGATGTGAAAGGGGATGGTAGCATATTTTTAAGTATCTTTTTGTGTGAAAATTCTTGCTGCAGGGAAAAATCACAGTTGTTCCTGAAAAAAGGTATTCACATACAAGGTTATTTAAGAATAGGCTGCTGCTGTGTAAATCCCTATGAAGACTTGCCATTTAGTCAATACTTGAACCATTGTTGTGCACATCAAACCTAAGCCAGTTGCTGCATTATCAGCATCTTGAGCAATTAAGTAATCACTTTGTCACTGCTTGAGCTCAAGAAACTCTCCATAAAAATGATTGTCATTATATTATAGGTAAGCCACCTTTTAATTCTTATTCATGAAAAGGAAAACTACATAAGTATAAAACTGCACTAGAACAAGTGCATGTTATTCCAGCATGGTGCATCTCTTTGGGTTGCACCGATATAACAAAATTAACACAATTAAATCAATTCATGGGAATTTGACTTGTTGGGTTTTTTGACATGGTATAAGGAGGCCCAAATCCTGCCTGGGTTTCTATGTGATGCTGCACTGCAAAAACCAACCAAACAAAAAAAACCCAAACCAAAACCAACCAACCAAAATAAAACAAAACAAAACACACACATAAAAAAACAAAAAAAAACCACAAAAAACCCCACACCAACACCAAAAAACATAAACCAAAACAAACAACAACAAAAAACAAAACAAAACAAAACAAAACAAAACCACAAAAAAAAACCCCACAAAAAACCAAAAAAAGCCCCCCTGAGCTAGTGAAAAGTGAAAGCTGCTTTCAGACCCTATAATAAAGACAGTAAGATTGGTGATAGTGAGAACTGCCTCTCCAGCCGGTGTTTGCTCAGCCTCAGGGGCAGCCCAAGCTATCAAAAAACTATCAGTGGCTCCTGACAATCCATGCTTCTCTTACTAGTGTGTGGAGGTAGGAGAGTGAAATTCTGATTTAGAAAGGGCTGGGACAGAGAGGGACCACATCTAGAGATTTGTATTATTTTCTAATATCAGACAGCCTAAAAACCATTTTAAAGAGTTTGCATTTCCTTGCATGTACAAGCCTGACCTAAACATATTGTATACCTTTTAGGAAACTATGGCACTTATGAGAGTTGGTTTATCACAATATCCTTCAGGTTTCACACAGCTAGAATGGCCCTGACATCAGTAGGGATATACTGTCATGAATCTCGAGTAACATGGTGGTGACTAAGCCCAGGAGTCTTTCTGGGGCTATAATTTGCCGATTTGTGCAAATTTGGCTCCAAACACATAAGACAGAGGATTGTGCACAGAACTCTTGCAGGTTATAGCACAGCAGCAGTAGCTGTGTGTGTAAGATCAAGAAAAATTTGACCATAGTGGGTTATTTTTTATATTTGTCCCCTATGAACTGAAATGAAATTATCAAACCGCTTACTTTCAGATGCTTGGCAATTATCAAATAATTATTTCAATAACTTCTTACTTATCATTCACTCTCATGGTTTGGGCACAGCCTTTATCCTTTCAGATTTTGTAGTAAATTTAAAAGTTGTTCTATAGTTTCTTTAACTCCTCTGCTTTATCAAAGAAAACTCTCAAAGTATAAGTTTCCCTTCTTTTTCTATTCAGACTCTCTCTGAGGTAATCCGAGGTGTGAAGGATCATTGGCAGGACTAAAAGAACATTTTCGACACTCATTAAATATTTCTGTTCCTTTTACTGAGATTTCCAGGCATGGTGGCACATGGTGGCAATTATTCTCTTCTTTAAGACTGAAGAGAATAATTAATTTCAGATGGATCAGATTGTTAGGAAACAATACCAATACTTAATTCTATTATACGTCTCACAGGAGTGGTGTGCTTAAAACTGCTTTTGAATGCTAAATTGAGGGTATACCAGCTGATTGCTTCAGACACTGGAAAGGTGTTCACACCCTGCATCTGGACTTGAGGAACCTGTGGAAGTTTCCAGCCTAACAAATGGTGAAAGATTGTCTCCTACAGGCCAAATGGTTCAAAATGGTAAAGCCAGAGTTTTTCTTTGAACCATCTATAAAGGAAGCAGAGGGAGACAAGGCTCACTAGCATCTGTGAATTTGGATCTCCAGGGTCAAAGGAACTGGAGAGAAGCTGCCCTTGGCAACTACATAAATCTGAGGCTAAATCTTTCCCTGTCTGCTCCCATCAAGGTGAATTGAGGTAGATGTCCAGCACATCCTCTGCCAAGGAGGGACTTGTTTGGGCAAAGCCAGAGCCCCCTGAGGGGGAAAAGGTATGTATTGCTGAGGCTCCTTTAAACAGAAACAATCTCTGTCTTCAGCTGCCAGTTCTTGCTGACATCAGCATAAGATCTGGCTGGTTACAGGGTTGAACACATACATACCTCATTTAGCAAGCCAAGCTCCCTTGGGGCTATAGGAGAGAAAACAAGTATCTCACTTTCAATGCTATTTGTTCATGTCTGCTCCCTGATTTCATTTTGTGCCTTTATCCCATCTAATTTACTCCCTCATTTCTTCTCTGCTCTTTGTCATCTTCCTGGTTGTTTCTTTTCCTTCACCTCTCTATGTGTTCCTTCTTTCTCCCTCCTGTTTTCTTTTCCTCCTTGTCTTTATGTCTGAGATTTGTCTTTCTACCTGGTCTTCCATACTGCTAATTCTGCCTGCTCCATCCCCCAACTTCCTTTTCTGTCATGCCTCACTCTTTTCTTGCTTGATTTTCACTTTCACTGATGCTCTCTCTTGTAGTTGTTTTCAAGTGTTAAAATCTGACAAGAGGTTGAGTTTCCTGTTTTTGTGTCATGCACGTGGCAGGCTTCCAGTGGAATTAGTGCCAGAGGAAGAACAGCAGAGATTTCACACTTTACAACAAGATTTAAAGCATTTGGAATCTGATTAGGGAATATGGCTGAAAGTCACATAGCTTCCTGCTCCTGCATAGCATTTTTTTAAGGCTGTCAGAGTGAAAAATGAAATACTGGAATTAAAGCCCCTAAGCAAGTTCCATGCTTAGTTCAGTGCTCCAACATCATGTCAAGTCAGCACACCTACTGCAGTGGCTGGATTCCATAAACTGCCTTCGGATCAAAACTGCTGTTCAATTTTTCTCACTGTAAATCTCTTTTATGAATTCCTTCAGATTTACTCTGAGATCAGAATTTGACTTACAGGCATTATCTTTGACTAACGATGGGGAAAGGGTGAATGTGTCTTCATTGTGGGATCAGTAGGAAAAATGATATTGAAGATGTACTGATTTTTTCAGATGTAATAGAAGTAGTGAAGGAGAAAACCAACCTTCTATCAGAAAAGAACACACAGAGATGATAAGTCCATGAGAAGAATGCCTTTTCTGTCTGTAGTAAAAAACATATTTCACTGCTTATAGTTATATATACAAAGACATGGGTACTTAAATATTCAAAACAATTTCAAATTTTTCTTAAAAGGCATTCCATATCAGCTCACTATGTTTTCATTATGAAATATTCTGAGGTAAGAGATCTCTAAGAGAAACCTCAGGAGTCCCTTTTTTTCCCAGTTTCCACATTATTCTAGGTAAGGAAGAGAATGATAAATTTAATGAAGGTGCAGCATGCAGGAGTGCTGGTAAGAGATCTCACCTTTTTTTTGGCTTAGAATTATTGGCATCGTTTCGGTTTGGCAAAAGATTATACCCTTCATGACATAAGCCATGTCAGTATCCTCTGCCTCCAGCTCCAGTGTTACATTTTCCATTTTTCCTTTGTTTTTTTTTTCCCCTGCTCATTTTCATTAAATTGAATACAAAATATAAAATCCAAACAACAAAAATGAAAAAATAAATCACAGAGATCAGATTCAGCTACTAGAACACATTTCTGTGTGGGCTCAGAATCAAGGCCAGCTGAGGAAGCTTTTTCCTTGAGGAGAAGACAATTTCCTTGCCACCGTGTTAAGGTTATTGCAACACCAGCACCCTAAATAACCATGCACTGCCCCTTACCACCCATTTGTCTCTCTTCCCACCCTTCTGCTTGGTCTTATATTGCTGCCAAGTACAGGGCTGGTCTGTGTAGACTCAATATTGGGTAAATGTGTTTTACTAAGCTTATTTTTCAAAATAAATTTTAAATATTAATTTCAAAATTAATACATAAATGAGAGAGAGAAAGAATAATGAAGTTCTTTAATTAATGTGGAGTGTACCCTCAGGCTTTGCCTGTAGGTTCAGAGCACTGTCTGTAGCGAGCCCATGCACTGACAGGTGGTCTAGGTCTAGGAGAAGTAGAAATCTCCCAGAGGAACCTGTCAGTCAACATGGATTGTCATTGATTCCTCCTGTTAGGTAATTGCTGAAGTAGAAGACAGGATTCAAGAAAAACTGTTCAAATAAAAGACTATCGAACCTTACAGTGCTGCTATTTTTAAGATGATTTAAATGCAAAAAACAGTGCTGTGGAAAAAAACCACTGCAATGATCATCCCAGATCACCATCACTGGAAGCTGAACACTGAGGTCAGATGACATCTCTACAAACCAGCTTCTCCTCAGAGCTTGTCTGGGACTGTCTAGCCTGCAAATGACCATAAGGCTGCAGGGCTAATGGTGCAAAGGCTTTTGCATCACACCAGTAATGCAAAAGCTCCACTCCCAAGCTAAACTGCTGCTTTCTGGCTGCTGAAAACAAAACAAAAAACAAAAACAAAAAACCCCCACAAAAACCAAACCAAAACAAAAAGGCAATGTAGTTATGCAAAAGAGAATTTGAAAAATCTCAAATTTTTCACAGCCAGGAGAACCAACCATGTCCTGGGGGGCATCAGGCAAAGCATCACCAGCCAGTCGAGGGAGGGGATTGTCCCGCTCTGCTCTGCACTGGTGCAGCCTCACTTTGAATATGGTGTGCAGTTTCGGGCACTGCAATATAAGAAAGAGATTAAGCTCTTAGAGAGCATCCATAGCAGGGCAACAAAGATGGTGAAGGGCCTTGAGGGGAAGCCATATGAGGAGCGGCTGAGATCACTCAGTGTGTTCAGCCTAAAGAAGAGGAAACTGAGGGGAGACCTCATTGCAGTCTTCCTTGTGAGGGGAAGTGGAGGGGCAAGTTCCAATCTCTTCACTCTTGTGACCAGTGACAGGACCTGAGTAAATGGCATGAAGCTGAGTCACAGGAGGTTTAGGTTAGATATCAGGAAAAGGTTTTTAACCCAATGGGTGGTTGAGCACTGGAACAAGCTCCCCAGGGAAGTGGTCACAGCACCAAACCTCTCTGAATTCAAGAAGTATTTGGACAACAGTCTCAGGTACAGGGTGTGATTCTTGCAGTGTCCTGTGCAGGGCCAGGAGTTGGACTCAATGATCCTGATGGGTCCATTCCAACTCAACATATTCTATGGTTCGATGATTCTATGATTAATTCTGCATTGGAGATATTGTCATCTGTAGCTGTTACATACATTTGACTAACCCTCAGAATGCTCTTTTACAGTTCTGTAAAGAAATCTTCAAAGAAACCCCAGGATCAAGGCAGTGTAAGCACAAGCTTTAAGTCAGCTTTGCGTGACAGCTTCTGATTTATGCTTTCAAACATACCAACCAGATCTCTGTCTCAGTTTGTTCGTTACCACTTGCAAAACACATAAGGACATGCAGTGCCTTAATGTACCTCTCCCAGAATAAAATCTTTATACATATTCTATTAAATTAGATAGTTCAGGAAAGAATTGCCCTTTCCTGAAGACTGGGGTTATGAAAAGACTATTTAGAAGCTTCTATATTTAATTAATTGAAAATTATGTAACATTCCAGAGAATTTTAATGTCCAAATTTTTTCTCTCTAAGTCCATTTAACTACTACCATTTTCATATAAATATTCATAAATATTGCTAAGAATGAAGAGTTGAATGTATTTTTTATTATATCAGTCGAATATACAATAAAGGCATTTCCCTTATCCTTGAGAAAGTACTTAAGTAGATAAAGAAAATAATAATGTGAGTTGCTAGCTTATATGTTAACAACAGAATATTTGTTAGCTGCACATGTAAGAAAACTTTAAACAAATTTGGTAGTTCTAGCTGTAGTTCAATTCTTTGAAAGAAAAAAAATGATTGGATTTTTTTGTTGGAGAAAAGCTATTTCACAGTTAAGAAGAGAGAGATATCTGAAACTCTTTAGTCATGTCTCTCATTAATGTGCAGTAAAACATACTAGATACTCTGCTTCGGTTATTATAGCTTTATGCAAGTTGTCTGAACCGTACACTTAACTCTGGATAAGACTCTGTCCCTGTGTAACTAGAAGATAACAAACTACTGCAGACACAGGAAAGAAGCAGCTCAACAAGAAAGTGTCAGGAAAAGACGGATTGACTTTGTCTGCATTTGGTAACCTCAGGACATCAAATACAAGAGAAAGTCGTGGAGCTTCAAAGTCTAAAAGGTGCACACAACCTAAGAGCTGTGTTCTGTCTTCTTAGGAGTCTGCCTGGGACACTAGCCAGAACAACACTGCAACAGCACCTGACAGGTAAAATCAAAGCATGAGTCATAATGTCTCTGGTCTGCCAAACTGAGCTTTATTCAAGTTGCACCTTTAAGATAAATTACAATTTATAATTTGATGGCATGTTCTGAAGCTAACTATCCTTAATTTCAAAGTGTTGTAGGCAGGTTGTGTACTGGCACTGAGGTACAAACATGGGTTTGTGTGATGAAAATTGAATGAAGGGAGTTCAAAATCCTAATGGTTTGTGTAAATTTAAATGAAGTACCAGCTGGACATTTGCCAGGATAAGATATCATTCTGATAGACCAGAACACTCAAGCATATTGAGTGAACTCTTTGTATTAGTCTAAAAGAATAAAGGGCACTGTAACACTCAAGGCAGAGAAAATGTGGAATGTTTCAAAAGCAAGCATTCAAAATTGCATTGATAATAAATTATTTAAATGGAGTTTGGAATATGGAATTCTTGATATTTGGAAGCATTTCTTGGATATGAGGAAGGAGGCAGGCAGACTAGACATGGAAGAAAGCCCTTTATAGGGCAGAAAGATATTGTTTTCATTAATGCTAGCATTATTGATAGGCTAATCTTCTAGAACAAATCACCCTAAGATATAATCTTCGAAGCTATAGAACTGGTTGAGTACCACAGTATCATCCTTACGATTTTCATTTTAGACACTGTAGCAATCAAAGGGTAATATAGCTTCAAGGAGTAATATGACAGTTTAAAGTTCAATTTAGCATGCTTGTAACAGGCCAAGCACTGGGATTTTTCAGTTGGTTTGACTGGGTTGAGGAATGGACATACAGAAATCTTCAATCATCAGATTGTCTTGATATGCATGACTGAATATAGGTTTAACTAAACTAAACACTTCGTAATTGCCAACAAATTGCCTGCTTTATTAAGACTAGTAAAAAAGACTAATGCAATCCAAGAGTTTTTTGTCTCTGTACCTAGATTTGTATTTCTTAATGAGTTTTGTAATCCACAGATCAAGGGATAGTATAGAAACAAAACAGACCTCAGTTTATAATTCAAAACATTCTTGCATTTGAAATATCTACTCAGAAAAATAAAACATCTAACAGACTTCAGTGCAAGAATACATATTTACTTTTAGTCTCTTTGGTAGTGCCCATTAAGGACCTGACTTTCAGTTCATCAGTTGCAGATATGACCAAATCTGTGAAAAAGGGAAGCCTGATTTTGATGAGAGTAGCCATCACTAGATGCAGCTGACATCTTTTCTGGGATTATTTTCAGTTAAATTAGTGATAAACATTCTTGATATCGACTCCAATTCAACACTGATTTTTGTGTGAGAATTTCTTCAAAAAGTTTTTACATGTGCATATTTAACCAGAAAGCCTGTGAAGAAACCCAATGAGAAGACATAAGAAAGGTAGCATAAAGCTCTCCAAAACATAAAGATATATATATGAGAAATCTTGGCTCAGCTGAAAACCATCTGAAATTTTGAGCCAGATTCATTAGTAGGCACTGGTTGCTTTGTGCTGCTACACATCAATGTAAAGCAAGTGAAATACAGCCATAAGTTAGGTCAGATCTACTGATTAGCCACTTTGCATTGCTGAGTGAACACCAGCCAAAGAGACTGATCATTAACTGACTAGCAGTCAGGCACTGACATACTTTACAAGAGTGGTATTGAGGACCAGGGGATAATTCTGTGCACTGTCAGGGAGAGCTATTAACAAATGAGGCCATCCCCGACTGCTTTTGCCCAACTGAGCTGAATCATGAAAATCAGTGAGTGAGGAAGGATGACGCTTGGCTTTGTTATCTCCAGATATAGATACATCTCTCTATACATGTATCTATATATCAAGATAAAGATCTCCCCCTGCTTATCACCTACAGCAGTTTCTATAGCAGTTGTTGAAAACATACTATCAATTTACCTCTTCATGTGAAGCTTTAGGAGACTTAGCACTAAGGAAAGTTTGAATGCTCCTGTGTTCTCACATTATTGAGCAAAACAACGTCCAAAAGTTGCATCCTCTGTGCACACCAGAAAGGATGTAGCGACCCAGACAGAGCTCCCACAAAAATATGCAGCCATGCAGGTCTCAGGCTGCAGATGTCTTCTACCTAAACTTGTAGTAAAGTCTTTGACACTGTTTCCCACAGCATTCTCCTGGAGAAACTGGCTTCCCATGGTGTGGACAGGTGATAAATAAACAGCTGGATGGCCACATCTAGGGAGTGGTGGTAAATGGAGTTACATCCAGTTGGCAGCTGGATCCAGTCACTAGTGGTGTTCCCAAGGCTTAGTATTAGGGCCTGTCCTGTTTAATATCTTCATTGATGATCTGTATGAGGGCATCAAGTGCACTCTCAGTTTGCAGGCGACACCAAGCTGGGTGTGGGAGTGTTGATCCGCTGGAGGGTAGGAAGGCTCTGCAGGGGGACCTGCATTGATGGGCTGAGGACAAATGTATGAGGTTCAACAAGGGAAAGTGCAGGGTCCTGCACTTGGGTCACACCAACTCCAGCCAGTGCTACAGGCTGGGGAAAGAGTAGCTGGAAAGATTCTCAGTGGAAAAGGACCTGGGGGTGCTGGTCAACAGCCAGCTGAACACAAGCCAGCAGTATGCCCAGGTGGCCAAGTATCCCAAATAGTGTGGCCAGCAGGCCCAGGGCAGTGACTGTCCCCCTGTACTTGGCCCTGTTGAGGCCACACCTCCAATCCTGTGTTCAGTTTTGGGCCCCTCACTACAAGAAGGACTTTGGAGTGTGTCCAAAGAAGGGCAGCAAAGTTGGTGAAGGGTCTGGATCTCAGGTCTTCTGAGGAACAGCTGAGAGGGCTATGGTTATTCAGCCTGAAGAAAAGGGGAGACCTTATCACTCTCTACGACTACTTGAAAGGAGGTTATAGGAGGTGGAGGTCAGTCTCTTCTTCCAGGTAAGAGGCAATAGGACAAGAGGAAATTACCTCAAGTTGCAGCAGGGAAGGTCTAGATTACATATTAGGAAAAATTTCTTCATGGAGATGGTTGCCAAGCATTGGAAGAGGTTGCCCAGGGAAGTAGTAGAACCACCGTCCCTGGAAGAGTTCAAAAAACACATGTGGATGCGGCTTTTGAAGACACGGTTTAGTGGTGAACTTGTTGTGGTGCTCAGGTGACAGTTGGACTTGATGATCTTGGTGGTCTTTCCCAACCTTATTGATTCTCTGATTCTATGATTCAGAGATGTCAGATAAAGACTGTCAAATGGCAAATTTCTAAAGTGACTGGTTTAGGTTTTTATGTTTTAAGTTAAAAATTAGTTAAAACATTTTATCTGTAAATTGTCACAAAAACTGCTGTATCTAAAGCACAGGTGATGCATCCTACAATCCATAGAAAAGGATCTTCAACTTTGATATGTACAAAGCAAAAAGCTGAGTATTGAATCCTTCTCTTAGATCTCTATATGAAGACACCAGAAACACACCAGTTCTCTATGTTCCTTACAGTACATTGAAGGTCTGGAACTGGGAGAAAAAAAAATTCACCTGTGGTGATGATTTTAGAGATTATATAAGCTTTCTCTTATGTTCAGAAGGTGTAAAAAAGATTGTCAAAGTAGGCACAGTCAGGATGATGTCTAGCAGCATGCTGCCACTTCAGTGTGAGGTCCTCAGTAAAGTGCTCGGAAGAATTATTTCTAGCCAGTTGAATCATAGTGTCTTAGATGTGCTGATCAATGGTGTTGCTACACGAAAACTCTGAGTTTAGAAGCAACCTTAAAATGTCTGTTTCCAGTGCTAACAACAATAGGAAGTATTGTAAAACTAATGTTACCCACAGAAAGATAACAGCAGGAACATCAGTGATCATTGAGCATGTCACAGCTGTACCTGGACAGTGGGAAAGTCAGGGAACTAAAAGCAAGAGACAGTAAATCCAGAAGGTGGTCTAGGTGAAACTTTTTCTTTACTGTGTGCTGTTATGTTTCATTTTTAATTCTCAAGGAAGAGGTTTCAGAGAACCATAAAGCCTACAGCTCCAGGGACATTGGGCCTGGAAAAGACATGCTAAGGACAGCACAACCTTACACCAATATTCCTTCCTCCACATCACTCTTATCTGGGGTGCCATGGAACTTGGAACCTTGAGCCAAAGCTCCAAGGCGACAATTAGGTTGAGGGTTGGGGTTCAGAGAACCACCAAGCATACATCTCGACAGACACTGGGACTTGAAAAGGGATACCACAGTGAGTGCAAAACTGCACCTATGCTGCTCCTTCCACATTTTTTCAATCTGGGCACTCATAGTACCTCGTACATCAGCCTCAACCCCAGGCTGCCACTAGGGTCAAGGGGTAGGGTTTGAGTTCAGGGAACCACAATGTGTACAGCTCTATGGACACTGGGGCTGGAAAAGGCATGGCAAGGGGAGCACAGCAATGCACCAACACTGTCTCTCCACAACTTTCTTATCTGGGCCACATATGGTGCTGGGCACCTTAGTCTCAACCCCAAGTCTCCATTAGGTTTAGGGTTATGGTTAGGGTTCAGAGAACCACAAACCTCCAGGGACAGTGGGAATGGGAAAGGCATGCCAAAGAGAGCACAGGACTGCACCAACATTGCTTATTTCACATCTTTGTAATCTTGGCCACTTGTAGTGCTGGAGACCTCAGTTTCAGACTTCCTATGCCAATTATGGATTACATGAATCTTCCCTAATTCAAGGTATTTTAGGTACAAAGGACATCAGTTTAGTTTTTTATTTGCTTGGAAAAACTATGAGCTTCTAAATTCCTTTAGTAGATACATTTAAAACAAACAAACAAACAAACAAACAAAAGAATGTTATTCAAAAGGTAACAACTGTATCTTTTTTCCTGTTGCATATGAAATACGTTGTACAGGCAAATGTGACTTCACAGTCATTCTTTGTATTTGAAATCCAATAGAGGTGGAAAGAGTCAGAGCAGTTGTAAAAACTAGTAGTACACTAGGTTGTTTGGGGTTTTTTGTAGGCTGTTCTCGCAATACATAAATTTCCAGAATCATGGCAATATTCTCCTTTACTCGAGTCAGGCTTGCCGCTCAACTAGAGCTGATCACTGGAGCTTAGTCTGCTATACTCCTTCAGTGAGATAGATGAGAACTCTTCTTTTGGTAGTTGACAAATTTACTGCCTGAATTGATTGACAGACTTTATTTCAAGATAGCATTTGTGTGTTTACACTGAAATAAACAGTGGACACAAGTTCACTCTTGTTTAAACTCTCTTAGAGGTAGTTTACATGTGTTCCCTGGACTAAGATTTTGAGTTCTTGTCTGCCTGCCTCTGTAAATCTTCTGTGACTCTGCTTAAATCCAAGCATTCCCTCTAGATTTTGAAGTTTAAATGGATGTAGACTTGTCAGTTTTATCTTGGGGTTTATTTGTTTTTGTTTTCCCCTTTCTTTTCCACCTGAAATAAAGTAAGCAGATGGAATCTCAAGTCTTTTGAGAATAAGCATGGGAAAGAAGTTTTCCAGTGGTGTGCAAAACCAAGCTAGAGGACAGTCTGTAATTTATTGGTGCACTGCTGAGTCTGAAGTAATGGTGTGACTTCTGAGCAGCCTGAGGAGGCTGGGGGAAAGCACACATTAACATGGAAATGTTACTGGAAAACAGGGCAATGTCAAACTGGTCAGTTCCCACAAAAATTGCTGATGTGGAAATTTTAGAAAAATTGTTATTTTTCTGGGTTATGTTAAACTAAATATGGATAAAGTTGTATCAAAAATAAATAAATTTACAGCTTTTCTGTTTAGAAACCTGCGTTAATGGATATAAAAACATGTATTAAGAATGATTTGTTTATTGGCAGTCAAAGTATTCTGACATAATTATAACACTCCATGGTCTTTCTTAATGGATTGTGTTAATTTTGGAGTCTATCTAGGTTTGCAGAAATTACTTACTGTGTTACTAGTGCCAGCTGTGAGATAAGGCCCTAACAACTTCTTAAAAATACTGTTATTCATTTACACTGACCTCATGTATAGCTAATCATTGCACGGTTTTGCATTTGTTTCTGAAAGCTAAAAAACCCCCAGCACTTCACTTTACTATTGTAAATATTTAGTGAAGCGAAGTACAAAATATTCTCTGTCTTTGGGCTTGTTCCGTGTCAGATAAAATAATATCTTTTAAATAATCATTCTTTCCTGTTACATTTGTTTGAGGAAGAAGTTATGGTAGGGTGTCTTTTACTGGCTCCGCAGCTTTACGGGGTATTTCCCACAGAATCTTTTTTACGTAAAATAACCTGGGAAAAAATTTTAATGCAAGTACTTCTGAAGAGCAAAAGGTGACTGATCTTGCAGCTTCACAATCACTTTATACAAGCTAATTGCAGGCTGTCCCCCAAGGAAGTTTTCCTCTTCCCTGACTATTGGTGTGTTCCTGTCTCCCCCCTGCATTGGCTGCCTTAAGGAAAGGGTAGGGCATGTGAGCGGGATCAGCTTGCCAGGCTGACTGTAACCGCTCTGCTGTGTTTTCCAGAGTTCATTTTCTCTGCTCTAATCTATGAGCTAGTCCGGCTCAGCCCACAGCTGTTTGACTGGAAGCAGTGGGAGCTTGCAAGGACAGTCAAGGAGGAGAGAGCCTGGACCATTCTTTCTAGGTTGCAGAGAATCAGGCTTCATTGCACACATCACAAGTCAGCAACAAAAATAGGTAACCTCAGCAATAGGACAGCATTGGAGATTGCACTGAAAAATCTATCAAAAATCCCAAATTGTTCTAACATCAAAAAGGATATGAATCTGACCTATGATCAAAAGACAGAAAAGCCTCCATACAGGCAACTTACTGGGAAGCAAAAAGCTCTTTGTAGCTTATCACTTATTTAATAGCAGTGGCACTTCACAGAGATGGGACTTGATTCTTGGCACTCACAGTGTAAGCCCTCACTCTGTACATTGCAAGACAGAGGCACCGAGACCAGCCTACATTGTGGGGTTGCAGACCTGAGGGATCAGATACTGTATTAAATAATTAAACATGATAGTGGGAGAACTGACCCAAACACTGACTAGACACATCTACATTAACTTACAAGAATAAAACTGTACTATCTCACAGTCTGCTGATGCTAGAAGCTAAGGCCCTACTTTCCCACAGTTTATCCTGGCCATGTGCCCCCACTTTTTCCAATTTTTTTGCATTTACTACTGTAGATGGGTGAGCCAGGTCAGCTCACTAAGTAGTTTTCTGCCAGCTCAGCCAGCAGATCCCAAAAACTGTGGGGCCATATGAGAGGTTTGAAGAAACCAAAAAGTCTGGCAGAGTGGAAATTATCCTTCTGTGGGCAGCCAAGCATCCAATTGTCTCAGCTGTAACGGGAATCGTCCCAAAAGCTCTCTAAAGTGCTAATGATTTGCATTCAGTTTATAGCACCAGTGACAGCTATAATCAGCTACTGCTGGTTATTTTTTATTTAAAAAAAATCACAGAATAATTCAGGTTGGAAGGATCTCAGGAGGTCTCTGGTCCAGTCCCCTGCTCAAAGCAAGGTCAACTTTGAAGTCAGACTGGTTTGCTCAGGTTTTTGTCCATTCTTGCCTTCAAAAATCATTCTCTTTATTTGAGAAGTTGCACAATTTATATAAAGTTTGTTATATTTTCCAGCTAAATGCCTTTCCTCTGTCACAAGAACATCTAACATAACTGTAGCAGAGAACAAAATGACCACTGTCCTCTTAGGGCTGCTCAGGAGTAGGCAGAAAAGCACTCTGCAAATGTCCCTGTGCAAACAGCGCACTAGCACACTTGTACCCTTCCCTGTCAGGAGGCATCAGTTCTTGGGTATCATTTCTTAGAGTCTGCTGAGAGACTTATGAACTCTCATCCTGGGAACTTTTACTTTCCCCTAATCAGTCCAAATGAGGCAGGTGAGTGAAGCCTCCTGCTCACCCTGTCTAACCAGGAGTAGTTTCAGTCTGACCTTGGAGGTGGACAGGCTCAGCTAGTGGGTACCAGGGAACAGGGGAAGGGATAGGTAACTACGAACGGCAGGGAGAACATCTCTTCATCCCAGCACAGCTGGATCTGGAAAAGGGCATCTGTCCATAACCTGGGATGCACATACACAATTGTATCTTCTTCTTTAAAATTATTTTTTCTGTAAAAAGAGCCAAGGAAGCTACTTGCAAAGAAAGTTATTTGGGTAACAAAGTCAGCTACCCAAAAGTTATAAGATGCCAGGTGACTGCACAACCTTGATGCAGTACCTTGTGCAAAGTGTATTATGCAGTATCAGCACGTATTGTTCCTCCATGGGATCTGTATCTGGTTCACTGCAGAATACATATGAAGAAGGACTAATAAGGGGATTTTAAACTTGCTACTTTCTAACATTCAAAAGCTTCACCTATATTCTAATTAATATTCCTGTAATGCAGAGGGTTACATGCAGTATGCATGATGCGTGGACACACCTGTATATGCTTTGGAGAAAGTTCTTACCTGAAAGAAAAGTAAAAATATCTTGAAAAAGATAGAAAACATTATTAATGATGAGATTTGATTTTATTTCCCTCTATAATTCATGTTAACTTTGGATTTACAAGGTCACGTTAAACAATTTATATAGGAAATAGCAAATCAATTTATCATAGCAAATATAAAATGAACATGATCAAGCTTGGATGTGACTGCATGAACCGTCACATGAGGAGAAAATCTTGGCAGCTGCCTCAAAATAACCATTATTTGTCTCAAAGGCAAACAGACGAGAATGGCCTAAGGCCACTAAGAGCCAGACTCTCTGCATTTCAGAAGGCGCAACACTGAGAAAGCTGAGACGAGGCAGAAAGCTGAGAGTAGAGCTCACATACAGGGGCACCTTTTGGTACTAATCCTGCCTTTTTTCCAACTCTTCATTCCTTCAGCTTTTTTTTTTTTTTTTTTTTTTAATTTTAGTTTGTATATTTTTCCTTCTTCCAGAGTCTGAAGTAAATTCCGTAAGGCAACATATGCATAATATCAGCTGCATTAAAAATTTTAGTTTTTAGGAATCAGAGTTATTTTTAGGTAAAATTTCTTATCCTCCTGTGATTCTTGTGAAAATACAATAAATATGTAGGAAGGACTTAAAGGTGGGAAATCTCTGCCACATACTGAGTTCAGCAACCCTGTTGTCTAGCCTTCTGTCCCTTTACTGCTTTATGTTGCCTTTGTGTATGAGACACAGGGACATGATATATTGGCTTTTATTTGGTCCCCTAATTCCTGCTAAAGAGATGAGGAAATTATAACCACTTGGTAGCAACAGATATTGGATGAAGAAGTACAGCAGGAAGGTAAACAGGAGGTTTCCCATTGATACAGTGTGATCAAGATAACACTACTGTTTTTTAAAAATACATAATTCATTTCTAAATGTCTATACAATTAAAGGGCCAAAAGATGTCTGCATTTAATCAGAAAAACACACACAAAAAAAGAAACTGTAAAATATGAGAAACCTTCTGTCTTTAAAGACACTATTTTAATTCAGATCAAGTGTTTGTCAATTAAGGGCATTAACTGGGGACACACTCATCCTTACTGGCATATGCATTCATCCATGGACATAGCCTGCAGGGGTGGTGATCAATTATTCAGTAAGACATTTTATGCTGCCTCCACCTTTCATAGCACATCATCCACTGGATTGTGATCAGTGGCAAATATTTGAACAGGAGCAAATGAGAAAACAATTAATATTTCTTGGTTGAAGCTAAGTGAGATTTTAATTTCCTCAGTAAAAACTCTCCTCAGTCACCAGGTAATGGAAGACACATGAGTCTAGTTCCTTCTGTTCTTTGAAAAGAGCTGAGATGGTAGTTTCCCATTTTCCAAATATCCCATATGCTTTAGCATTCAAACCTCTCAGAATTCTGCCTCTTCCATCGCATTTATTGTCACCTCCTTCTCCCCCACATCTTTGCTGGTGGTCCAGCAGCATACTGATAGAGAACAGTGTGCTTTTCCAGTTTTGAAGCTGCCTAAGACTGCAGTCAGAAATGCTGCTCTGGCTAAAACTGATGTAAGTAATAAGATCACTGCCCCATACACTCTCCAGTTTCTTCCCCATCCTCCCCATCTACCTAGAGCTCAGTTTTCTTGGGTCACCCCAAAGCAAACTACCGCACGAAAAACCCCTGTCTATTTTCTGTTGGAACAGGGGATCTCATTCGTCCTGAAGTCACAAAATTCTTTGACGTGATGCAAATAAGAGAACAGGGACACACGTGGGAGTGGGGACCTGAAGACAGAAAGGCTGCCATCTTTGGTGGCAGCCCACAGTTATACCAGATTAAGTGTAGTGTGAACCACTCTTGCAGAGGAATGTGTTGACCACAATTTATCTACTGAGGGAAAATATAATATTATAAAGTAACATAAACTGCTTCCCACTCTTTTTGAGTTCTTTAGTTTTCCTTTAATCACTCAGTTGGAGACAGTTTATGCAGTTCGGAAATGAGATACATGTGAAAACTCCTTCAAATTAAATGGTTTGTTTTCTGGTTTTTTTTTTTTTTCTTAAACTATTACAAACACATTTTTGATGAAAACATGGAGGACTCTTTCTGCACTCATTCTCTCAGTAAGTTATTTATACTTCACACCCTTGCCTTTTAGCACTAGGTAGGCTCTACAATATATTTTTCGTGTAGCAAATAGTCTTTTCCCCCCCTCTTAACAGGAAAAACATACCAGAGATCATTATAAAACAATCAAGATTATTAATCCTACTCTTCTCCTGAGGGAGCTGTCTTGTGTTTCTATTGTTCCAGGGCATTCATCTCTCAGAAGTGCATATTTAGTATTTCTCCCCCCCCCGTATTTCTTGTTGTCATGGGTAATATCAAATATGGAGTAGAATACATGGATGAAACTGCAGTATCTTTTAATCTCTCTCACTGTCTCCTAGGGGGTTAGGGATAAAAGCAACATTACTTGGGAGGCAGCATTTCAGTGGATCTTTTGGGGGCAATTATTGTATCTGCATTGTTAGGTGCATTTGCTTAGCATCTGGAAAAGGCCTGACGGATTTAAAACTGAGTTCAACATTTGGAAAAGAGAATGTATTCTACTGTGAAAGTAAAAGGAACTATTACTCTGTAAGAAATAAACTGTGCAGTTCTTACTTTTAAGTTAATAATAAGGTCTAGACCTAAATAAATAAACTGTGTTCTCAGTGGAATTAAACACATAACTAAAGAAGTCACCAAATTTCTGGTATCACTTAAGTCAAATATAAATGACCATTGAAAACTGGAAAAGAACAGGCAGATAGGCTGGTTCTGTGTCCATCCATTGTCAAAACACTTTCTGACCATAAAAACCAGCTCTGGGTTTGTGTGAAATGTGTGAATATGTCTGCCATTACTTTAAAAATTGTATCTATGCCTGTTCAGTGGGAAAGGTCTTGAGAGAGGGAGCAAGCAAAAACTACATGGGATGGGACATGGTCTTGATAAAAACTTCTGAGGTGGGATGGGTCAGAGAAGGGAGTACCTCTAGTGTAGAAAGGTCAGTGTGAGGGATAATTGAGAAGACTTGACAACCTTGCTGGAAAACCTTGCTGCTTGGCAGTGTGCCCAGAAAAGAAGAGTTACCATGAAAAAGAGGCAACACACCTGCAAAGGGGATTGTCCCTCTCATTTTGTGCCTGTTAGCATGGAGCCTTCTCAAGAGTACCTACCCATTTACTGTCCCCTCCAAAACTGCACTCACAATACTCTGATCAGTGTAGATGGATGCCCACCCCCAAAGGAGGGGAAGTGGCTCCTACAGAAGGGAGGCTCGGAGCTGAGCTACCAGATCCCTGCTGTACTTGGGAACTATATCCCTACTCCCACACTAACCACAGCCAAATTCATTCTGGTACAAACAAGACATCCTCTGGCACTGGACTATACATTAGTATTCTTAGACTCTTTATAGGCCCTCTTCAAAGCCTTGATTAGGGTGCTCCACTACTCCAAGTCCTTTTGATGCCACTCCGTAAACCACGCACAAGGCACTGGCATGATACTTCTTATCCCTGGCCATTTGGCAGTGAAGGACTGCTGCACAGCATCTCCTCTCCAGAGCCTCAGCAGGTCTCTTCCCAGATCCAGTTCAAATGACAGCTGTGAAGACTGAAAACAAATGGCACTTCTGTGTCACCCACTTCGGTGTGGTGACACCACATATCACCCGGGGACACACAGCTGATAGTGTCATTGCCAGCTACTATGGCAACAGAAACTCATGGTACAAGGTAAAGGCTGTAGAGATCCACATGCAGTACCTGCAGGAAGAGCAGGGTTGAGAATGGGTGCTTTGAGAAATCAGCTTTGCTCTTGGCCAGAACAGTTATAAGTGGGCAAAGAACTGACCAAGAAAAGGTGAGGAGAGATATGGCAGGTTCAGTAAAATCCTGGAGAGAAAATATTTGATATGTCATGAGACCAACCAACAACCCCTTTTCGGAGCACTTCACCTTTTGAAGTAACTTTATAGCCTATCAGTATTATGTAGTATGTAGCTGCAATATTTTGGTGGGGTGCAAGGCATTCAAAAGCCAGGTCCAGTGCTTTGCCAGGCCATGACCCACAGCCCTTCAGCCCCCAGCACCATCACATCTGCCAGTGCAGTGCAGGAGCCAGGGATGGTAGACAGACCCACATCTTTGCCCCACTGCTCCATAACCCACTGTTTGATTTTCTTTGATTTTCTTTCCTGTATCTCCTACAATAAGTTGTAAAGCACTGTGGTGAAAGGGGACTATTAATTAAATAAAAGGCTGATGAACAGCCTGCTTTTAAGCAAGAAACTGTGTGTCATTGAGCTTCTTGTTTGTGTCAGGGAAGAGAGGAATGAAGGAGAGGTGGTAATGACAGGGCCTGCCTCCAGGGAGGGAGCTGGAGACAGCATTGAGTGGGGTGGAGAGCTCAGACTGAGGCAAAGGGAGAAAAGGAATATAGTACAGTAAAATGAACACGATGGAATAAATAAAGGACAAGCAAAAGAAGAATTTATTAGAACTGAAACAAAGCAGAACCACTGAAACTTTCAAAGCTATAAAAATGAGGAAACAAGAAAAAGTATGGAAACATTCTCATCAAAATTTATAAAATAGGCACAAGCTGGCACACTCGGAGAGAGAAAAAAAATGACAGGGAGGCTTCGATCTTGTCTGTCTCTTTAATCTAGCCAGCAGTGTGCCCACCTTCCCATGCATCATGACTATAATTATAAGCTGTAATCTATCAAAGCAGGACCTGGAAATTTTCATCGTATTGCTCTGTAAACATACGTGGAAGGCTGCAAAACTCTTAAGCGTTGACTCTTCTCATCTAACCACATTGTTCTTTAGGACCATGATTCTGTACATAATGAGAATGATAGGGTTTCCAGTGAGTAAGGCTTGATAGTATCACACGATTAGATAAGAAATGTAATGAACATGTCCAACACCTCAACCAAGTTTACTGTCTCTTGGTGTCTAATGGAAATTGCTTGTAGTTGCCTCCACTTTAAATGATGATATCACACAAGGCTCTCTTTCCAATTAATAAAAAGTCTTGAAATGTAAGAACATACTTAAAGAGCCCTTTTTTTCAGTTTTGTCACTTATTTGTGCTCAAGAGTCTGTTTCTCATTCTTTCTTTCTCCCACATGTTGATAAACTCCATGCTGACAAAATGAAGGGGTTGAACACAAACAAGGCCTGAAAGCGTGGATTTCAGCTTTGACATTTACTACATTGCAATGGATGTCTCCTCCAACCACTCCAGCAGAGCACATGTGTTCTGCTGTAAAGGTGTATAAACCCAGGTAAAGATAGGATTGCCCTCAATCTAAAATACTGAAGTATTTTATAAACGTGGTATTTGACCTTGTTAGTGATGGTAGGTTATTGATACTTAGAGGGGCATCACAGCTAGAGGCATAATGGAACTTGTTGGGTGTTGTGGGAAATACAGCCTATGGCCTCAGGCTTCCACATAGCCTTGAAAGACAGAGAACAGTTATTAGCTTTGAAGATTTTATAACTTGCCTCCAAGGAAAACAGTCTTGTTTTGCTAGACAGGAGCTTTGAAGATTTGAAAAAAACCCCAAACAATCCCCCAAAAAACACAACACTCAAAGCAAACAGACCCCTCCCCAAATCAAAGCAACACACCCCACCCACTTTTAAAGGCTCCCTTTCTGAAACATTAATGTGCTCATGAACCAAACATTAGCAGACCTACCATTCTCTGGAAGAGAGATACAGAATCTACTGAAAATTTAGATCAGACAGGAAAAAAATGGTCAGGTATGTGAAACCAGATTTAGGGGTTTCAGTCTCATTTTTGTCCAGAAAACCTTTAATAAAATATTCTGCCTAAGTTAGCAATCATCTTGCCATTGTCTCCATAGGAAAAAGACACAAAGACAAGCCTTGAGCACAGATCAGTTCAGCTGGTGCAATAAGCAGAGGGCAGCAGCCCATGCCAGCATGGAAAAACCATGGGGAGAAGCAAGGGCTGAGCAGAAGGTGCTTGCAGAGGTCATCAGAGGTAACCGATTAGCTCAGAAGCAACCAGGAAAGGAAGAGCTATTCTTATGTCCATTCAATATTCAGTAGTATCAGATGAAAAGCCAAGACAGCTGGTGTCCTATGTGATGCTCATTATTCACAAGTTTTCACAAGCATATTTTCCATTCCACATCCAAGGTTTAAAGAGAGTAAAAAACAGTATCTTCGTCACAGATCTCTGCAGAACCCCTCTCAGTTCTCATCTCATCGCTTTGTCTGTGAAATGCTGAGAGCAGTGTTCCCACAAAATTTTCACTCAGGTTACAGTAGTAGCATTTTTACCATGTTGTTACTATGTCACAATAGCACAAATCTTAATGAAGTCAAGATAAATGACATCTACCACCTCTCTCATACGTGTAATATCTACACCCTTGTACAGAAAGACATCAGAATGATTAGAGTCTATACCGATTTTTTTACATCTCATTTCTTTGCTTGATAATTTTGTTCCAGGACTTTTTTTTATTTTAACCATGGCTCCAAAAATTCCTCAGCTCCCACTTTTTAAAACCAGAATCCAAGTGTACACTTATAAATGCAAATTGCCAAAGGTAACTCCTAATATTGCCTAGGGTCTTTACATATTCTGGAAGGCCCAACCTCTTTAACAACCTCTAATCAACTGAAGCATTCCCTGCTCCTTTCTGTCCCAACTGTAGCTTGCACTCTGATAGATTGTTGCTAGCATTACAGTTGACTTCCCTAGTGAGGGCTGATCCCACCAAGGATGAAACACTCCTGCCTTTCCAGCTGCTACACTGAAGATTCCTCCTGGTGAAGGGTGGATCAATTTGCGCCCCTGTTTTATCCTTCCTTTGAACATATTCCTTGTTTTTTGATATTTGTATGGCACACACCACTGTTTCTCATTTGATTGGCTGATCTTTTGATTTGACTCTGTATCCTTGTGCTAGTTACACTTAGCAAACTCCTCTAGAGTTGTTTGGTTTTTTTTAAACCACTGTTGAAGATTTCATGGTTTACTTAAGTTGGGCTCTTATCTCACTTGTATTTTATTTCACTTCAAAGTATTTTGCAGTAGTGCCTTTACTACAGCTTTTTTAAGGAATTGCCTTTTTGCTTTTGCCTACTTCCCATGAGCTCCAAGTTCTCACCTCTCATTGCTTCAGTTCTGTTGTAACTCTATTTGAAAATTAATGGAATTAATGATGATTTTATGAAGTGAAACTTGACCCACTTACTCTGGATGAGTTGGGAAACCAGTGAGTGAATGACCAGTTGTGTGGCATTTCTTCTTAGCAAGGTGGCTTCTTTACTTCATTGACTTTCCTGTTTCTTAACAAACTATTCATGCCACGTGAATGATAGGCATCTGCTAAGGCTCCTTCCACTCTCTCAGTTCCCTCTTGTGATTGAAATTTCAGTTGAAATGCAGTTTCCCTAAGCCAGTATTCAGCTGTAGTGGTGCTAGTATGAAACATGAACATTGGGAAACAGCCTGACTACGGATCTATAGAAATATAAATCAAAATATGGTTGGCTTGTTCTTATTAAAAGCGACAATCAGCTTATTTTTGTTTCTAAGTCAATAGCAGTACAAAAAAGGAAGTGCATAACCTTAAGACAGTATCTTTGAAATCATGTACAAATATCACAGAGATTCTCCACCATGGTATTTTCTATTTTAGAAAGAAAGATATGATTCTAAAGCAGGTATTTTCTGCCAGATATCAGCAAATTTCCACAGTGAACTCTGAAATCCTTAAAAAGGAGGGGAAAAAAAGAAAGAAAAAATATAATGGAACAGCTAATAAGATAGCAACATAAAAAATGCTGCCTATCACAATACTATGGCACAAAATACATATTTTTAAACCAGTTATCAATGAATAATGCTCTCATCACTCAGACTGGAGGCATGTATGAAACTCATACTTGAATATTCTCCAAAGGGATATCTCTAGACATTTGAAATATAGTTTGTTGGCCTCTCTCATCAGCTGAAGCCTAAGCATGATACATCTGTCAATGAACATGGCAGCAAACATTAGCCTGTGTACTTCATTGCTGTTTTTGCTATAATTCATTTAATGACGATCATATATATTTTAATAATCTCAGTGAACTAAATTTAACTTATTCATATTATGTGAAGGAACTGCAACAAATACGAGAAAAAATAGAGATGGCAGAGGAAAGTTTCCAGTCAGCAAATTTTGAAATTAATTTCTTGTGCCTTATTTATAATTAATACAAGTAATTTTAGAACAAAACATAAGACAAACTTATTATTAGTTGTTCACTTCGGCTCGCTACGGTTGTTTTTAAAGATTTTACATTTTTTTGGTTAATTAAAAATAGATGGGCTAAGAAAGAAGATAACTGAACCACTCACATCATTAGCAATTTACTGAAGAAAAAAGAACCTGAATGAGTAAAGTCTCCCTCAGCTGGAAACCTAGGCCTTTATTTAAATATTACATTTAGTCAATGATAATAAAATTGGAAAAGTAATTGGACAAAATAACTCAATGAATGGCATAGCTGGAAAGCAATGTTGTTTTTTTTAAAAAACATCTTGTAGGTAAAGTACACTTACAATGAGACATCCTGAAGCTGTTCTGTAGATTGGATATCAACACATAAGAAACCCAGAACAGAAATCTCTCCATCTGAGAGTCAAGAATCTAGGGAGGAAAACATCATAAGCAGAAGAACAAACAGCATGTTATGAATAAGGAAAAAACCCTCAGCATAAATCGTATCAAAGGAGAAATGAATAGAGACAAGATGACTTTGTCATCCAGACAGTCGGAAGAATTGGAGAAAGTTCTGAACAATGACAATCCCATGGGGGAAGGAGGGACAGGAGAGAAGGGAAGTGAGTTTAAGACACACTAGCTTTCAGAAGCATCATTAGCTCTTACAAGTTAGTTATTGGCTCTTGAACAATAACTGCTGATGCAAAGGTGGACTGGGAAGTAATTAGTGGCTTTAGTTTTCAAAAAAAGCTGAGCCGCATCCACCTTTGCCATATTGCTGTGAAGTCTAGCACCTGAGAAAATCAGATAACTAAGTTCAGTGTGAAAAACAAGCCTTCACTGCAACATGCAATATCACTCAATTCCTAAAAGAGCCTTCTTTAAATAGAAGGGAATTAATGCTACAGGTGATAGTGTGTGTTGATTTTTAGTCAACCTATTTTGCTCCCTTTTGTCCTTTATTCTGATGCTGAACTGTGCATTACCAATATTCTCAGTCTCACCTGCTATTTGCCTTATTTGTTTTTTTCTCACTTCTGAAACTCTTCTTCCTCTCCTACCAAGAATACATCCTGTTAATTTCCACAAAGCTACTGTGCTGTCTGCATTCAAGCCTCTCATATCAGAATCTATTTCAATATAACACCTACATAAAAATAGTTTACAATAAATAGTTCTTCTATCAGAGAGGTGTCATTGTGCCCCAGGAGAAGCCAGTTAAAGGATGAAGATAACTTAACATGAAAAAGTAGCAACTCTCATTTGAATTAATATAATCCAAGTTATACTTCTATGTGACTGAAATAAAGTCTTTGCAGTTAGACCTATTATACCTATGTAATCCAGACAGCCCCATGAATTTTATCTACATAAACTCTGATCTAAAGTACAGTTAAAAGGAGAATCTGTAGAAAGAAACCTGAAAATGTTTAGTGTAAGTCATGTACACTTATTCTGGATGCACATTTGGCTTATTCATTCTTTGCCCTGCCTGCCTCCTTCCCTCCTTCTCTGGCTCCCAGCCACTGGAAGCAGTGAAATTGCATCCAGAGGATGCTGTTACAATAATTACTCCTTGCCCTTTCTTTAAAGCAGCAGAGTAATGTGTGTATGCTGCTCCTACCACATTCAAATCAAGGGAGTTAAGTAACTTCCTGTCAACCAGTTTGCCATTTCAAAGGTGTGCAATACAGCAAAAAATCTACCATCCTAGAACAAATAACATAAGAGTGAAAAAAGGTGAAACTTTTGCAAGGGCTACTTTGTCCTGAACTCAAGTACTTTGTTATGGGCTTGACCTAAATTGTGCAGCAAATGAAGAGAGGATTCTGGACATTCTCCAGCAGCTTCAGCTAAATTAAATATGAACATGAATAAGGCCCTGGGGCCCTGCATTCTCTAGGATGCCACAAGCATGGGACTCACAGAGAATCCACCCTTGCTGCAGAACTGTGTTACAGATTTTAATTAATTGAGTTTCCTCTGTTAAGCTTTTCCTATGAAAGCCTCCCACAGTAAAAACACTCCTTAAATTGTTATGCTGCAGTAATGAAAATAAATCTAGCTGATGAATTTTCAAAAACTTTCTTTGAAAGAACATAATATCAAAAACTACAATCACTCATTCCAGATACATGGTTCATGAACTCAAAACCATCACATCCAAGTACTGCATGTTCTCATCTTTCCTAACTGCCATATGCTGCTCAGCCATTTAATTTTATATGCACTCTCACGGCTCCAGGCTTCATGGGCAGATGGCTGTTTGCCACCTAATCAAATTCATACATCAAAGACATCCCAAGTAAGGTTCTTTGTAGAACTGTATCCTCCTTTAATTTGTCTCATTTTCTTGAGCATTTGAACATCAGTACATATTTGTACTATCAAAAGGTTCATAATTTTCTGATATAAGACACTCATTCTTCAATTAAGCAAACATAGTACAATCAGTTCCTGTCCCACTCTAAAAATACAGTTCAGTGCCTTAGAACTTCACAGCATAGCCACAGAGTCCTTAATATCCCTTTTGGTTCTATTTTAGGTCTCTCCTTCTTCCGTAGCCACATCTGTTCTTTGAGCAGAACATACCTACATGCTCTGCCTCCATATACACAGTTAAAATAATGCATCTTTACTCTTGCAACCAAGCGACATGTTTTGCTGTACTGCACTGAGCTTGCTGCAGCATCTAAATTTGGATGCCTTCTAATCTCTTTGACTGCACATTGGTAAAACTGAATTTTCATGGATTAGCTCATCTCGATGTAGGCTTGTGGCTGTTGCATTTGATGAACTTAAAACCTCAGAGTTGCTTTTGATTCTCTGGAGTATCCTGTTCATCAGACAGAAAACTTCTCATATTAGTAACTGTGGTATTTCTTCAAGCCACTGTGACCTACATTGCCTCAGTGGGTTGGTTAAATGTTTCACACTCTTTTATCACATTCTGCTGCCACAAGTTCTGTAACTCTCTGCCTGCTGTATTACTTATCACATCCATTAAATACATGCACAAACACACACCTTGTCTGTCTGAATGCATAGCAGGGTCATGGTTAGCCTGACAGTGATGGAGGGTTGCTTCTCAAACCTGTACAGTTCTTCGACTGAAAAAATATTGCTTTCTTTTACATGGAGAGTCTCAGCTTATTCCTTCTAGGATATGTTTTACAGATACCAGGATAGATATGAAAAACAAGGTCATGTATGTTAAAAGTGACTAAACCCTCCATTTTACACCTTTTTCTCTAAAGAAAGAACAGTGTAGTAATTTTTAATGTTACCTTCAACAGCTACAGAAAAAAAACCTCAGCCTCTTAAGACTCGTAAGATAAACAAAGCTGCTGAGTAAAGGACATCTAAAAATGGGTTTGTAATTTATACTAAAAAGAAGCAATATCCAATATTGCTATTTTAAGATAGCACATTTGGAAGAATATTATTTGAAATATTTTCATAGAAGAGCAATGATGGAATAGTGACAGAATATATAATTGTATTGACACTGCAGATGCAAAATAGAATAGAAACGCTTATAGTAGCACTTCATAAATGCAATTTTAAAATATCACATTTTACATCTAGCTTTTCTAAGCAATTTAATATTTTTTGCCTCAGAAGACTACAGCTAGACAGCCTGCACAGCTCACCTTCCCATGCTACAGTAAGTCATCTCTGCAGATTAAAGGGCTATCCCAGAGAACACAGTGACCCAGAAGCCAAAGTGTTTACAATTTGTTCCAGACATCATATATTTAGCTACACACAGTTCTTTGTATTTACAGTCCCTTCTATTGCTCTGTTGAGAGTAGTAACCTGAATATGCCGAGAACATAGTGGGAGCCTGTTAAACATGGACTAAAATTACTCCTGTGTCTCATAGCTGCAATGGTTTTACCAAGTGCTGCACAGGCACAGTGTGAGTAATACCATTTATATTCAGTTAAGTGAATCGTCCTTATCTCACTTCCATAGCCCCCTCTTCCACAAGGACAGATAAAAGGCATCTCCTAGTAGCTTTTGAGACACTACTCTGTTAGCCATTTCAACAGACAAGAGGTCCTATGACCCCTAACACATTCTGACAATTTTCAAGCTGTCTGGAAACTACGAAAGATAAAATCTAATAAGTGGATGTTTGCAGAAAGATCCAAGTTTTTGACATTATTAAAAAAAAAATCTGCTACTTATCAGAGCCATATTATCTATACTCTAAAACTAGTAGTTAGCTTGCTAACCTAAGTTCTCAAAGTACTAAAAATAACCCCAAACCAACACACCTCCTGCACACGGCCCCCTCAGAAGACAATCCTGTGGTTTTTCTAACAGCAACAATAAAGTGTTCTACAAGGTGATTTTTATTCTTCTCTCTTTTGATAACAAGACTAGAGTCTCACCTTGTCTGGCCCAGAGCCATACAACCACCAAAGCTGTTTTCTCTTTCTGGAGTTGGTGCTTTATGATACCACGCTGACAAAAGCACCACTCTGTTGCTGAAGCTTTGCAAAATAATTGCACCCTATTGGCCTGACCTAAATCAGGAGCCTAGTTAACACTCTCCCTTGCTCCTCAGCACTGATGGGACTCTGATGGCAACCTGAAGCTGGGCTGCTTAGAGTAGCTGATGGTGGACATAAATAGGAGCAAACCTCTCCAGGTTCAAAGATCAGAAAGAGACTTCATTGACAAGTTCTGGCCTTTTTTTTCAGGATGAGGCAGCTGCATCAGGGGCTGCTGCCAGAAACAATTTTGGATTTAAGTAAGCAGAATAGGTACTCACATTATCTAACTACTCTAACTGTCTAACTAATGCTAGTGCTCTGAATTTCTCACCTAGAAATGCTTTGTTATCGTGCCAACAAAGAATAGAAATTTAAAATTATTCAGAAGATCAAGTGCAAAAATCTGACTCCTCCCAAGTCCCTCTAGGTCATGATTTAGGCATTAGGTGTATTCTTCTTTACCCTGACTCTAAGGCAAAAACTATAAGCGCTGCTAAACAATAGAAGTTCAGAGTTAAGAAAACTGTTACAGCAAGATGACTTAAGGGAAGGAATTCCAGATGCCAATTATGCACAGAAGCAGGCTCATTTTTACTTTTTCTCTTCCAATGTCACCTACCTCAACTGTTTATGCTTGGTACAAAAGAGCATGGAGGAACAACACTGGGTCAGTTGTAAAAGTCTGGACTGAGCTACTGCTTCATGCTGACAAGAGCAAATCCTACTGGGAAAGCAGTGAGGCAGAAGCAGCAGACTAGAAAAATATATCAACATGCTTCAGCTACTGCAGCTCTTGAAAAAGTACTTTATTAGGTCAGAACAAGGGTCAGTTTTGAGTTTTATGCTTTCTGACAAGACACCAGTAGCAAATATGAAACAATAAAGTGTGTAAGAACAATACATACCGAGACTGTTAATATCTCTGTATATTTTAACTGTTAGAGGTAGCCAGCAACTGAGGATATTTCTGAGTGGAGACTTTACTTAAACTAACATTTGAAAATCTGTTTCACATATAAGCCTAATCCTTTTGACTGCATGACCCTGAAGTCTCCTAGCAGTGAGTTCCACTACTACATTACATAGTGTAATGAAATACAAGTTTGAAACTTGCTGCCTAATCACTTCATTGAAATCTTAACTCTTACAGGCTGTCAAATATTCCCAAACCAAAGTCATGGACAATGTCAAACTGGTCCTCTGTCACATTTTAGTTTTCTATCTTTTTCAAAAAACAGCATTGAATATGGTACTTGAAAAGAAGACAAACCTCAATTTTAAGTAGTGGTCTAATATTTTTGTTTGTTTTGCTTTCTTTTTTTTGACTGTCACTGCATCCTAACCTAGCATTTGCAGAGAAGCATGCTGGCAGCAAGACTTTCTTCCTTAGCAGAGTTTAGAACTCCTCAGGCTTTATTATTACATGCACAATGTAGACTGATTTGCATTTACTATCACTAAGTTACGCCTGGCACTTTAGCACTCTGCTATTCAGTATCAAGAGATCTTCCCAAAATTCAGTAAAGGAAGCTTCAGATTTAATATATAGTACTTTCAGCAAAAAGTCAGTCTTAAAAACATTCCTTTGATTACTGAGTCCAAGACCTTCCTATGTTTAGAACTCAATATTCTTCCTTATTCTGATGGCTTGAGTAGCTTGCAGAGAAAAAACTTTTATTACCTTATTCTTGTTTCTGAATTCTTGTGTTTATGGAGCAACACAAGCACAAGAATGACCTTCGGAATGAGACTACACACTAGCTTTGATGGGGGGGTAGTGTGTGTTTCTTTGTTTGCATCTTATGTATTTGAATGTAAATTGGTATTAAAAATAGAGAATGGAATATTTGGAAGAAAATTAAGTCCTGATGGTTAAACAGTAAGAACTGTAAGAACAGTAAGAAATCAAGTGTCTGTGGTTTTGGGAATGATCACTGATACAGGAGAACATGACTAGAACCCTAGAGATGTAACGATGGAGACTCTATTTAAAAGGACTTGACAGCTTTATTTGCAAAATAGGTGCCGACACACTTTGCTTAGAGACCATGATGGTTCCAAGTATACATGAAAGCTCATTTTTAAGCATGTAGGAAACTTTGTGCCTTTTAGATTTTGCCAACAGGTTCAGATGGCTGTGAACATAGAACTGTGACCCAGGTTAGATACAAGTATATTCAAAACGCCATGGATAATCATAATTACCATGTTAGGCACCCAAACTGCAGTCAGGAAAAACAGTGCTGGTGCGACAGTAATTTCTCATCTACTGTATGAGAAGTTAAAAGACTAGTACAATGCTTAAAGCTGAAATTCAACCCTATGAAGAGGAACTAGTGCAAGATTCACATTCCACTAAAGTACTGCTAAAGCCTCCTGCTTCCAAGCAGGCAATAAACAGACCAATACATAAAGAATCAGTGGTGCTAACAGTCGTCCTAAGAGGAATCCCCTTGGGAAAAAAGCTGTGGGAAATTCTCTTAGGAAAGATTTCACTCCCAGGGTTTGGGTCTAGATACTAACTGTAAGTAGTATTCTCATAGATACTTTTTCTGGATTTAAGTGTAGGAACACACCATTTCCTTAAGAAGCTGCCTTGAAAGGTGAAGTTTTGAGAACAGGTATAAAAAGACAGGAGGGTGAGAGGACAGAATAAAAATACAACGTGATTTTCAGTGTCTCCAACACCAAAACAAATCTATATTACAGATCACTTTGTAGCAATTTACAAAAGGTACATTACATATATTATATATACATATAGAATAGTATTATTTCAATCGCTAAGTTCTTCCTCATCACTGAAATAAGTACTTTTCTTAATCCGTGGACGTTTTGAATCATCTGAAATTGAAGATTCCCCTGCAGTCTGTGTCCATCGCTGTTGTTCTTCCTCAATTTTGGCTTGCTACAATGAAAGAAGGAAAAGTATTAGCTAGGACTAAGAACAACTAAGATGCATTACAAATAATAATGCTAATTATTCATATGCATTGAATCATTAAATAAGTTAGAGAATTGCAAGGGTTTATCTCCATTTCCAGTAAACTGTGCGATAAATGCACTAGGAAACATTCCTGAAAGTATTTCTCACACACAAGCAGTCTTCTACACCATTGCAGGCCACATGGACTATCCTGTATTTTCAAAAAGTGGAATTTTGCCCATGGCAAAAAAACTATAGAGCAGCTAAGATCTGAAGCAAAGAATGCCTCACATTTTAAACTGACATTATTGAATCAACTTTATTCCACTAACAAGTCTTCTAACAGTTGTCTTTTGCAATCATTCATTCACATAATGAATGCCTTTGGGGATTATTATTGAAGGTTATTCAGCTAAAGATTTAAATAGAAGCTTCCTATTTTTACCAGATAAAATTTTTGGATGGTGAGAGATATGGGAATGTTTCTTGGCTTCATAGGTTTTATTTTCAATTGTGGAGTTTTTGGGGAAAGGGGGAATAATTGTGCATATTTGAATTATTTTTTTGGACTATATAATGTAAAAATTCTGCGCTCATTACAGTGAGATTCAGAACAAAGTTGTGCTAATAACTCTTGAGGGTCTTTTTGGGGACAGGCACACAGCGGACAGGGAGCAAAGAAATTTGAATAACAGGTCAGGCTTGCTCTGTGTAGTGAAGCAGAAGTGTGTAAACAAGTAATAAAGGCAGTAATACAGATGTCAGACAATCTATCTACATAACAAAATATGCACTCAGTATGTTTTGAGAGCTGAGTCTACTAGAGATTGCGATGGACTGTACTAGGCAAAGGAAGTACCCCAGAAATACATGTTTGTTCAAGGATAGTCCAGTGAGGGTAGAGGATGTGTCCAGTCATTCGTACATAACTGTGTTTCCCCATCTGCTCAGTTAACAAAGTAAAGAGGGATTTGTAAACAAAAATCTAGCAGGGCACTGCAGCAGAGATGACAAAAAACTAAGCAGCAAAGGAGCTTGAAGGAAATAAAAAGCTGCAACACATAATACAAAATAAATACACATAAACCAGCAATAATGAAAGTGCAAAAACCCCAAACAAAATCCCACTGAACATGACTGCAATGTGAAGATGTAACTACAGTTACCAACTGCTGCTGCCAAACAAGAGCCCCCAAGTGCTACAGAGCGGACAGACCTATGCATGTATCTCAGAGCTTTTGAAGAGCATCTGAAGAAGGAAGTAGACTTGCATTTAAAAAATAATGATAAATACGCAATGCTTCAATTTTGTACCTGAAAAGCTATGGCTTGGCTGAGGCTATCCAGAGCAGGGTCTTCTCCTTCCTCTTCGCTTTCTCCTTCCTCCTCACTTTATTGTGCAGAGAGAAAAACAATAAAAGTTCTTTAATTTAAGTGTTTAGTATGAAAAAACTTCCTAAAAGAAGTAGGAACATGTAAGTAAATATACATACATTTCTTCTGGCTCAACTATTTTCTTTTTCTTCTTCTTTTCTTTTTTCTTCGGTGGCTCCCGCTCTCCTAGCATATTCTTAGGACAAGCATAACTTAAGTGTCCTGCTTCCTTGGAGAAAAAGAAATATTGCTTAACACAAACCATTACAAACAACTATATGTTAAAACATATCATGAGGGAAGTTAATGTAAGACAGTTCATGGAGAAAAAAATGGAAGCAATTAGTAAGATAAATGGAATGCTGAATTAGCACACAGAAGACAAACTCCCCTCTATAAACTTGCCATGGAAATTAAGAGATTGGTGGTGATATGCACGTTTAACTGCATACTAAGAACAAGCCATGAACACAAAAGATTTCTTTGGCTGCTGCAATAGCTGAATATACTACATACGGTTTATATTCAAGATAGAAATCTCAGAATTAACAAGTTAAGACACAGAAGTGAGACAACATTTTTGCTGTTATGAATATAAATCAAGTTTGTATTGGACATTAAATACCATCTGAATCTCAATGTCCTACATCATTACATTCAGGAAAAGTCAGAAATTGCATGTTAAGCATCTGTAACACGCACGTATTTTTCCCCCACCCCCAGAATCTCGAATAAAAGACAGAAGGGGTACTATCATTCCTGAAAATGATACAACGTGCTATGCAAGTTGATAATATCAACCAAAAAAAAATTTAACAGCAAAGGCAGGATTAGCAATGGCCAAACTGAAGACACCAGCTAAGATTCTGTGCTCGTTTTGGCTGGGATAGTTGATGTTCTTCACAGTAGCTGGTATGGGGCTAGCTATAGTTTTGGATTTGTCCTGGAAACAGTGTTGATTACACGGGAATGTTTTAGCTATTGCTGAGCAGAGTTTACACAGAGTCAAGGCCCCTTCTGCCACTCATCCCCCTCACCACTGGGTGGGCTGGGGGTGCACAGAACCAGGACGACTGACCTAAAATGACCCAAGGCATACTTCTAGACCAGATGATGTCATGCTCAGCCATAACACTAGTGGGAAGTTTGGCAGGGGTGCTGTTGCTCAAGGATTGCCTAGGCATTGATTGGTTGGTGGTGATCAACTGTTTTCATTTGCATCACTTGCCTTTCTTGGGTTTTATTTCTCTTTGTTATTTTCATTTTCATTACCATTTACTACTATTACCACTATTTTATATTATTTCAGTTATTAAGCTGTTCTTATCCCACAACTTTTCTCCATTTCTCTACATTTTTGGTTTTACTCACCCCACATTCGTAACACTTAGACTTATCAAAGTAGTTACGCCTGCGAATGAATTCTGCTGCTCTTCCATTATCAATGGCAATACTTGCTTTTATTACTCTTCCAAACAACTGAAGAAAATTGGAAAGAAAAGGTAAATGTTTTGGGACTGCAAACCCAACCCTCCTGCCATAATGACTTTCCACAATTTACCTGTTTGTTATTAAGTGCCCGAGAACAGTTTTGTGCAGATTCTTTATCCAAAAACAAAATAAAGGCAACTCCTTTGCTCTTTCTGGTGTCTTTGTCTTTCATAATAGTAACTCTGGAAACATATAAGTGCATTATTGATACACTAAAATGACTTCAGAGACATTTTTTCCTTAAAGATCTCAGCAGGATCTTAGCTTTGTTATATAGCAAAAAGGTTAAAGTATATCTAACAATAAAAATGCTCAATAAAGAGAAATTCAAAGGAACAGCTAACCTGGCCATGTGATTACAGGTAGAGTGGAGATGATTTTAAAAAAGAATGTGGGGTATTTCTGGGGACAGTGTCACTCTTAATTCCCTTGGATGACCTGAACAGAGAACACGCTCTTTAGATCTGCAGGCAACCTAACTGGAGGGAACTACACATGCTGGAGGTGAAAGAAAAATTCAGGAGTAATCTAATCACTGCTATTATTGCTGAAAAACACAGTGCATTGAACTGCATCCAAACTGAGAAATCTATGTTTGTGTAGAACTAATCAGCTAAACAGGTTCACAGTAGGAAATGCTAAGTATGTGTAGTATTGTTCTACAAATATCTCCAGCTGAAATCCAAGGATTATGGATACATGTGTTATTTCACATGACATATGAAGTTAGATCTTCAGTCTAACATTGATATCAACAGCTTCAATAGCACATTGAGAAATTCAAGAAGGATCTAGACGCAGTAAAAAAGAAAAAGAACAAATTACAAGATAGGGCAGGGGGGTGGGAACCTACACAACTTCAACTCTTATTGATTTCAAATGCATCCTTATATCTAATTTTAGGTAAAATACTAAGCAGTCACAATAACAAGTCCGTCTAGAATCACAAGTAGAGAACTGTACATTGCAATTGTGAGAACTGTGACATCTGATTGACATAAGTAAAAGCTCTCACTTCTACACTTATCCATTGTGCCCCACACATGTTCAAGGGAAGGAGAACAATACTTACTAGAAGAATACTACTTCAACTATTTCAGAGAAAAGACTGATGGTATGTAATGACATTCTACTTGCTCTTAGGAAATAGTTAGCAAAACCTGTCCCTAGCACAAATATTCTTGTATTATGTATGTAACTGCAAGAACTTCCAGTTGTTAAATTAAATTTATACTTTATTAAAATGAACAGAACTTCAATACAGTTCCACATTCATGCTTTAATTATAAAAAGCTCAAGACTTTCAGGTGAAGGAAAGACATCAAATATTTAAAATGAGAGGTACAAAAATAGAAGGCCATATCAGGTCACTTACTTGACAACTTTCCCATACTTTGAAAATATCTGAAATATAAAACAAAATAAAAAGATTTAGCAAGAGACAACTGCATTTCATTAGTAATAAATTTATCACAACAAACTGATATATATCAGTATTGATTTTACAGTCAAAATCGTTATCAGTAAATTAAATCAAAACAATGCAGCTCTTAAAACTTACCCTGTACAGATCATTGTTTGTCAAAGCAAAGGGTAAATTGGACACATACACTGTGCTTTTGCTTGGTGCCAACCCACCACTCATTTTTCTGGTAACAGGAGAAAGAGAGAAGAGTTAAACTGTATTCAACAGAGAAATCAATTAAAAAAACAGTTGTAAGACTTTCAGTTGTATTTCAAACCCAGCCCAGACAGCCATGATGAAGTTGCAGAAAAGCATAGCTCTTATTTCCCTTTATCTCCCTTACATCATTTTACATGGAAATTAGTGTTTGCCTTCATGGGCTACAGAAGACATACATTCCTTCCTCCTCTCTTGGATCCAAACATATTTTTCTTGTATGTGAGCCATATGTGTGTGAAATTATTGACCTTTGTTGAAGTACATGCATGATCTGATTCTTTATACAAGTATCAGTTCAGCTGCATTCAACATAAAACACAATCAGTTAAGTGAAAAAAAGCTTCCCTAAAGCAGAGCCCTAATTATTGGAGAGAGAAAGAGAGATAAATTTTAAAGTCAATGTAGTAAGATGCTAGAGCAGCATGCATTTCCTCTTGTAGCTATTGCTCAGGTTTCTACACTCCTCTAGAACTCCAAGTGTATTCCAGAGCTGACCATAAGACAGCATTCTCCCCTAGAAGCACTTCCCTTCCTCCTCCTAATTAAGCAGATCTATCCCGGCAAGAAACAGGACAATTTCAAAGCCATTTTCACTGCCAATCTTTTCTATGGTCTTGAAACTAAGTACGTCTGGAAACAATGAATCAACTAAAAAATACTGTTATAGCCACATACATATCTTCTAACACTGGGTGAAGAGTAACTGAACTAACTAGAGAAAGAACAGCCAATGTTTTTCTTCCCATTTGGACATTTCCCAAAATTTTAAGTGATGTAAAGTCTGTGTAAAACATTCTCTTTGATCCATTCTGTAGCCATGGCTCAGACCAAGAGCTAAGTGAGTAAAATTTAAGATCAAAACACAGCCCTTTTGAAAGAGCACATCAAATAGTACAGCAAATCCACTACCTACACAGTCCAATTGCTACCTCCTTGTCCACTTTCCTACAGCCTTATTACTGCTTCTTGGCACTTCTAGCCAATTTCTAACTGAGGATTAAGCCATTTCTTCAGCAAGACCAACTCATTTTTAAAATGCAGACAAAAGCTGATCAAGGGATAAAAAAACCTGAAGTATTAAAAGCAACATCTGCCATAGCACATAGTTTCTTATGGGACTTTTTGGGTAGCTAGTCTGAAGAGATTGCTTGGCCAAGTGCCAACAAAGTTAACTAACATCATATTATAATCTGGCTGATGTTTTCAGGCATTTCATGATTCAGCCATCTGAAGATGTGATATTCCCAACAGGCACTGATTATCCAAGTGTTTTGCTTCTTTTTCCTGACATGCTTATTGTATCACAATTCATTTGAGTGGCAGTTTCCAAGTGATTGAATTTTGAGGTTCTCTGTGTTCAGAGGTAGTTTTTTTGGCATGAGCAAAAACAGAAGCATAAAGGTTAAGCAAATGAAAACAGAATAAATTGTCAATAAAGGCCATACATTGCATCTGGTGTTATGCAGGCTGGATTCATTATCCCAAATTCCTTTTGCTTGGCATTAGTATCCTTGACAAGCCTAACCAAACTGACTTGGCAACATTCCACATGAATAGATGGCCTGAAGTGGAGTTATCCAGATGTACAGTGGATAGAAGGACTTGGTAAGATTGACCTTAATGCTGCACTATAGTACATCGCCAGTGCTAATATATTGCAACAGTGGAGGAGAAAACAGCAGAGGTGAACCTCAAGTGTCTGAAGACAGCAATTTCACTCTGCCTAAACGACAAGAGAAGCTGGAGCACCCTGTAACAGGAGATCAAGCAGCCCTCATTGTAACGGGCAGGTGCTGAGGACAATGGCATCGCTGGAGAGCTGTCAGCTTGCACATTCCACAGCACCACAGTGCAAACCTCCAAAGAGGAGGTGATACATCATGCAGAGATTACTACGGGCCCAATACCTCAGTTGTTAGGAAATTATTAATGAAGGCAGCCTACAGAACCACCATTTTCAGCTGCACACTACTTTTTCCAGAAGCAAGCTGGAAGAGTTGCACCTTGGAGTGCTGGCTGCCAGACAGCTGAGGTTGAACTTTGTTTCTAGTCCCCTGAACAAATTTAAGTGTAACAGTTTTGCTGCTCCAACTGCCCAAATATTTTTAGCAATTTGTATTGTTTGGGACTGTTGTGCAAGGATTTCTTATTTTTAATGTCTGACTCACTGGACAGGCACAACTTTAATACAAGACAGAGTACTATAACTGTAGGGCTATCATCATTTACTATCTGATGATTTTTAGTGGGAGGAGTAAAAAAATGCCAGTTCCAGCTTTAAGGCAGATCTCTAGATGAGACATGTCCTCTGGAGGCTCACCATTACAAGGCTGAGAGGCCTTCTATTTCAGGAAGTTTCTGACTTCATAGAACTGTCCAATAAAAATTTAACACTTTCATCACATTCTTTCTCCTTGATCACTAGTCACTCTGCTCAGCTGGCAAAAAAAAAAGTAAATATCCCCTTTCCTCAAGAAAAAAAAACCCAAACAAAGCAACCAAAAAACAACATTTGAGCTTTCTATTTGCTGCAGGAGACTCACCTTAGAGTCATGTACAGCCTGACTTCTATATCCTGCTAGAGCTCTCCAACAAATCAAAACATTTCTGTTTTATCCTGGCTGCTTTTATGGGGTTTCCCTGATCTTCAAGGTATTACCTGATTACTTAACTTTAAAGCATCAGCTGAAAGCGAGTACATTATCCCCATGGGACTGAGCAAAATTCCCCTTAATGTAACAGCCTCTGTGTAATATTAATGTCACCTTCATAATTTTTACATATTAACTTTGAGGATAGAGTTGTCTCTCATTACAATGACTTCTTGAATTCAATCTTTTTTGACTTTTCTAACAACTTGAACTAAAAGAAGCCATTCTTTGACAAGAACCATCTGTCAGTAATGATAAAGTCTCCTGAAAAAATAGATCAGGTACATGAATATGTTTTGTTTGAATCCAATATGCTTAATGCAGCATCTGTCACTAGTGCTGGGGACATCACAAGAAAAGACAAAGATTAATTTCAGTAATTGGCTTTTCTACTCTGTCCCAGAACACATAAGGACACCAGCAAAACTGTTCAGATGCCTCTGAAGCACCAAGTGGAGTCTAAATTTACTCATACTTCCATGACTTAACATCAGTGTTTCCACTTAAGCACAAATTTGTGTGTTTAAGTGCAGAGCAGTAAGGTCAGATTTATAATTTAATCAATTAAAGTAGCATAAATGATTTGTGAACAAGTTTCTCAAGGATTGCTCACTCAGGCCAACTAATTTGAGCTCTTCTATCTTAATCCTTAAAACACAGTATTTTATTCCTGATTTAATAGCATCAACAGAGTTTAGACCCAAATCAACAAACCATTAGTTTCAGAGGAGCTTGGCTCAGGCTTATAATCAAATGTCTGTGGTTAATGAGGAAACCAAACTCATGTTCTCCTTGGTTCCTGTCAAGGGTACAACCACTTGCTGCAATTCTGTCCTACAGAAGGGGCATGGAATAAGCTGTCAAAGCATAATCTGTTTTATCTCACAGTCACCGAAATAGTACAAAGCAAATATTAAACAGGATCAGAGTTTGGTAAACAACGTTAATGCTATCAGCAAAGAAAGAAAGTCTGCCCAAGCCAAAGAGGAACGTAAAAAGGATCCGTTTGAATTGAACCACTCTTACGCACTAATCTAGCTACAAAAACTTAGGGACATTAAGTAAGTGAGCACCAGACCACCAGCAGGGACTACCTTAAGTGCTTTCTTAACAGTCTTTTTAAAGCGATTTCCGGCATAGCCAAGATGGGAGAAGAGCTGTTTGGTTCTGGTCTCGCCCAGAACCTCACCCAGGAGGGGCAGATCTGGGTAGCTTAGTTGGTGACGGCCCTTCCTCCTCAAACCCCAGCCGAGAGACCTGAGTCCGTTTCAGAGCTCGGTACGGCAAACGTCCATTAAGGCAACAGAGCCACAGACTGCTCAGGAACCTCCACACGCTGTACTAAAGCTTTTGGCCGTAGCATCACCCCGCGGTTCCCTTACCACAGCACGGTCCCGACCAGCTGCTTATTTCGTCCCTTCCTACGCCGCAAAAGCCCGAAGAGAGGGAGCTGTAAACAAGCGCTCCCACACGCACAGTGTCCCCGTCCCGGAGGGCTCAGCCCGCGAGGGAGCCCATCCTGCGACGCGGCACCGGAGGACGCGCAGGTCCCTGCGGGATCGGTCCGGACTCTCGGCTCGCCGCCTGCTCGCTGCTTCCCGCTCCCTCCGCCCCGATCCCGTCGCGCTTCCGCTGACGCCGCGCCCGCGCGGCGCGCGCCATGGCGGCGGCCCGGGAGGGCGGGGTTCCGCTGACGCGCCGGCAGCGCCGGAAGCGGCGGCGGAGGTGTGGTGCTGTCCGGGAGGTGCGGGGGCCGTCCGGGAGGTGCGAAGCTGTTCGGGTTTCGGGGCCGTCTGGACGTGCGGGGCCATCCCAGGGCCGCCGCGCGCGGGAGCTGGACGCGGGTGAGCGGCGGGCGCGGAGCGGGGCCGGCTGTGTCCGCCGGCGCCGCGGCGGCAGGGTACTGCGCGCTGCCGCAGCCGATGGCGCGGCCCCGCCGGTGCGCGCTCTGTCCTTGCGGGGTGCCCCGGGGCCGCCTGCCCCTTTTCAAGGGTAGATTGTAAATTCTTTGACTGGGGTATCTGGGACTTCAGGGGAACCAAAACTGTCAGAAATACACAAAAAGACGTGGAAACTCACGCAATCAGTGCAAGCAGTGAGGACGGTTTGTTGCAGTGATTTGCCCTGGGTGAAATACGCAGGATTGGTTGGTACTTTCAGGAGTAATTGTTGAGAGCATTGCAGTTTTGACCTGTTATGACAGCAGTATGGAGAGCTGACATATTTTATTGTCCAAGTGTGCCGCAAGACAAAGCCGCGGAGGAGGCGGAGGTCCATGCGCTTGTTTGCATTGACGGTGCCCGCGCAGCAGCCTCTCGCAGCCTGGTGGAATATTCTTTTCGTGGCATTGGCACTGGTGAAGGACAGGTTGGTATCTGCAGGTGGTCAGGCAAAGAGAAGCGCTAATACATCATTCATTGTATTAATATAACCCCCAACGCATTGCCTCCATTTGTCTTGCTCTCAGGGATGTATTGGAACGATGTAGTAAGAAAACCGAATTGATGGGATTGTAAATTCTCATTGGAATGCTGCTGCTCTGAATAATTTTATTCAGCTTATGCATGTCTGGCTATTTTTTCTTTTGAGATGCAAGTTAATTTGACTTTGGAAGAAAGCTGCTTTCCTCAGGTTATTTGGTATCTAGGTGAATATGTCTAGACTTGTTGCAATCATACTTCTTTTTGCTTTTGAAAATCTTACAGCCTAATATTTGTAATTAGGGAGAGATGGACTGTCTTTGAATCTCTGTTCTTTCTTAATGCCCCCCTCACATTATTTTATTTCCTGATATGTTGGGTTTTTCCCTCTACTCTTACGCTTCTGCTTTTTCATCCTACGAGTAGGACTGTGTCTATTCAGTGTTTTCTGCCTGTCCCAGATATGAGGGGAGGTTGAGAAAGTTGGGGTTTTTTTCCCTCTCAAACTCAGTTTTATCCATCTTATCAATTGTCTAGGTAAGAGATGCTAGGATATCTTCGAAGCATTATCGAATATGGAGTCTAATTGTTGGAAGAAAAAGCAGTGTTTTCTCTCTGTCTTTATGTCCTCACTGCTGGAATCATTGCAAAGTTAATAGTGATATTTCTAATAAGTTACATCTGTCCCAGATCTTACTTTCACAAAAGCATCTGAGCTTTTTTTGGAGAGCTTTCCAAAGCAGAGGAGAGACAGAACTGGCCCACATTTGTCAATCTGCTGTTTGTCAAAGTAGTATTATGAACCCGGATATATCCCTTAGCATGGGAGACACTGCAGCTGCCTGTCTCTGCATTTACAGCACAGCATTGGTTTTATGCTTTGTTCACATATGGCAAGATATAGCCATCTGGATTAGAGAGCTGTATGTTTTGGAAACAAAAATGTAGATTCTACAGAACTCTTCTCCTACTCGTTCACCTTACTAGCATTTTGAGCAATGTACTTGATGGTTGATTCTGTCTGATTAACTCCTTCATTTAATTCCTCTAAATGAGAATGAGATTTTCTTTTCCACTTCCATAGTTGCTTGTTTTCTGGTGTATATTTTTTTATGTCCATCTACTGACTTTTGTGATAGTGTATCTCTACCTTCTTTCCAGCTTGTGTTTTGCTTTGTCAAAATACTGATGATAATTCTTGCTAGTTTCAGTGAGGTCCAACAGTGATAAAAAAGGGAGTGTTTTTATCAGCCTGGCTGCTTGATAATATAATGGAGCTTGTACATGAGTGGTGGTGGTGGTGCCTGCTGCCAGTGATGTGTGTTGGGATGTTGGAGGTCGTTTGACTGACAGAGTAGCATGATGTGTAAGTTTACACTCATCTTCAGTGGCACTTATCTGAAATGTGTTGCTTTTTGAATGGTGTGTTCAGTTAACAGTTCCATAACTTCTGCAGGCATCAGGGCAGGGACACTACTGTATTTATCAAAATGGAAAAAAAAAAAAAGCCCACTTGAAAACCTTATTTGAATCCAGCTTCTGGTATTTGCTGTTGGTCTAAAAAACTGAGGCTTACTGTCAAGTACCTATATCTCTGCACATGTGAGAGATGGGTGAGCTGTGGACAAGCAGGGGTGGGAGTGGGTGC
Source organism: Manacus vitellinus (assembly GCF_001715985.3). NCBI lineage: Eukaryota > Metazoa > Chordata > Aves > Passeriformes > Pipridae > Manacus > Manacus vitellinus. Next base: position 38,152,095 of record NW_021940682.1, on the reverse strand, counting down.
TGTTGGGTGGCTCAGGTGCTCCCCAGCTGTGGGCAGGTCTGGCAGAAGGAATGATCCACCCTGGGGCAAGGGTTGGGCATGAGGGGCCAGCAGTGAAGTGTATTGAGGAAGACCACGTGATGCTTCATGTCTTGCTTCATCCAGTTCTCTCCCTCCTGGTACTTAAAAACACAGGGGTATTCAGGTACTGGGCACAAAGAAAAGAGGACTGTGGGGACAGTGTCAGAGCAAATGAAACACCCTCTCTGTAATGTGGGAAGGAGGGCATGAAGTTGGTCAAAGAACTGTTCATGTACATGTAACCCCTGGTGGGAATTTTTAAGGCTTTAGCAAAAGTCCCTGGAGTAGAGAATAAAGAAAAGTTGAGACAGTTACTATGAAAGTTTCAGGACAGTACTTCTGATGATACACCTGACCATCCAATACAGCAATATGAAAAGTGGTTTCAGAATTAGTAACTCTTCTGTCCCTTAGAGGGCAGGGCCAGTGGATCCTCTAGCTTTTGCCCTTACTAAAACCAGGATCAGCTGGTTGGCTTAGTCAGCTTTTGATTTGTAATCTGTGGCTACATCAGACTAGTCCTGTGTCTTGGTTATCAAACAAACTTAAGGTCAAGTCTCTTATAAAATAGAACAATATTTTAAGAAGATACTCTGGTTCATTTGAACCAGTGGTAGGGTAAAAATCTCTGAACATGAATGCATCTTACAGTTGAGGAAAGAGCTACTTTGTCGGGATTTACAGTGTATTTTTAAAGGAAAGCCTTTGTTAAATCGTAACCTCTCATCACGTGCAACTGAGTTTTATTTTTCTTTACTTAATGATGTGGAAAGACAGTTAAATAAATATTCATTAAGTGAATATGTTAAATATTTTTCTGAGTGCTTTTAAGAAAACAGTTACAGTAGTTTCCTAAAGCTTTTGCTAATGAATGGAAGAAAAGCTGGGAGTTGAGATAGTGAGTAAAAGATGACAAAAGGGAAAGAAAATTCTGGAATTTATTAGGAAGGTGTTTTTTCTGTAATAATTTGTCACAGGAAGTTTTTTGATACTGTTTATTTAGCTGAGTAATTCATATTCTTTCTTAATTGAGTGTGGTAAGTAACTGCTGATTCAGACAGATCACGGGGGACAGGTGGGTAAAACATTTAGATTTTAGCTGTCTGGTTTACTTAAAAGAAAAAATGTACTTATGATGAATATATATGCATTTTTTGCTAATTTCAGTTTCTTTTTTTGTAGGAAAGTGAATGGATCTTCAGGAGCAGAGTTGCTAAAACTGACGGAAAAGTGAGTATGTGAGTGTTCGTTGTTTGATGCAATGGTACATATCTTAGTACTACCTCTGTTTACAGTTATTAATCCCTTTGTCATGTTGATTCTTAACATCTGTATTAATCAATATTTCTGTATAGCCTCATAAGTCTATTTCCAATAAAATGTTTTTACTTTGTGCAAGTAGGTAATATTATGTATTTCTTCTTCTGAATATGACCTGCTGTTACTTTTCCTTAATGACTGTTTTCAATAGCAGAGCTACCATTGTGAGGGGAAGCTTTGAAAAATATAATTCTAGCAGTTGTTTGAACTCCTCAAGTCTGTACTGCCCAACATAGCATGACTAGAATCTCTTAGGGTGATGGTTTATTGCTACCTGCCTTTAATTACTAATTTTGACTTTGAAAGTCACGCTTCTTTGGAAAGAGGAATTTTTGTGTTCTGCTGGCTTCCAATTTAAAACAGGAAGTATTTGCATATGAAGAATGTGTTTTATTCATGTAATCAAAGTGCAGAACTTTTTAGTAAATGAATGATGTGCTGTGTTTTAACTGCTTGATAGTTGAGTTAATGAAATAATTAAAAGTTATTATATTATATTAAAAATTAGAAATGATTTAATAAATAGTTTAAATATTTTTAGAGGTCCAGTATTTTTAGCAGAGCAGTATCAAAATTGCTATATGTGTATGCATTTATATGTACAGCTAGTATTTGCAATATGCATATATTTCAATAGAGCTGTTTATAGTATCTGTAAGTCCTGTAATTTTGCTGATTATGCTACACTGATTTCCAGTTGTTCAGTTGTTCTTGCACATACTGTGAGTTATTTTTGCTTAAAGTACATTAATTACTTTCTATAGTAGTTTCTAGTATAACTAGAAGTACTTATTTTAAAGGGCTGACAATAGGAAGTATATGTACAGAGGTTGTGCATAATGCATTATATTGAGAGAGGTCCGTGAACCTTTATTTCTATGCTCACTATCCTTTTGTCTATTCATAACTAATTGGTTTTCACTAACTGTATTTTTATTGTCTTTAGTGGCATATCGAAGAGATGAAATGTGGTCTGAAGGGCGATATGACTATGAAAGAGTTCCAAGAGAACGTCTCCCTCCAAGGATTCACGGTGATGTAAGTGTATAGTAAGTTTCTATAGCATTATAGTGTTACACTTTATACAATGGCTTGTACCATAAGGGCTGGATTTATGTTCCTAATATACTCCAAGTTCTTTTCTTTTCTCAGTCTTTGAAGCCAACAAGCTAGCAAATGCATTTGCATAGAAGTCATAGGATGCCTACAAAATTAAGTCTTGGGTACTTTTTTTCTTATTTTCAAGTCTATTGGAACTGTTTCAGAATATTTGTATTTTGATAAATTGAATTTTTTTGGTGTAATTCTTTGCGTTATTAAACATAGGGTTTTAATAACTTCTAAAGAACAAAAGGCCATACTGTGTTATATTTTTCCAGTCTTTTCTTTCTATGTTAATAGTATGGATGATAACTCTCAGGCACATAGTGTGACTCTTGGGGATGATCCTGTGCAGGGCTAAGAGTTGGACTTGATGATCCTTGTGGATCCCTTCCAACTCAGCCTATTCTGTGATCTGTGATTCTTTTAAGTAATTTGAGGTCATAACTACTTTCAAAATTGTTCTTGTCACTGATACAGTTTTTTATTATGATGCTTAAAGTATTGGAGGAAATGTTTATAACAAATGTTAAAAATACATCTTTACTAAAGAAATTGTGCTTTGAAGTCTTGTAAGGGAAATGCTTTTCAAGAAGTGTCAATGGAAATCTACTTTGTAGGCGTGGAGTCTTTCGTGGTATGTTACATATGTATGTTGTGCTTGTAAAAGCAAACACAGAAGCTGTGCTTGCTCTGCTGTAGAATAACTTCAGAATGCTTTCAGAACATTTCTGTGCCAAAGAGTTGGGTAATTTTTTTTCTTTGTCTGAAGTCTCTAACAAAGATATAAAACAGGCTGTAGCTTTGTCTTTTGAGGCATTACACCATAAATAGAACTTTAAGAATACTGTTTGATATTTATATTTTGCATCCTGTGCAATGTGCTTTAGGCAAAATAAAATTTCAGATACCAGTGCCTGTTATCTGACTTTCCTTTTAATTATCTTAAATGGTGAAATAACAGCATAGCTGAGTTAGCATACCTTCTGGGTCCCATTTGTTACATTTTCAGCTCATCATTTTGGAAGCATACCAATGTCAGTAACTTGGTAACCAGTTATAAAGGCTTCTCTATTGAGTAATGTATTAGACTTTGGCTGCTCTGTGACATTTTTAACTCTCTTTACAGGGAACAACAAAATTTCTGTGTTTTCAGCAACCTGGAAATCAGATTCATTTGGACAGGGTATTTAGCTACCTCCTCCTCCAAAATACTTATCAACAGTAGGACAGGAGGAAAGGCAGAATGTATTTTCACAGATTTTTTTTTTAATAGTTTGACTTGACTAACATGTTGCTGATTTAATTTTACCATTGCATCAATGACATTTCTAAATCCTTGTAGTCTTTCAGGCTGTTCAGAGAACAAATCATGACATAGGCATTATGAAAATTTACTTTAATTTAGTTTAAAAGATGTGATGCATTCAGTTTGATGCAAGAATTAACTTGATACTTCAAAGCTAGCTTTATATTACATGTGTTTGGAACTGGGGATGAAGGGACTAGCAGAATACACTCATCACAATTAATACTGTCCATCTCTACCAAAACAACACCCCAGTAGCTGGGCAAACCAAAATGCGGTGTCTCTCTGCCATACTGAAAGATGAAGTTCCTTCTCATAGAGCTCTGCAGATTCAAGACCATTAGAAGGCAGTTTCTGTCCTTGTAAGCCTGTGCCATTGTATCTGTGTCCATGTGTAGAAGTCTGACTTAATTTTGACTAGGCAAGTGAAATGGCATTAATTTATTCAATCTATGAATGTGCTTAGTGCTTGCTGATAGGTTAGTACATTGGAACTGAGATGTGCCAGTGATACAGAATGAGGTATCTTTTGTTTGAGAGAGCAAGAGCTGTGTCCTAATCTAAACTGGGTGCTAATTATATATTAAGTATAGATTGTAGTAGAAACACATGCTTTCAGATCCTGGTAAAGAACATAAAGTTGCATGCACTTGGCACAGTAACTAGTATCCGTAACTAGATACACCTTGAGCTTTCATGTGACTGTCCTTATGTGTGTCAATATAGTTATGTGATGGGGTCTTCTGGGTGAGGTTAAAGCATACAGCTGTTTTATTTCAGCTGCAGAGCACATCTTTGTAAGACACTAAACTAAAAAAAAGAATTACATGTGGAGTATGTTCAATGAGGTAAGGGTAAATCGAGCATTGTGGCTGTGTATGACTGTGTGTGAAGTATCCACTTTGCATCAGTATGGCTATAGCCTGGCTTGGGATTGCCCTCTAATCCATTTGTTGGGTGGCCTGTGAAATCAGAACTAAGTTGTTTTGCATGACAATATTTAACAGTTTATGAGTGTAATTTTTCTGTATTTTTCTACAAAAACTATTGGTGCATTAGGTTGTGACTTCTGCTTACTATTAAAACAATAGTTTGAATATCTTTTTCCCCCTCCAAATTGCTCATGCTAACTCAACTCTCTGCATATGTAGCTTTTGGTTTAAGGCCCAAAGAAAAAATATTTTGCTAAAGGAAGAAGACTTAAAATACAAAATCTTTCATTCATGTTTTCATTTGCTTTTTATTTGCAGTTGACTTAGGTAAAACTTGGTTCCAGAAAATTGAATGTGTTTTTTTTACAGCTGGACAATTTTTGCTTAATAAACATAGGATTTCTTTCATTGGCAATGGCATATGACTTGTTATTTATTTGAAGGAAATACAGTAAATTAATTTTGTGTTCTTGCAAAAAGCTGTCTGAAACTTGCATTAAAATTAAAAATGAGTGTTAAAACTCTCTGTCACTTGAATCCTCAGATCACCTACTGCATTGTATTGAGTGGGTGCTTATCTATTAACATTATGAAGCAAGGACTGTCTTAATTATAACCTCTGCTGTGTGGGGGATGTTGTGGACATTAAGTAAATTGTTTTCAAATGTGGTCTTTATTTTACAGGCATTACAGGTGTAACTTGCTCTGTTGGTTTCCAAAGTTAATATAAAAGTCTTTGAGAAATACATGTAGCTAATGCTTAAAAAAACCGTGTAGCTGATGGTTAGAAAGTAGCTAATGCTGTTGAAAATTTTCTCTCTATAATTAAACTTGTAATGCTTAAGGATTGAATCTGAGTGGTGTCCAATTAGATTTAATAAGTTATTCCACCATCAGACTGGCATGATTTTTAATATTTGTTGTTTTCCTGTACAATTTCTTCTTTTAAGATTATTTAAGTCCCATATTTAGAAATAATTTTAGTTTTGTTTATTCACTACAGATTTTCGTCTTTTAAAAGCAATGTGATTTTGTTTGTTTTGTGGTTTAGGGGGATTACCATAGAATAGTAAACGTTGTGCCCAAGAAACCACCACTGCTTGAGAGACCTGGGGATGGAAATTACAGTCGGTATGATGATTACAGTCATGCTGAGTACAGAGACTATGAAGAGGGTCGTAGTTTTGCCCATGACCGAAGAAGTGGCCCTCCACACCGAGGTGTACGTAAGGTGATTCTTCTTGCATGTTTATGATATTTATTTTTTCATTAATGCTTGAATACTAAACAATTAACATACTATTTCAGACAGAGCACTGGTGTTACTGCTGTTATCACAAACTGAAATAGAATTAATAGAAAAGAAATCCAGGTTTTGGATGTGAAAGCCCAGAATCTGAACTGGGAAAACAAAAATGGCTAGAAGCCCTCTCTGTAATGCAGTGCAAAGTTACCTGGATGAATGGAAGAATGATTGCAGAATCTTTCTATTTAACAAGTCTTTGCACATGCAAGTTGTTGAATGTTATCTACGTATCCTTCTAGTTCTCACAGTTGTTCACTTAGTTAAACACTGTTGTGATGATGAATGCATTTTTTTTTCCAGTAGCTGCATGTAAGCACAAAATTTATGGTCCCTTGTAAAGGTTATTACTGTTGCCTCCTGCGATCCAGCTGTTTGGAATTCTGTAACTTCAAGCTATTGATGGTAATTTGTATTTCAAAGAGGAAATTTTTTTTAAGTCAAAGCATCTGTATTTTTTTTAGAAACTTTTGTAGTTTTTGTGTTTTGTACAGCATTGCAAAGTTGCTCTCTTTAGTACTGATAGAGAAAGAAAATGGCGTACAGTGAATAAATTAAGAGGATACTTGGTGTGAGAGATTAAAGCTTTTTTTTTTAGCTCATTAAATGCTTTGATTTTGCAGTAAGTAACTAGTTGGCAACTAGCTGTACCTGACATCTGATGTAGAGATACATGTCACACAGTTGTTTTGCATGTCTGTTTTGCAGGATGAATCAGGATACAGATGGGCGAGGGATGATCATCCTACAAGTCGGCAACCTGAATACAGGTACTTTGTAAGACTATAGTAGTGCCATGCATAAGCTGGAAATATTTAGGGTATTTTACTTTGTTATCCAAACAGTTGGTAGAGCAGAGCAGTGCAATGACAGGGAAAGAACATCTGCTGAAGTAAAAGACAATAGTGGACAGTGGTTTTTAGTTGTATTGCTTGAAATAGAAATAAAATGAATGGTATGGCGTGAAAGTCTCTACTTTAGTATGTGTTTAATAAGGATAGGAGGCATAATGATAACATGTTTAGGATGGTAACCTAGGCCTGTAAATAACTTAGTGCGTCTCCCTGGTCAGTCACAGTTTTTAGATGACTTCAGAGAATTCTTTGGTCTGTTATTTGATTCTGTGATTGCAGTATCTTCAGGCCACAATACAGTGGAATGATGTTTGATATGGGATTATTTCAGTTAGCAAATAAAGTGCACAGGTAGCATTACACAAAACTTATGGAAAAGGATGAAACCCACCTTAAATATTCAGACAAGAATTGATTGTTAGTATATCTGAAATATTAACAATCTAATCTAAGAATGTTACCTCATGGCTGTGCTTTTATATGCCACATTCTGCATTTCCACTTCTCAAGATGTCTATTATACCAGGCCTGTATTTGTATATACTGCATCATGGTGTTAGTCATAAATATCATAGAATAACTCCTTTTTACTGCTGTGTATTAAAAACTGTGGTTGTACCATACAAAATTCAACTAAAGTAAACCAGGTTAGCTATAGACACCTGGTCAGTTAGAAAAATTGCTATTAAACCTGCAGCAAGTTAAAAAAACCACTTCGGGGAGGTCAGGAAAAGCTCAGACAGAGCAAACCTGACAAACTTGCTCAAGGCCTTAGTCTTGAATACGAATATGAAGCTGTTAGTAGCAATATCAATACAGGGCTACACAGTTGCAGTAGATACATCTGTTCCTTTGAATGTGATTATTATTTAGATGTAATATAACTGAGTTATTCTATAACCTCACCATGAAAGAAATCCATATACCATAAGGGTCTGTGTGTACTATACTTCTTTCAAAATTGCATTCCTGTGGCTAAAAGAAATAGTAAAGGTTTTTGAAAAGTAGTGGTTAATAGAAACTTATGTAAAAATTCTTCCATTTTTTCCTCTCAATTTAGGAGAATCAGAGTTGTTTAAAGCTGAGGAAGTTAAAAGACTGAGAAGAGTGACTTACTGTCAGGCAGTTTATTGTACACAGAACAAGAGTGGCACCCAGTGGTCAAAAAGATTGTCTTAAATGCATCCTGATTTCTTCCTTTTAAAATGTGAGGATAAAATGTCAGCTCATTTTGTTGGAGTCTTTAAAAGCATGTTGTGTGGTAGGTGATAGTCCCATCTGAGTCTTCATTTTATACTTTAGACTATGTAACTTACACAACTGCAGTAATGATATGGAAGAACTTCATAAAGATCCATGGTTCAATTGAGGGTATGAGAATATATTTGCAATTAAATGAAACCCTGCTGATTTATTGTATAAATATAGTAAATAACCGTGAAAGTAAAATCTTGTGATCAGTCTGCTAAAGACTTGTAATGTTACATATTTGTAATACACTTAATTATGATTTCTTGCATATGGCTCTCTATTGAGCTATGTAGTGGATCTCAACAGAGGAAATCAAAATACAGTACTTGGTATATGTTGTCTCCTGTGGTGAAAACACTAATTACTTTCCATTTGCTCTATAAAACATGATATTAAAAAGTTAGTATATGCAAAAATGCTTTCTCTTTGGGTATGCTGAAAGTTATTTTGGGTAAGTTCTTCTGAAGTACATATAAATATTTCTTTTTCTTCGAGGTAGTAGAAGGAGATTTAAGATTATTCTAAAAAGGATTTTTTTTCTTAAATTACGTGAAACATGGCCAAAACGTAGTACGAAATTAGAAGCTAAAGACACTCAGGGGACTTCTATAGTTAATGGGTTTTCATAGGCAGTGCAGTGACTATAAATTCTAAAAATAATAGCACTTCTATTGACCCAAATAATCAGTTTTATTGAGTATTTTTAAAAACTCATTCTGTAGCTAAAAATGTGCCATAAGAAATTGTTGCAAATATCATGTTAGCATTTCCTTTTAAGCATTCATCATTCAGATTTTCCTGCTTTGGGTTTTGATATAACTGTCGAAAAGTACTTTCTATCTCCTACTATTTCCATTTTTGTTCCCCCTATCTTGATTCGGAGTGCTAAAAAACGTTCCATGAGATTCTCCTGAAGTAAAATGCTGCTTATCTGCAATATCAAAAATCTTTAAATGATGCAGAATTTTGGGGAGTGAAAATATCACCCTGGGATGGGGCAACCCCAGGTGTACGTACAGACTGGGGAATAAGATGCTGGAAAGCAGTGCCATGGAAAGGGACCTGGGGGTCCTGGTCAATGGCAAGTTGAACATGAGTCAGCAGTGCCCTGGCAGCCAGGAGGGCCAACCGTGTCCTGGGGGACATCAGGCAAAGCGTTGCCAGCCAGTCGAGGGAGCGGATTGTCCCGCTCTGCTCTGCGCTGGTGTGGCCTCACCTTAAATATGGTGTGCAGTTTTGGGCACTGCAATATAAGAAAGATATAAAGTTGTTAGAGAGTGTCACAAGTTGGGGAACGAAGATGGTGAAAGGCCTTGGGGGAAGTTGTAGGAGGAGCAGCTGAGGTCACTTGTGTTCAGCCTGGAGAAGAGGAGACTGAGGGGAGATCTCATTGCAGTCTACAACTTCCTTGTGAGGGAAGAGGAGGGGCAGGCACTGATCTCTTCTGTGTGGTGACCAGTGACAGGACCCGAGGGAAGAGCCTGAAATTGTTTCAGGATAGGTTTGGGTTAGGTATTAGGAAAAGGTTCTTCACCCAGAGTGTGGTTGGGTACTGGAACAGGCTCCCCAAAGAAGCAGTCACAGCACCAAGCCTCACAGAGTTCAAAAAATGTTTGGACAATGTGTTCAGGCCCATGGTGTGATTCTTGGGACTGTCCTGTGCAGGGCCACAAATTGGACTTCAATGATCCTTGTGAGTCCCTTCCAACTCAGGATATTCTATGAGTCTGTCGTTTTCTGAAACTTTGCTATGTTGAAGAAACCAGCTGTCAGGTTTTTTGTAGTGTTATTTTTGGTTGCTGTTTTGGTTGCTGTTGTTTCTTTTGTGGTGGCTTTTTTTTGAGCTTCTTGCCTTTTTGCTAAAAATAGGAAGTGCTTGCTTACTTAGCAGTTGCAGAGCTGAGGCTTCAGCTGTGATGTGTCTACTGACCAGCAACATTTATCCGTGAGTGACAAGAGGATTGCTGAGGTTCTACCACTTGGCTTAGCTGTCTTTTTTTTCTTGCCTTCATCCTTCTTATGGAGTTATGCTCCACTTTCCAAGCAGCTTTCATTTACATAGTAGACATTATCATGTCTACCACGGAGTGGAGCATTACAAGTCCTTTTGCTATTCTCTGGATCTCACGGTTCTTGAGAGTTGTTAACCCTGTTTTATACTATGCTTAGTGAACAGCGTCATACTGACTATGACTTCTTTATGGCAATATCGTATTTTATATGTAAAAAATAAAGTAATTCCGAGGATATTTGGGGCATAGATTTCAAAATGAGTTCCTAGCTCTTTTTCTCCTGTTGTCACCTAATGAATTCTTGCTGGATTTCTGAACTCTAGGAACTGATGTGAATTTTGTAACCTTACAGTTTTAGCTTGGTTTGAAGTGGTTCTTGGTTCAAGTGTAGTTGGCATATACAAAGAATCCTACATCAAAGCACAATCTCTTAGTTTAGAGAAAATTTTCTGCACATGTTATGACAGTTTTACTCTCTTGGTCACTGATGCTGGTGACCAAGATGCTGAGAATGGTGAAACTTAGCAATTGAGAGAGGTAGAGATCAATTAAGATATACTTGTTTGTATATTTATCTTCTACTGATGTTGATCACTTCTGGAGCTGTGTTACTGTCTTTAGCAATATATTAAGCTCATTTATTCGAAGCACTCATGCATGTCAAATTTTTTTAAAAGTTGCAGGGAATTATGCTGTTATATGTTGAAGGACTCTAGTTCTCTCTGGGCCTCATAGCAATGAATTTTGCATATACGTTCATTTCTGTGAGGTCAGATGAACTTTTCAGTGTGAAATGCTTTAGAAGATTGCTAGCTGCTGTTCACTTTAGTCATGCCAAAATATAATCCTTTTGAGTGCACAGAGCATTACTTCATTCTTTTTTTTTCCCAACCAAACTAAGTTCATAAGATGTGAAATATGCGAAACTTGGCAACTTAAGATGTGTAAGACTCATCTTCAAAGAGAAATTACAAAATGACGCACTTGTAAATCCCAGCTACACATGCATTAAATTTGATCCTTAGAATGATCCGAGGCCCAGATTTTTGTTAAATAAGGATTGCCGTATTTGCAGACTAAGTACTCTGTGTCAGTAGTAATACTGTTTATATGAAATAGACTCCTGAGAAGTGGCTTACTTAGGACATTTTTAATATCTCCTCTCCAGTTGTTATGAATAATTTTTTCATTGTTAATGAAGGAAACTTGCTGCTACTATGCGTGTTGTTTTGTTTATTGGTTGTTGGTTGGGTTTTTCTCCTATATTCACTGTGAAATTAGAAAGTAGTCTTAGTCTAGTCTTCAATACTAATCCATTTGTCTATATAAACCAAATCTGCTTATCTGTGGAGTGCACAGGAAATATTGTGTAAGAAATGGAAATACTAAAGTAATTTTGGTGCTAGAAATGAGAGAAAACTGTCTGGCAAAATATTGAAACTTAATTTTAAACAATTAATGATCTGTGAACAACTGAAATTCGTCAGTCAGTTCGATATTTTGTTTTAGAAATCTTATAAATCAATGGCACATTGCCTTTCTTCTGACAATTTTACATGTTTTTCTGAACATTTAAACTTGCAATTACCTCTATAGGTTGGTACAGCATAATATATCTTGATTTTTATAGATGCATACACCTTCACAGTGAGGCTGTGTTTACTGAAGAGCATGTAAAAAATTGGTTACAAAGTGGGGGATAGAAGCCCAGCAATCCTGGCTTTCTGATCTCTGCCTGAACTACCCTTCCATTTAGTGATTAACTCTTTGCAGGATTATGTGATGACAGGATGTTGTAGAGGAGTGGTCTGAAAATTGTACATTGGGAAGAAAATTCTTATTTGGCAAGAATAGTTATTTTAAATGAAAACCATTGATGAGAGAGTCTCCACATGGAGGTTAAGGGTCACTGACTCTTCTCTTAATAAACCAGCATTGCATATTGAGGGTTCAGATGTGTCGTAGGCCAAGGCAGTTATCTTTACATTAACACCATGCAATCACCTTTGAATTACAAGGGGTAGGTTGTTCTTGTTGTTTTTTGTTCTCCTCCCTTGTATGTATTCTTTAATTAATGAAATTGTGAACCTTTTTAAATATTATACTCATTTAAAACAGTGTATTATATTGTGGGAGGTCTTTAGGCTTTGGATTTAAACTTTCTCGTAATGTAAACTGATCTTTGTCTTGCTTATAAAAGATAAACTTAGCCAAAGGGATTTATGAGTTGATGCTATAAATGTACATAAGTCTGCTATTCTGTTGCAATATTTGACAGGTCTTAAGGGACACCATACAAGAACTTCATTCTTTATTAAAAACCATATGTGGAGGGAAATAAATATGGCAGTCACCCAAAGAAAATGGTCTTGCTTTTGACAAACTGATAAGCAGAGTTATAATCATATTCATTAGCACATGCCTTTTTCTTTCAATAAATAAGTAAAATCCCTGCCAGAACATTGAACCTCTCAGGTATTCACACGACCCACTGAGAGTAGCTTGTTTATTCATATACAAAATTACGGTTTCCTTATAATAGATCATTGTGGTAGATTCGTTATACCTGTCTACAACTCCAGGCAAGGACTTGTCTGTTGAAATCTTTAGTTCAGAAAACTCATTGTGTTAGGCTGCTAGCTAAATTAGTTTACCTTGGCTTATGATATTTTGGAGGGTGGAGGGGGGAAGTTAGCACTTTTTGGAACAAGATAATAGGTAATATGTAACTTAAAAGTTGATTCTGGTTTACACTAAATATTTAATGACTTCATATTACAGTTTGTGTCTTATGCAGTGGTCTTATTGATTCAGTAGTTGCTATGTTTTCTTTAAGAGCTGTTCTCTGCTACACTGCCTCTTTAATTGTCCCAAAGCACAACAGAGCTAATTTGTTTGCACATTGAGATTATGTTTTATAATTTGACTGGTAGAGAGGATTTCAACTGTGGAATTTTTTTGCTCCCACCCTACAATGTAAAAATATGGAGAGGAGGTAAAAATTGCTCTTATTTTCAACCTTGGGTTTTTTTTTAATGTTTTAGCTGATTGTGTGCTTATTTTGTGAGGTGAATGTTGCTTTCACTGGCAGCTAGTTTTAGTTGCTGAGTGAATGCTTTTAATTTTTAAATATTTTGTCTAACAATTGATTGTGATGTTTATTGAAGGCCTGTTTTATTTCTGTGAAATTTATCCATCCAATTCTAAAAAAAAATGTCTGCTTTCAAAAATTGCTTACTGATAATTTTGTTCCTTTCAGAAGGCTTTGCAGAATTCTTTTAATTGGTTATGCAATTTCCATCTCAGGTTGAGAGAAAGGAGTTTAAAGTAATAATATAAGGTGTATTGATAATTTAATTTGGTTTTCTCATAGTCATTTCTTATCATGAGCTTGTAAGGGCAGTGCCAGTATTTTTAGCATTCAACCAGAACCCTAGAACTTCCCAAACAAATCTGAGCTGTGATTTTTTTTTTCCCCACTCCTAGCTGGTGGGAGACTCCTTTGGCTGTTGTTGGTTACAGAGAATTCTGACTGTTTATTTCATTTCTGAATGATGTCAGGGAAGCTTTATTTTTCTACTCAAAATATTTCTGTATTTCTCATGTATTGAAATTATCAAAGTAGCAGAACTTCCCACTACCTGATTTTTTTTTCCCTGCTGAGCTTGTAAATATACAGGCTCATGTAGTAGAGCTTACCTGTTATATGAAATGTGGAACGGTTCAAAATCTTGGGTTTAACTCCTCTAAAAGCTGTAAGAGAAAACGGGGTAAGCTTCTTTTTGAAAAGTGTAATTATAATAGGTATTTTCAGTCTGATTCTGTGTGCATGGCATTTCTTATACTTTGGTCCTTTGAAATGTTTTAGTTATATGTAAATGTGATCTCTATATGTTGTGACTCCAAAGGATTGAGAAAAGATAGAGACAGATAGTTAAAAACTTCTCAAAAAAATTTTTATATTCTTAAAAATTTTTGTTGAACAAGAAATGACTAGGTAGTAAATTGACTTGTATTTGACAACAATTACAGCAAGCATACCAAACTTGGTAAAAAAAATCCCAAAAACAGAAGTTCTCCTCCTGTCACTTCTAAGCTGCTATCTGGTTTGACTTGCTTTTGATCCAGGGCTGTGTTATGTTTTAAGGATCTGTTGCTTTTTGTGTGTACAACTGTTTCCCACTGCAGTTTTGTAAGGTTTTAAATTGTCATATGGAATTGCTACCATCATATTTTTAACAGTGGTTATTACATGAGAACTTTTACTACAGATTTTAATATGTTATGATATACCTGTAAGGAAAAATTCAGTAGTCTGTGCAAACTCGGTTTTGTTTTGTAACAACATTGATTTGTTGTTTAAAACTAAGTCACATTTTGGGAAAATTAGTATTTTCTTCTTATCAATGTTGTTTACATAATGCTAATAAACTGTAAGGAGATGCTCTCTTTACCATGTATGATAGGGTAACATGCCTAAAGATAAGATTATGTACATTTACACTGTAAGATCTTGGCTAACCCTTCACTTAAAGGAAACCTTTAAAAAGCAAGCTCGTCTGGTCCAGTCTTACAGCTAGCACTATAAATTGTATCAAACTAGCAAGTTAATGATGTATTGGGAAATAATGAGGCAAACTCCCATGGGTAGCACTTGATTATTCTGGAAAGTTTTCCTAACCACTTTGTGGAAAAACAGCTAGGTACTGAGAGACAGTGGGGAGGGAAAGAGAAGGGAGTCTCCCTTCGAGTCTAAACAGCTTCTGTTCAGATGGCATCTAACTAAATCATCTCAGTGATAGCCAATGAATTGGATTGATTAATGTGGTTGTGGCTTTCTCAGGTTGAGGAGTATTGCCTCCAAGGACTGACATAATTTCCCTTAGGAGGCAAATTTTCCATTTATTGGGTTCCAAGGACTTGTTTGTTTTATAATGAGTATACTAAAAATTTCGGGGAATTTAATTCCTGTTGAGAAAGGGTGGGAATATTAGGATACAGGAGAGCAGAGGAAAAAGTTTAGTGTTACTGACAGTATAGACATCCTTTTGCTAAGCATTTTGCTGCAAAGAGAAGATTTTTGATTTTTTGACTTTTGACTACTGTGTTTTAGGATGTTATGAACTACACTGAGGAAAAGTTCATCAATAAGGGAATTCTATGATCTCATGCCATTGGTATTATTTTTGAAAGATGACGCTGTTTTTGCATGGTAACAAATTATTCTCAGTTTTAGTCTTGACATTAGTTCAACCTTAAAGGTTCTTTCTCTTGTATATGAAGGTTTGTAGTACTTGTTTATGAGTTGATAATAAATGCTTTTGTCTAAGTGAAACTGAATATTGATGCCATTACACGCAACAGGGTTTTGTCAGCCAGCTGTGGGAATGTCTTCCTGTTCTGAAATATGACGTTTAATAGTTGCATATGTTAAATTAAGTCCTACCTTACCTAGACTAGTATGTCTAATTATTTTTGGAAATTATGTTTGAGAGCATGATTATAAAATTCAGAATTAAATGGAAAAGGTGAATCGATGTGTTGACTTATGGAATCATAGAATGGTTTGATTTAGAAGGTACCTTTAAACGTCATCTAGCCCAACCCCCCTGCAATAAGGAGAGGCATCTTTAATTAGATCAGGTTGCTCAGAGCCCCATCCAACCTGGCCTTGAATGTTCAGTGAGTTGGTCCTGAGTGCTAAACGTCATAATGAATTAAATAATTGTCTACCAGTTTGGTCTTCTGAAAGAAAATATGGAGTGGGAATATGGGTCCAAGGAAGATGGCAAAGTTCAGGATCTTAGCAGCACCAGTTTCCATCAGTATGATTTGTCATGGAGCTACACTCTGAAGTTAACTGTTATTAAATCATTGAAATAACTGGAGGCATACAAGAGTTGCAAAAGGATTTTTAATAAGGAATTTACCCAAGCAGCATAACTTGCTTCTGCATTAAATATGTTCAAGTGCTGTTTGTAATATATAGGAAATGGCCTACAAAAAGAGGCAAGTTAGTGTTTATTACAGAGACTGTAAACTGTAATCAAAGTGAAGGGAAAAAGCGAACTGGAAAACAAAAACGATAAAGCTACATGGCTGAATAATTTATAAGAGGAAATGTCTGTCGTAACTTGAGGCTTTCTGATTTTGAACAAGCTATATACTTGACAGGAAGGAATGAGATCACATAAAGAAAAACGCCATTATGTATAATGAACTTTTTTGTCAGGTATGTGTAATGTCTTTTATATTGAGAAATCCAAAAGCAGAGGTAGTTTGCTAACTTTTTCTTAAATTTTCTATGCAGAAGTCCATACCACTCATACAACACTTTGGGGCATAAGCAGGTGAAACCTATTTGACCTAATTGCTTCAAATCTCACTTCAATTTAAGAATAAAAAGATAGAGTTTTGTGAAGCATTTTTGTGTTATAAAGAAAAATGGAGTGTTTTTCTGATTTATAGATCTCATTAAGGGATTTGAAGATAGAGAAGTAAATATAATAAGGGTATTGTGTATCAGTATTACTGACAAAAGGTATTACTGCTTACAAACCTGTTCCACAACTTGTTCTTTCCTTTTGCAACATTTTATTGATAGTCTTAGAAAGTCAACCCCAAGAGTTAATCAAATCAGTATATACTACTGCAGTGCTTGTTGCTTTCTTTTACGCATCAATAAACTAATAGCATTCTGCGGCACACTGATGAAAAGCTTGAGAGCTCCTTCAGCAGATATTTCAAGGTTTCTGTGTTCTTTTATTTAAGGATTTTAAGGATAGCTTTTGGGGCAAAGAGTAATAGCTTGCTGAACATAACCTTCACTTATGTCCCTAAAACAAAGTGCAAAAATATCTCTTTCTTTCTAGCGCTTAGTTTGTATACAAGACAAATGCTTACCTACGTTGAATCACTTGCAAGTACTGATACTGACTGTGAAGTAAAAAACAAAGTTAAAAACCCCAAAGAAAACACCTTTTGAGCGGTACCAATGTCTTTGGTACCTCAGGGAAATATTTTAAAGTTCTTTTCCATGTGCTTGTGGCAGGATGACCGCAAATGTACAAAGACCTACTCAGAAAGGTCTGTCCCATTAGAACTTTGTCTAGAAGCAGTAATGATGACCAGTTTTTCTGATATAAGGGGAAAAATGTATTTGAAGGTATACCATGTTGTGCTTCCTTCTTCTTTCCGATTTTAAGCTTATATTGAGATAGAAGATTTCAATTATTTCCATTTTGAATTGAGTCTGTTTAGGAATTGATTCAGTTGCTACTACATAAAATGAAAGAGGTTTATTCCTTGAGCTTGTTGTCTTAACTGCTTGACTCTTCTGGCATGATATGCTACTCAAAGTGCAGTTGTAAATGTTGTAGCTTGTTTATAGAAATTGTAAGTTGGTCCATCACTTAAAACTAATGCTGCCTCTGGAACTTCAGACCTATGATTTATTTTCTATTGTAGAGAAATTGCAGGGAACTTACTAAGCCCATGTTTTTGAAAAGAGAAACTAAGATCACGTGCATTTGAATGCAATTCTTTTGTCTAATTGGATCTTGATTTGTCTAATGAACGTATTTTGTCTTTATTCTGCAAACAGTTGTATAAGACTGTTTGCCCTTAATTCTTTGGTACTTAAATCTGTTGTTTTCTGGACTCTTTGTTACTTGTTTCTCTGTCCTTATCTGTACACTTGAGCATAATTTTTCTGTGTCAGATAATAGAAAGAGAGTTTTGGTTTAAAAATGCTTTTATTGTGTGGACTTATCTTCCAGCAAGTCTAATAGTACATTATAGATGACAGTAGAAACAAGGTACTCTTTACTAAGGATAAAGAGGAATGTAGTGGGATTTCCAGTGCAGTTGAAGTGCACAGCTTTACTATTTAATTAAAGGACAAAGAGGCATTTCTCTCTAATGTTGATATAATATTCAAGTTGTCTTAGTTTTTATTCTCTGATCTGTCGTGACATCCTGAGGTGGTGGGAGATGAGTAGCTTTCATATTGAGTGAGGTGGACAAGTGGCATCAGTGTGGAGTTTTGGTGTTTGGAAATGATAACTTCAGTAGTATTGCATGCATCATAAAAATTGTGAAACATTTAAATATTTTTGATTTTTTTTGGTACATTTTATACGTGTAGTTACCCTTCCCTGCATGAGACTTAGCAGTGTTTCAGAATGCCTATTTCCTCTTGCCTTCATGCAAAAAGCTGTTAATAAGATTACATTGACTAGTCCTAATTACCTTAGTTTCATTTAAAGCAAATGCAAATATCACAAGTGCTGCAGTTACTTGCTTAGTAATAAAACGTTGAAAAACAGTTGTCATAAGAAATCTTGTCATCATTTCACATGTTCAAATGAAAGCCATTGGAACCAAGTGCAATTACTTATGTCTATGATGGTGTAATTCTGTATTATTTTAGATTATGATAAATCTGCATAAAAATCTTTGGACAACAACATGAGATTATAATAAGTCTCCAAAACAGAACCTGAGTAGGTTGTTGGTTTGTTGCACAACCACGTACTTCAGAAAGAAATAGAATGACTTCTGGGAGAGAGGATGGTGGCTGGAATCTTCCACCACCTACATTTACGCTGAAGATGTTAAAAGTGGAAGTGTTCTCGACTCTTCTTTTAGAGATTAGGGGTGTAGTATATTTTATTAAATGTTTTCTATGTCATCTGAATCATGTTCTCATGAGCTCTGTTAGCCCTTGCAGTGTCCTGACAAGGCAAGAGGATTTTTTATTTTAGTTGCACTTTTCCTCCCTCCCCTTCCCCCTTGCCTGTGTATTATGAGACAGAAAGAATTCAGTTCAAATCTTGTCTGTTTTACCTCTTTGCACTGAACTCCGGTGTTGTAGAAGCTATCTATAATTTTCTCAATTTATTTAAAAAATTGTGTGGGTTATTTTTAGGCAAGGTTAGTAATTAAGCCCAAGCCTATAAATGGAATATTTATCCCCTTTGACAATTGCAATAATTATTCTCAGATGGAAGGATCACAAAAACTTCTCTGACTTTTTTATCTAGGTCATAAACAGCACTCACCTATAAATTATTGGAAGAACCTCAGTTTTTGTTCTACAGCAATGTGCTGTTTTATTGCCAGTCTCCTCATTTCAGTGTCAAACTTGAGAGTTATGTCCTTTATGGATGGACCACATCATAGATTAATGTTTTATCTGAAAAGATGAACGTCTGTATTGGGACATAGAAGCTCCAGAGACAAGGTATTGCACACAATTGCCCAGGAGCACGAATTCAATGAGAGTGCACTAAGATTCTTCTTACAACAAAGCTTTTTCCTGTATTGCATATGATGTGCTATCATGTACCTAAGTACACCTCCATTCCTGGGCATTTCACCTCTAGCAAGTGATTTAATTTTACCTTTATGTACTCTTAAAATATAAAACTGACACACCAGTTGTTTTTTTTCATGTAGTTTAAGCTGTACCACTCCCTGTTGTAAACTACATGACTTCCTGTAGCCCTCAGTTTTCCACAACACTGCTGCTGAATGGTTTGCAGGGAGGAATGAGACCAGAAGTGCTCTTTGTGGTAGTGATAGCTTAGAGAAGCTGGTGTTTCTGATCCTTTGGCATCTGAAAACCTTCCCTGTGTTGTATTCTTTTGGTCTTCTGCTATGCAGAAAGCCATACCTTTGTCTATTATGTAATTGTGTTTTATCTTTGAGGAAGCTGGAGCTGATGGTTAACTGGAATAGCTCTCAGACTTGTGCTCTTCCCTCAGCAGCCCTTGGTGAATGGTATATCAGAGTATGGCTGTTTACTTGTAAAATTTTAGGAGCTCATCCAAGAATGTCAGCTTTAGTGAGAATTTATTGGTCAGGTTTCATCGAGGTTAATGATACTACTTTCTGTTGCAACGCTGCTGAGAACAAAATTGTGCTTTCAGGACTAAGTTTGAAATAAGAATGCAAAATAAAAAGATTTCAGGGGTGCTATATAAAAGGGATTAATCCTGTATTTGTTATTAAGGGTAGTAGCTCTATTTTAAATTTACAGCTGAGCACAAAATCTTGCATCTCTATTAAATATTGCCCCTGCTCAATAAACCTTTTGAGTATGTGTTGGAATCTGAAGCATGTGCTTAACTGCTTTGCTTGAATTGGGGCCTTCATTACCAAATTGCAGGTGTATGTTAGCTTAAGTATTTAAGGAAAAAAATAAAAGCAAAACAATACTTACTTTGTTCTATTCAGTGTTGTTTGTTACGTTAATGGAAAACATCAGAAATGCTGTGCTGTTGCTATGCTGTCCAAAACAGATTTAATATAGAATGTTCTGTATGAGATATGGTCCAGTGAAGAATTAACGTGGAGTGATGAAATGGAAATTCAAAAATTGAAAGTGAGATTCTATTTTAGGGTACATAATATTATTGTAGAATGAGCCTTTCAAATGTGTTCCTGTTTAAAAGTATGTTTCAGTGATATTTTTTAAATTCTTATGTGGATATTAGAGCATTTCTTTTATGTGTGCAATAGCTGGGGCTCTGTAAACATTTCCATAATAAACTTCTCTGTATACATAAAGAGAGGTTCAGAAGGAAATGGAAGAAAAAGTGGGCTGTACCAAACTCATTCCTGATAAATATTTGATTAATATGTTCTTTAATAAATAAGTAAATAACCCTCACTTAGCTAGAAAAAATAGTTCAGTACTGAACTAATCTCATTTTCTTCAAGTGTGAACTTCTGCTTCAAGTCTATTGCTTCATAAAATGTTCATACATACAATGTAGATAAAGCATTAGTTCCCTATTTTTGGATACATCTCATAGCTATAGCTACATTGTGCTAAATAACACCACCAGATTTTTGGTCATCTTTGTGAGACATTCACTTGTTTAAAATATTGGACTATGATGAGACATAGGGGAGAAGAATAGTGAAGTATGATGCATTCTGATTTACTAGAAATGATATGAAGTCTTTCTTTTCACTTTTAGCCATGCTGTGAAGAAGCTGGGAAGTACTTCCTTCTCTCAGCAATACATCTTCCGACCAAGGCGAATGTGACAAGTTTTGTATTAGTTAGCTTGTGTGTTTGTTAGCTCTGAGATTCTTTAGGACAAGTTCAAAAGGATACTGAGTTTGTTGTTTTGTTTGGTTTTTTTTACCTGTACACGTACATATATATTAATATAATTTACAGGTAACCAACACATTTATGGTATGGTCTGGAGTAACAATATCTGAATTTAATAGAAAGTTGTCATGGTTACTAGATTATGGTTTAATATCAGTTGAGTCTGGGACATTTTACAGTAAAGTTCAAAATTAATATTGTATTCTGTGAAAAACATTTTTAGGAGGTATAAGTCTTCATATTTTCATTCAAGATTTAATCTTGAGTGGATACATAGGCTGAGAATAGATATTCTGCAGATTTCTTTTTGTCTTTGCTTGATATAAGCTGAAATCCCTCAGTGATATTTCCCATAGCAATATGTGTGAAGTCAAATGAGGGATATAGTCCCTTGAAAATAAGAAAAAAACAAAGCTGAAAAATACCAAATAGTGTGAGCAATATTTGCATATGCATTTTTAGCAATTGTAAATGAAGGCTTAATTTCCAGGGGAAGTAGACTGAATCTGAAAAAAAAATTGCGAGAGCTCCCATTTCTTGAATGTTTTTTTTCTTATATTTTAGCTGTATTATCAAGAAATAGAAAGGAATTAGCTTCTAGCAATGAAGTAGTTCAATGAAATCTGAAAAAATTACAGCCTTTTATTTTTCCACTTGTTTTTCACTCATTGCCTAGTACTCTAAACAATGCTTAAGATTTTAGACAGCTAATCTATTTGTATTTACAAGGCATAAAATGTTACCATTGTATTGTTTAGTGCTGTTCCAGAAACATTGGAAGGATAACCAAGTAACTTTAATTTTTGTGTTGTCTTCCAAGGGACGTCAGAGATGGCTTCAGAAGAAAAAGCTTCTATCCTTCTCATTATGTGAGAGATCGATCCCCTCATAAGAGGGACTCTCCTTTCTTCAGGGAATCACCAGGGAGCCGAAGGGATTCTCCGCACAGCAGATCTGGCTCTAGTGTCAGCAGCAGGAGCTACTCTCCTGAAAGAAGCAAAGCTTATCCTTTCCACCAGCATAGCAGAAGTATGTCATCTTTACATAAAAGAAATATTTCTGCTCAGCAAGGTAATACTGGATCATTGATGAGCACTGGTTAGTGAGGTGAAACTGCACTTCTTTTACAATGAGAAAATTAGACATTTTGTACCATCTATATGTTGTCTGCTCTGGTTGTTTCATTGTACTTTCTGTTCCCTTATGTATTTCATGTGGGAGATTGTAGATGTTATTTTGGTAGTGGCTCTAGACTGACTGTAGGAGTTTCAGCTGCACAGCTTTTTCTAGTACTTTATGTTCCTTTTAGTATCAACTCCTTCTGTTACTTCTTTATGTGCTTCATTGGATTCCCTTACAAGAACCTTTGCTGTCATCTATAGCAGATCAAGACATTTCTTCCTGCAGCCAGGGGAAAAGAGGGATTAAAAAATTGGAGAAATTAAAGTACATACTTGTTGCATTTTCTCCAGATGTTCTTAGAACTGTATTATTAGGCTTTTGAAACTGATTGTTTTTTAGCAATTTCATCTTGTTGTCAGATCCTCTCAAATCTTGCTTTCCTCAAAGAAATCTGAAACATATCTCAGTTGAGTCTATACTCTGTGTGTTCTGCCTTTTAAAAACTTGACTGTTAATGTTTTCCAGAAGTCTAATGAATCATCTGTTCTGAAAATATTCGAGGTTTTCCTATTTAAATGATTTGGAAAAAAAAGAAAAGATAAAATAGCTTTTTTTAGTATACTACGGTTGTAGCCACTGCTGTTTGTACTGCTTATGTAAATTAATCCGATTTGATTTCCCTTTCTGCAAATGCTTTCTAGTGAACTATACAAACCTACTGTTCATTTTGGCAGCTTTTATAATATAATTAGATTTTTTTTATTCACTATTCACTATTTTTATAGACGTGTTGTGTTTCCAGAGTGACACACTGAACCATTATGTAGCATTTCTTGCCAAAAAAGATCTTCATAGTTTAGTTAGCATTGTTTAAATATTGAGGAATTATTTTACTCCTTGTAGAATACAGATGATCTTTCTATTTGGTCATTGCAATTCTTTTAACATTTTGTAGCAATACTCAGTGAACATGAATTTCTCTAAGTGTAGGAGAGGAAAAGGAAAATATATTTTTCTACATTATAGAAGTGTTGTAGGTGTGCAGCTCATACTTACTAGGAAAGCAATGTTGTGAGAAAGCCACATAAATTTTTGGCATGTTTCAGGGTATTCCTAAAATTTTGAGCTGACTTCAATCATTTAAGTACAGATATATAGAATATTGTCAGAATTACTCAGACAGTAGTGGAAGTAGTGAAGTAGAAGCAGACATCTTCACAAACCAGAAAAGATGCTGGTGTAGGATCTTACATCTAGGTCTGTAGTTTTTGCTATTTTTTTCAAATTGCATGGTTAAACATCTCTCCCAATCACCTTTAAATCAGTTCTAAGGATCCAGATGGCTTGTACAGAGGACTATTTCTTTATAACCGCTCGCTCCTGGAAAACAGTACTACTAAATTGTTCCTCTAGATGACTGAACCAAAATGGCTTATTCACAAAATATAAATGGCTTAAATAATACTTTTAGAATAATTTTTGAATATGATTTGCCTTAGGTAAGCTCATGTATTACATATTTAAAAGGAACATAAAGTGGGGCATATATATATCAACACTACATTTTAGTTGGTACTTAAATGGATTTACAACATGCAAAGTATATACTATTTCACGTGGGACTTCCAATATGGCACCTTTTTAGAATATCATGACACTGTTTAAAATCATGCTATCTGAATTGGTTAGGCCTCATGACTTCCACTGAAGAAGGAATGTCCCATGCTCTACAGCTCTTCATACATTAGGATAAAAACAGGACTTAAATGAAGAAAACTGGGGGGATGTGAATAAACTTGGTAAAGGGAGGGAAGGGGCTAATGGAAAGGACAGGCATTCATCTGTAATGGGAGAGCATGGAGAGAAGCAGGGTGGTATTCCTTCAGTGGGCCAGGAAGTAAGGAGTCTGTAGGGTGGTGTGTGGAGGAGATGCAAGAAGGCAAATATGGTGCATGGAAAGTGTCATGTTTAGTCTTACAAGTAGGCTTTTGGGTTCAAAATAACCACACATATTCAGAAAAAAAGGCCTAATAATGTCTCCAAATTAAATGGTGGTTTTTCTCTCTGCTTAACTTTGAATAATTTACTGCCACTTGTATCAGCTCATTTTCATCTGTTTAGGTGCAAACATATAATCCATTCAACTGAGATAATCTTTAAAGAATCCAGTCTGATAGAGGAGGTGTGTGGGAGGCAGAGTTAGAGTAGTCTGTAAATTCAAAAGGAGGTGGCCCAGCCATGGAGCTGAAAAGCAGGTATCACAGGAGCAAAACTTCAGGGTGGCAAGGGAGATGTTCTGTGCTTTGAGGAGTATGACAGATTAAAGACATGACTATTTCTATTTTCTTGGTTTTGGTTTTGACATATACTTTGTATTTATAGGAGCTTTTTATTTTTCATAATTTTTCTATTTATGATTTATTTTTAAAAAGCTTTTTTCTGTTAAAGATCAATTTCTTTTGTTTTATGTCTACTAGAAATTCTTAAGTAAAGTTGATTGCTGTGTTTTTAAAGTATGCTCTCCATTTAGCATCCTCTTCAAACTGAGGTTTAAAGTGCAATTTAGAACATTTGCTTTTGTTAAAGTAATTTTCCCACCTATTTTCATTAGCATTTTTGAAAGACCCATCAGTAGCTGCGAAGATTTTTGCATGGATTAGTAGGCCTTCAACATTACAGCAGTAACTTGCTTGCCTCCAACAGTGATCTTTGCTTTGTATTAAGTCTACCCTATACATATGGTATCACAATGTGGCAAAAGACTTGAAGACCAACTTTTCAAATACCTCTTAAGCATTTCCTATTGTTAAAGATATGCATTTTGTATAGACTTTTCCTTACATTTTTGTGTAGGTTTTTTAAAATACATATGCACTATTACTTTATGGCATTGAGTAAAAAAAAGGAAAATAGCTCAGCTCATAGGAGTGAGATATCATGTCTGCTCTTTATTGCTTTGACTCATTAAATTAAAGCCGTATTTAAAACCATAATGAACAATCATGTTTATAGCTCTACTAAAATAATTTTGTAAGTATTTGATAGGCATTTTAAGTCATCTCTTTATTAATTGTATTGATAAAAATTTAGTGGAAGCCAAGGTAAGTTTGTATTTTATTTGTGAACAGTCAACTGTTTCCCAGTGAGAGTGAATAGTCTAGTTAATTTAGGCCTACTGACAACATGTTTGCTTTTTGTATTTACCTTTTGCAGATCCCTTAGATGTAATCTGTGGACCACAGCTTGAAAACTAGTAGTTTACACTGCAACCATTTCTGCTGCTGTGGGCTGCCTGAAACTGGTCTGTGGCAAGACCATGCACAGACTGTGATTAGCACAGTGAATTTGATTTGACATTTTGCCAATTGTAACTCTCATAAGAAAAACACTGATCATAAAAAGAACATCTAGCCTGTGGCTGATACAATACAGGAGTGTTTCCCATGGCAGGGCTTTTCAACATACTGTGGCCTGCTAAACCAGTTCCTACACTGCCTGGTTTCCTGGAATGATTGACTGTGTTTAATATTTCACCTCTTTATATTATTACATGAATATTAAAAAGTGAAACTACATCATCTTGCTGAATCACATTGATATGCCCTTTCATTTAATGATGGAGAAAAGGATAGTGGTTTTTCCTAAATGTGTGAAATGACACAGCTCTATCTCTTCTCTCCTTGTGAAGAGAAGAAAGTCTTATCAATATTTATCAGATGATGAAGCATGTAGATTTCACAGAATCATTGAATCACTAAGGTTGGAAAAGACCTACAAGATCATTGAGCCCAACCTTTGACCAAACACCACCTTGTCAACTAAACCATAGCACTAAGTGCTATGTCCAGTTGTTTCTTGAACACTTCCAGAGATATTGAGTCCACCACCTGGGCATTCTGTTAAAATGCTTGACCACCCTTTCAGTAAAAATATTCTTCCTTATCTCCAACCTGAACCTCCCCCCGTGCAGCTTGAGGCCATTTCCTCTTGTCCTGTTGGTTATTTGCCTGGGAGAAGAGGCCAATTCCTATCTTGCTACAACCTCCTGTCATCAGGTAGTTTTAGAGAGTGATAAGGTTCATGTCTGACTTGAGCAAATTTCACTGCAATTTTTGTAAGCCAGTAAGCATATTTGAAATGTATATCTTTAATTTCACAGTCATTAATTTTTTCCTTAATTGTAGGTAAAGAGAGGACACTGAGAACATCGAGAGATGCATCACCTTCAGGGTCCACAGCAGTACCCTCATCAAAGGTGAGTTTTTGAGTGTTTCTCACCATGTTTTTAGATTGCTCGTTGTTGGATTTTTTCCTCAGTTAGAAGGAGATGCTGTGTGCAATTGTTATGAAAGGGAGCATCTTGAATTGCTCTGCAGTCCGCCAGAGGATAGATTTCCCTTATGTGATAGGAAGGTGCTGATAATGCTGTGTATCTAATGATGGCACTGACAGACCTTTTTATTTGGTATTCACTGTCTCATTTTAGGAAAAAGGGAGTTTTGTATGAATTTAAAATTGCCATTTTTCAAAGTTCAGGTTGTGCCAGAAAAGGAATGGCAAGGAATAAAAAAATGGTCAGGTGGTTTTTAGGAGCAACAGATCAGTTGGACAAGCCTGTATTTGCACTGAACTTCATCCTTTAGTGATTCCTAGGCTGTGACTGGATTTGGAAATAGTGTGTAAAGTGTCTGACTGACTGAGAAGATAATGTAAATAGCAGAGAAACAGGGTGCTTGAGGATGTGGCAAGAATGATGGCATTTAATTGGGAAGGGAGCTGCATTGCAAGATAGTTTGGTAAGTGTCACCTTATGTTTTTACTAATGCCGTTTTATTTCCCATCAGATCTTGTGGACTGAGCACCAACTACATAATCTTGCTAATTAGTTAAATGGACAGGCTAATAAACAGTGATGAACAATCAACATTCAATATTGTTCTGGCTTTCCTGTGGCAGCAAAATCATTTTCACATCACAGACTGCTTCCCTGCAAATTATATTTGAGGTTAAAATTAACACTTCCACAGGAGTATTTTCTGTAAATTGTTGAGGAATACTTTAATGAGAAGTAAAGAAACAATGCATGATATTGTTTGAAATTAATAAGGTCCTATTAAAAAGTAGCACTTGCCCTAAGTAACATGGTGTACTGGCTCAGTTCTTGAGGTCTTTTTAATAAAAGCAGTGGAGTGCTTAAACAAAAAAAGTTCTTTTTGTTGAGAGAAGGGGACACTGAAGAAAATAATTAGGTGGGGAAAAAAACAGGCTTTGGTTGTGCTATGTTATTCTAAGTACTTATCCCTTATGCAGCTCTTTTAGAACTGCTGTGCTAGCTAAATGCCAATGTCCTTAAGGGCGGAGGCAAGTGATATATTTTCAGTGATGTAAATAAGGAAAGTAAGATAAAAGCTATTATGCATAAGTTACACTGATTTAGATCATAAAATAAACTTCATAATTAGTTCACCTACTTTGCTTACAGACTCAGCATACTGCAGCTTAATATCAAATCCTTGCTTAATACAAAACTTTGAGAACAAGGAGGAATTGCAAAATCTCTTGCTCTTGTTCTAATATGTAGTGTGAGCTTGAAACATAAAGTATTCTGTAAATGTTCTGCTTTCGTCTTCAGTCAGATCTGATCTATGCTGCATTGGTTTTTTTGCTAGCAGTTTGCAAGTATATGCTCATCTGGTATAGGTTACACAAAATGAAACTTTGATGAAAGTCAATTCCGCAGACAACAGAAATATTTATTGGGTATGCATCAGCTGCAGAAATGGAAGTATTTCCATGGCTGTTTATTGCTTTTCTCTTGAAGTCTCCAAATCTGCTTGTAATGTACTGTCCTATGTCAGTGGAGTCTGTTTGGGATCAGCCTCTTGGCTGGATTACATAAGTGCTTCACTGACATAGAAGTAGTGACAGAAAAAGTGTTGGCAAAAACACGAACATCTCTAGAGCCAGAGTCTTACAATCTATTAAGGCTTGAGAAATTACTTATATACTTTATATTAGAGATTAAAGGAGATGATTTTCAATGCTCTAAATTATAATTTAACTTTGAAATACTTACAAAGGTGTATGTTTCTCCAATAATACTTCTTTTCACTGTAGTATCTATTTGCAAATCTGAAAAGGTATTCTTATCTATCTTATAATTAATCTTTTACATAATCATGATTGTGAATTAATACGTGTTGATGTTATCAGATCTTAGCCACCTGTTTAATTGACTACGGCATGAAATCTTTTGTTTTTCTTTAATAGCTGCGTGGACCATAAGCTTCAGAGGCTGTGTCCAACGTAGTTAGAGCAAAAGACAGATATAGGAGACAGGGAAATCTTCTCAGCAGGTTTTTACTGTTGTGTGTTATCTATGAGGTAAAAAGAAAACCCAAACAAACCCACTCCAAAAA
This sequence comes from Manacus vitellinus, assembly GCF_001715985.3. NCBI lineage: Eukaryota > Metazoa > Chordata > Aves > Passeriformes > Pipridae > Manacus > Manacus vitellinus. The sequence goes on along the minus strand of NW_021940682.1, from coordinate 38,123,284 downwards.
AAGAGACTTCTGTTTTGAGGCAGGGAATGTGGGGAGGGGGAGCAGTTTGGGTTTTTTACAAGATATACTAGGTTGTTCATTTCTTGCATGTTTGCAGCCTGCAATGCAGCAGACATTTTCAACTGAGAAGTATGTCCTGTTCTTTCCCTTCAGTTGTACCTGGGGCAATACCATTACTTTATTACATAAAATTGACTCGGGATTTAATACATATTTATCGACATTCAACCTATAGAATTAAATTTAGTGAGATTAAATCCAACAGGTTTTTGTCTGTATTCCACTAGATATTAGAGTGATTAGATTCTTTTTATGGCTTGTGGAAATATAGTAGGTCGTGTGAGATTTTATTTATCTTCATTTCATGCAAAGCTGATTGTTGGTTATGAAGATACTGGTCTTTTTGTTAGTAATGGACAGAGCTATATTTGAGAAAAGGGAGAGATTAATAATAGAACCACAGGGCAAGATTTTTTGGCAGCTAGGGAAAAGTTGGGGTAAAAATAATAGACATACTATGGGAAATAGGAACATTGGGGGAAAAAAAACTTGGCAGCAGATAGTTTTTGGTTAGACTAGTGTAAGAATAATTGTATAGTTTGAAAAGGTGAGCTGGCCAGCTGTTCTATGTTTGTGTCCTATTCCTTGCTTTTAAGAGCCCTGTTCATACCCCTGCATATTGAACTTCCTGACTTTGCTGGTTGTAATTCTGTAATTTGCAGTTATAGAAAGCAGAGATTCCTGGTGGAACATTGTGTTACACTTCTCTTCTGGATGCAGATAAAGGTGTCTTTATGACACTGAATTCTGGAAGAGTTCTGTGAATTGTGTGGTTATGCCATACTAAAGCACAAAGACATGTTTGGATAATAGTTTACTTGAGGTAAACACAAAACATCTGAAGACAAAACAGTCTTGATACAGGTCACAGTATTTGCTTCCACTGGCCATTTATGTAACCTAGAATGAACTAATGATAAGAGGGGGCGTTGTTTTTTTCATTTGGATTTTTGTTTGTGTGGGGTTTTTTGTGTACCTGTTTGCTGAGATGAAACAGGTATTGAGTAGATATTGTTACAGCCTTTTCAGGAGTATCTTTTTTCTTTAGATATCCATCTTAGTGTTGCAATTTTTAAAGCTAGAGTGGTATAGATTCTTGGGTGGATGCTTCTATACATACACTTAATTCAAATTAAGTACCCACGATAGTGGTAACAAGATCTATAAAGCTAGCTATTCCTAAACTAGTATTTGTCATTGTCTGTTTGCTGCTCTGATAGTAAAATAGTATTCTTAGAGAGAAATCCATTTTTAAATATTATTTATACAAGAATTTCCGTATGAAAAGGTAGAATTAAAGGCCATAAAGCCATGACTGACTCTGTTATAAATGATCAGCTTTACCCTCAGTAAAAAATAATTGCTTTTAATGGAACCAGACTGATCACTTAAAGTATGTATAAAATACTTTTTGTCCCTACTTTGCTTAGGTTGTATACCCTACCTAGTATTTAATAGTTTAATTTAAATTTGTTACAACCTTTTATGCCTGAAAATCACATTGAATTATTACATCACTCCACACTTGTCTGACTTCCTTTAGCTTCCAGCTGGTCTCAGATAATTGTTCTGTTGTCTCTGACCTGTGAATTTACTAAAACTGATTCTGAAAGTGTGGTGGTTTCTTAGCAGTCTACTGAACTTCATTGATTTATTTTTTTTCTCCTCTTCCTTTATTGCTTTATTATCTGCTCTTTCCCCACCTGCTTTTCTTTAAAGAAATCTGTCAGCAAAATGAAATAATTTCAACTTTCTTATTTCCTATTTTAAAATGTTTTAGGGATCCGAATAACTCCTTAATTTAATTTTGAAGATGTTTTGCTGTAAATGTATTTCATGTTAAATCTTGACTATAATATGTTTGTACAGGCCTTGGAGAAGAGCAACAGACTATCAGAAAAGGAACTTGCAGAAGCTGCAAGCAAGTGGGCAGCTGAAAAGTCAGAGAAGGCTGAGGAAAGCAATTTACCTGAAATAACAGAGTATGATGTAAGATATGATTATTAATCCACTTGTTTTAAAATGTTACAATGATAGACTCTTGTTTTTCTGTACTCTTCTGAAAAGCACATTTTTTAACTTACTCCTGAATTTTTCTGCTTGTGCTGTGAAATATTTGTTGAAAGGGAGTGAGAGGGAGACTAAAGTCTTGGGATTTATTTATTTATTTTGAAAAAATAGACAAAGCCAGAGTACATTTTGTTAGTGTAATTTGAATTCATGTTGACCTACAACTGACACAATAAGGCTCCAGCTGTCCTGGGGATTCTCCAAGGAACTCTTGTAGCAGTGTAGCTCTGTATGCCTACTGAACTCCTTAAAATTACCAAGGGACTTCCGAGTCAAAACATGAGTGTACGTGTAAAATATAAGACTTAGAAGAGAAACTCTGGTTTATTGAGTTCAGTTTCATGCCATGTCAGCCTACCATGTCATGTATTCTTTTTCAGAAAGTAGTCCTCCTCTATATTAAAAACTAAGTTTTCACCTTGATACTGCAGTGGGTAGATGCGTTGTTTTCCCCTGGAACCCTTATTCATTAATAATCAATATTAATTATTTGCTAGTTTATTCCCATCTGTTCTTGCCCCTCCTTGTCTTCTACCAGTGGCTATACTGAAGTGTGATTATAGCCCTTCTCAGTCATTGTTTTGTTATGCTGCTTTTGGGTAGGATGTACTTTTTTGATTCGGTTATGTTAGTAGAAGATGTATCATTTAAAACAACCCAAAAGTCATGTAATGTTAAATTATCTGTTTTAATTCTGTGGTAATTTGCTCTTTGACTTTCACTTGGCTTCAACTTTAGAGACACTCTTTAAAAAACAAAATAGGACCTACTTTACAAAGTCATGTGTCTTAAACTTTACAATTAATGGGTTTGATATATATTTTTTTATTTATTTGTAAATAATTTGAGGGAAAATGAAAGCATCTTGGGAAGCATCACATTTCCTCTTCTGTTTCACGCTTGTGGAATGTAAGGCTGTGTTAGAGAAATAAACTCACTGGATCCATATTTATCTGAACTTTTAAGTCTTTTCTGTTGATGTAATGGGTGAATGCATGAACAATTCCTCAGTACTGGCCAGGAAGATCTAGTTGGATAAACAAACTGAAAAAAGTAATTGGGAAAAAAAAAAAAAGGGAGGAAGTGTTAGAGTAAGGAAAAAGCAAGAACTGATCCAGGGATGAATGCCATATGGAGGAGAACATACAGATAGACATTTCTGAGAGGTTCAGGAGAGTAACAGTGAAGTATCACTCCTGTTCTTGATGAGGGGAAGGTAATGCAAGGGAGGAAAGAAGAATGGGCCATATGGAGAAGAGTTGTTTAAAGCTTCCTCTGTGCCTCAGAGAAAATTGCAGTGGCAAAAAGATTAAAAATAAAGAATCAAATGAAGCAATTGCAGCTGATTATGGCACAGTCTAAGATGATTTATTGACTAAGAAAGTGGGCTATAGGAATGCTAATGAAGGAGGTGTGGCATCTCATTCTGAGTTCTAGAAGAAAGGATACCTCTCACCTTGATTAGTAGGCTGTCATGTATGAATTGCAAGAGTTTTTAACTTCATGCAGTTTATTTTACATAGTGCTTAACAGTTGAGCTTTGTGTTGCACTGAACTTTTTAGTAGCCTTTACTCACTCTTAGGCATTTCGATAGTTACTGTGGTGACAAGATTTGGATGCAGTCTTAATGGTTTTTGTTGCTACTAAGGTTTGAGCAGGTGCTCACAGGACCACTTAAGCTTTTGTCTTTTTTTTTTCTATCTAATGCTTTTCTCTTTCATGTTGGTTAAGTCTTAAGATTCTTCACCTTATTTTTGAATAAAAGAAAGTAGTTTTATTCATCTTCTTCAATTCTCAAATCCTATTTTTTAAAAAATATTTTACTACTCTACAAATCTGTTCCATAATATCAGATTTAAATAATGCTGTAAAAGCAAATTACTGCATCTTCTATACAAACTCCTTGGAGTTGGACTTCTGTTTTCTTTAGTATAGGGATACTGTCTTAATTTCTGTTTTAGAGGGAAGTTTATACAATTTCAGTACTTCAGTGTAATTTTTCATGTTGTTAGAAATCCTCTAATCACACGTTTGGTTTTACTATATGGTAGGTATCACTTTTCCTTTAATATTAGACCTTTGGTCCTGAATGCTACAAGAGTTCTTTCTGACAGCATTTTTATTTTGTTGATGCCTATTTACCTTTGATTTTGTTACTTTTATCCTTTCCCAGAAAATTAATCACACTTTCATTGTGGATTTTTCTTGCTAGCTGGTGTTACAAAAATTACATATAAAAATCTTTTCTCAGTGGATGGGCAGGTAAAGATTATCTGAAATCATTGCCTTTACACTGTTAAGACTGAGCCACAGAGGTTTTTATGATGTCATGTTTTCTACCTGTTTAAAATCCCTATTTCTGTATCTGTTAAGATTGTAGCAATAATACTTCACTAACAGTCTTGATGAGCAAACTCCATATCGACTTGATGACTGCATTTGGGATTTTATTTTTTTTCCTCACACTGAGGTTTTTATTTTGCTCTCAAAACTGAATCTATTGTTTGTGTTTTTTTTAGGCTGGATCTTCAGCTCCATTATATGTCGAACAAACAGGGGAAACAGAGGCAAATATAACAGATAGTACGGAATTATATGAGGATGGCCAGTTTCTTGGTCGCTCAAAAGCAATTGCAACTAAGACAAAGGAGATTGAACAGGTGAGTCCTTTTGGCATTTTGTCACTAATACAGTAATGGCTTGCTCTGCTAGAATTATCCTGATTTATTTTTTCCTCCTTCTTGGAGTGTAATATGAATGTAATCTGATTTCTGGAGATGATGTGATGATAACATCTCTGACTATTTCATTCTGAAGAACCATGACATTTATCTGCACGTGGAAATTAGCGGTAGTTTTCTGTAACTTACATACAGCAACTGCTTTTTTCAAGCTAAGATAATGACTGCTTCTTTGAATAATTGTTTTAAAATCAAATATAATACAAATAATTTCAAATGTAATTAAAAAGTAAGGCTTTATGTGAGATCAAATAATCAAAAATCAATTTTGCAGTGTAATTTCCTTCACTGAAATGTATGCAGTTTGGGATTGAACACCAGAAGCTGCCTGTTATTGTTTTGTGTGTTTGTATTTGTTTAGCTGGGTTTATTTTTGTTGTTGTGATTGGGGAGTACTGTTGGGCTTTTGTGTTTGTTTTGGTTTTTTTTAAATCAGCTTTGAATCTCAGTGCCTTTGTCATTCTCTGAGTATTAAGAACCATCAAATTTTGACTACAGACAGATGAGAGAGGGTTACTGTATTCAAAATCTATTTTTTTTTCTCTTTTGTGTTGAGTACTGGGGATTGATTTAATACAAAACAAGATTTCTATTACTCTTGTAACAGAGTTTTGAGGTAGTTCAATGAAAGCTTATTCATGTATTATTCTTTATTATGTCACCTCAAAGTAAGAAAATTATCTACAATGACCTTCAATTTCATTTGTCATAAACAAATGAAAGTGGTTTGTCTCTGTTTTTTCTTATTTTAAATGCAGAGTTGGGAGATTTTTCTGAGTTGATCTTTCTAATGTATATGCAACTATGTCCAACTCTGTAAATTGCATTTAAAGTTTATCATTTGGGTGAGAGAAAGAGGTGACTTTCTTCAAACTTGCTGTAATTTACAATGTTTTCAGTGTATACGTGGGATGGGTAAAATAGAAATACAAATCAGTTTCCCCCCTCATGTTTATCTCATAATAACATCTTCAAGAAAATAGGTTTCATGTCTTGTTTGAGATAAGCTTATTCTAGGTCTTCATTTTTCATCTTAATTCTAGTGGCCTTTGTTCTGTTGCCTGTGAGCCCACTTCCTGTGCTGTAACACTGTTCCTTTTTATTGACACTTGAAAACTAGCTTTCTACTCAATTGTTTTTGCATTTGGGGTTTTTTCCCCTTTTAATAGTAATTTTTCATAGTCATGTTCCTGGTGATCATGGCTTTCCACATGTGCTGGGCCTGGCTGGGATGGAGTTAACCAGAGTATGCTGTCAATGCCGTTGGTTTATCCGTGTGCATCAGATCATAGGCTCGTACATGGCCGAAATCAACTACTACCAAATGCATAAACTTATGGCTATTTAAAAATGACAAACTGAAAAAAATACAAAGACTAGGAGCAGATTTTTTAAAAAATAGCAGTTGTGATTATTTAGGCTGATACTGGTGAATCTATGGATTGGTTTAATTCCCCTAGGTCCTAAAGACAGGGTTATAGATGAAAATCTGGACACGAAACTCTAAGGTTGTTTTCAGTATGATCTAATGCTATTGCGCTTGGTAGAGTTTGCACTTAATTCTAAGGAAATCTAGTTTATGATCCATGAAATGGAATATTTTTAGGAACTTGGCTCAGATAAGCCTGAGGAATAATTAAAGATTTGGATTTTGCAGAACCAGTTTCTCCTGTTGTTGATTTGAATATTGAAGCTGTCAGCTTCCGCAGAATTTAAATAAGATTTTAGAATGATGCTAGAAGTACCTTCAATACATCTTAACTGAAGGAGATGCTTATTTTCTTATAAAATGAGGTACTGTGAATTTGTTAAGAGTTAGACAGGATATTTATTTAATCATTGAAACTCAAGACTGGAGAATTATCTGTATATTTTTCAAATAAATATTTAAAAGTAGATTCTGCTTCAGCAATTAAATTTTCTGGATTTTTTTTATTGTTGTAATAGACCTAATGATTTTCATAATCATCATTAATAGCATAATGAATCATAATGAAATACTGTGAAGCTTCCTACTGTATACTGAAGCACTCTCTGTACAAACTTATACGCTATTCTATTGACTTTGAGTTCTTAGCATCCAAAAGTAAATTTAATTTAGTTCTGTGTGGCTTGAGTTCTCTCCCTTTGACAAGTAATGAGAGAGGGAGCAAAGACTGGAATGCAAGGTAAATTTGCAGTGCTGTTGTGAACTACTTACTAAAGGTTCTTTGGATGAATTTCTCAGTATAATTTATACTGATTTTACTACTTTTTAACTGAAAGTATGTTTCTGTTTTTCACACAGTAAAATTAGTCCTTATCATACAAATTTAATACTATTGCTAGTCATGCTGTATTGTTTATACAGATGTAACATTTAAATCTTTAAAGTGAACTGTAAGCTATAATACACTTTAGAAAGAGTGACCTGATAATAAAATATATTTATAAGAAAGCTTTTTCATTATTTGTTTCTGATTATTTGTCTTGAAGACTCAAGTAATAGCAGAAAAAAATTTTGCTCCATGGACTTCTTTTCAGTTAAATTTCATTCAGGTGTTTAAAAGTTTCTGAATAACTAGTTTTAGTTATTATTTCTGGAATGTAATTTTTTGGGAGGATTACTAAAATAAATTATTTATTGCAAAGACTTATGCTGCACAAGTGGTGAAGCTGTAATCCCTCTGCAAAGCAAGATTTCCAAACAGTTGTTTTTCAGTATACACTGGACAGCTATTAGGGTATTTAAAATAAGTAATGAGGTCAGACAGGGCTTGTGCCACTGGGTATGTGTCAAAGAATTGGTGAGGGTCCAGCTAGTGTTTGAGGAAATGAGGCTTGATTAGAAGGCTTGACCCATTGGATCTCTTCTACTTCTGTCTCCCAAGTTGTTCTGCTTTCTCTTGGAGCACCAGATCTAGTGATGTTTGCTTTTCCATTCATATTTATTCTTAACCTGATTGCCAGGTATTTTTGCTGTTCCAAACTCCTGATAAAGCCCTCTTTGCTTTGTCCTCTCCACCTGTCTCCAAAGCTCCAACCAGGAAAAAGAGCAAAATTTTCCAGATATATACGTTTACTTCATAGTACTGTTGTTCATAGTACTTTTACTACATGGTACTGTTTCAGGCAAATGCAGAGGCAGAAAACTGTGCTGACAGAACATGCAGTGTCGCAATGAGCAAATTCATTGCTGTACAGCAGAGAAACAGGCAGCCTGATGCCCTGGGGCGTGGTGGTGGCAGCTTGTGATATAGTCTGTTATTTCTCTTAATAAAAGCAAACAAAAAAAAAATCCCTTGAGCAATTGAATGAAATATTCATACAGGTGTTCTGTTTAAATAAGTGCTTCTCCGTATCTTGTGTATCGCTCATATCACTCTTTTGCAAAGTTCCCTTTGTCTTTCCTCTAAGCTACAATAACAGAACCTCCAGATTCAGAATTTTAAAGGAAATGTGATTGTAAATGATCACTCGACTCATCAAGAAAATATTTGTATATTATTTATGTGACGGGGGACTTATTGCAAGCATTCATGTAAAATCATACCATTTAAAGAAAAATGAAGTTTTGTGTGCTGATGATAACAGGGGAAGAAGTGTCAGACCAAGTGCTAGTTGCTGTTAGCTATATAGTGACTATCTTTTAAGAATCTGCAGTTGCTTTGCAAATATTGACTGAAGCTGACATAAAGAGAGGAGACTAGAAGTTTCATGGATAAAGGCTTGGAAAAATCCAGACACTGTTTTAACAGAGCCAAGAATTATCTATGTCATTCTCAAACTAGAAAAACTCCGAAGTTTATATTTGATTTGAAATGTGCCAATATTACTTGAAAAGGAAGAGCATGGCTGAAGAGATGTACAGGTGCTTGAAAACGTTTCTGAACTGGGACTGCAGATCCTGGGCATTTCTGACCTCATCTTTGAAAGAACAGGCATAGTGACTATTGTGGAAACATCCAGCTTGGAAGGGTTCTCACCTGAGCCAGTCTCCTCTTGAAACAGGGCCTTAGATCAGATTGTTCAGGGCTTTGTCAAATTGAGTCCCACGTATTTCCAATGAAGAAGACTCTGCTGTTTCTCTGGACAGCCTGTTTCAGTGTTTCACTGCTCTGTCTCTTGAGCTCAGCTGCCATCACAGTCCAGAACATGCTTTCTTTCCAACAAGGACACAGTTTCTGCTCACTGCTTCTCTTGACAGCTTCCTGTCCCCATTCTTGAACTGCAGAATCCCAGCTCGTTGCTGTGTTCCCCTGTTTTTAGGACTTGCTGTACTGGGAGTGGGCTCAGCTGTTCTCAGGGAAGGGTTGATTTCCTAGAATCCTCTGGCTCTGCCACTTTGTGGTTGAAAGAACACAATTTTTCCTGTCATTTTTGCACAGCAGGTACTGGGAAAACTGTTCCCTTCCATCCAAGTGCATAGTCTTTTCAATCTTTGTGCCTCTTTGCACTGAATGAAAATTCTGCAGCATTAACATGTGTCTCATATTTTAATATATTCCATTAAGTAGAGTCTAGGTCTATGATGTGTTCTTTAATGTTTGGTTTGTAATAGGAGGCTTTGGAGAGTTTTTTAAAAATAAAATAGGGAAGTAATTAACTTTCTCAGTTGAGGTGTTTTTTGACTGTTTGGGTTTTTTTGAAGCTAGGTGTTTCCTTAGACCTTTGAACATGGCCTTCCCTCTTTGCTCTACGTTTATAATTTTGAAATAAGGTGTTACATGTTGTCTGAGTATTTGTCTGAGCATAGTGAGGTAGAACCCCTTAAAGAGATGCTTAAAAGATTGGTCTGAGTACTTGAAAACAGTGTAGCAGAAAAGCTTTCATTGTCATGTCAAGATCAATGAATGCCTATAGTTTGCTAATGTAACCATTTCATGCACTTTTAAAATACTTTTACATTTAATAACATGCAGTATGCATTAAAGTGTTGTTTTGGAGTTGTTTAGTTTCTGTTTTTATATAGTTAAGGATCAGCTTATGCTTTCAGTATGTAATGTGCTGAAGTGTGGTATTTTTTTGGAAGTGATGACAAATACCTCCCTGGTGTTAAACTCACAATTGGAGCTATTCAGCATCAGTGTTACACAAAAGGCTATCTCTTTGTTCTTCCTTTATGAGCAGGAGTAGCAGGGATTCTTAAAATGTCTTATCTTGTCTAGACATCAAGTCTGCAATACTGTGTTAATTAGTCCATTATTATGTGTCCAGTTTCTTACACATTGTGTATGCGAATGACATCGGTTACCTTTGGAAAAGTATTATTTTCTGAAGACAGATATTACCAAATGACAATTTTACCAAGTACCTTCCTTGATTTTGGCAAAAATCAAACCTCTTAGTCTCTGAATGAGATTTGACACTCAGAGCTTCAATTTGGCTGTTATCACAGAGTTCTGGCATCTAACAAGGAAGCACAGGAATTAATACATTCATGAATGCTTTTTTCTGTTAAGGGAATTACTGTCAGACTGTATGCTTCCAGTTCACCAATGTCTTTAAATATGCAGCAGAATAATATTTTAAAATGTTCAAAACATTTGGATTAATTGCTTCTTTACTTGAATTTCTAAATGAATATTGCTCGTTAACAGCCTTCTTGCTGGAAGATGGTGAAAATAAGAGGTTTTTCTAAAGCTTGCATTTGAAACTTCATAGCTACAATGCATAGAAAGAAGGAAAAGTAGGTGTGTGACTGGGTCCACAGGCTGCCCATATTCTGTTTCCAGATCTGCTAACTCCTTTTTTTTTAAATAAATTGCTTAAATCTCTGGCCTAGAAGTTACAGTTAAGTAAGAAAAACAGGTTTTAGCAATTATAGTGTGTGTAGTTTCAGAAGAACTGTTTCTTGTTCTCCTTCTCTGTCATATTTCTTGTTCTGGTAAAACCTATATAGCAATAGCTGAATTGTCTTTGTGTGTATTTAACACAATTAATGGGACTGTTCTCTTGGGGTGCTGCTCTGAGCGAAGACTGACCTGTCACAAAGCAATACTTCACGTTGCAAGGACTTAGTTAAAAAAGCTTTGGTTCTAATGTCAGAACATAAAAACATTATTACAGTAATTTCTTTTGTAATAAAATAGTTACAATTTCTGTAATGTATGGGAGTATACTGTATGCCTTCCTCTCTGCCCCCAACCCCCCCAGTGTCCATTGCTAGTTTTGTTTTGCTTCAAACAGTGTAAAGGTGAAAGAGGGTGTAAATATGAAGTAGCGCCTGCATCTTGGCTAGGAATAAGTTAATGGTAAATATATCAGAGAAGTTTTGTAAGGCTTGGATATGATAGATTAAGCACCTAAGTTTTAGCAGTTGTAGTAAAATAAATAAATTACTAATTGGAGTAATTGGAGTCCAGGAAAAAATTAAAGAGGCTTTTGAAGCTGGCCTTGGGTGCACCTTTTCTTTTGACTTTAGCTGAGCCAGGGAAACAGGTTACTGTTTCCTCAGATTAGCTTGTTGGTCTGCTTGTGCTGCTGCTCATTTCAGGCAAAATTATCTAGGTTAGAAAAAAATCCCCTAATTAAAATATAAGTTAAGAACTAGGTGAGTTAAGTGAAGCTGAAAGAACTGGAACAGTGGCTAAAAAACACATTAAAGGATTATTTCTGATTGTGGATGAGGTCAGGCATGCTTTGTTTCTGACAGGAATAAACCAGACAAGAGTAACAGGCGAAATGAGAGTAAAAGATGGGGAGGCTGTAGATTTTCATTCCCTCCTAGCTTTTCTGTTGTCCTTCAAACCTTGTGTACTTAATACACAGTGGCAAGGCCTTAATGATGGAATCATCATCATCAGTCTAATTTGGTTGGTAGCATAGTATGTATCATGCCTCCTCTGAGCTTATGTTTATTTTATTTAAATGTAAGTTGTAATTAAGAGAGTTAATTTATTTTTTCATAATCAAGAAAACATTTGTCTCAGGTTCTGGTATTTTGCCTTAGGCTTCTCAGAAAAATTGATGACAATCCCTTTACTTAATTATGTCATCTCCCTATGATCTTGTTTCATCCTTTTGTGGTTTATTAGTTTCCTTGTATCAGTATCCCTCTCTTTATATATAAAAGGCAAATAATTTATTTCTTTTTACACATTCTTAGACACTTTTTCTTTGGTAATAATTCTGACTTGCTGATTTTTCTACAACCTTTTACTATTTACTCTAGACTTCCTTTTTATCATTGCAAAATCAAATCGGTTACATTGCTGAGTTTATTTGATCTCTGTAGTTCACACTTGCCTTAATTCTTTTTTTTTTGTGTTGGGATCTTTCAGTGTTATAAATATGAGCTGTTTGTTAGCAATTTGTGTTTTCATGTTTATGAAACTGCAAGATGAAGCACATAAAAGGTTTTGGTCACTATCTTCATAGTATCTTTTATTCTTCTTACAAATATTTTTATTTAAAGCAGAATACTTGTAAAAGGATGTGAAAATTTTAGCTACTTTCCTTTTCTTGTGTTTGGGTCACAATAATTTAGAAGTTGTAGTCCTTCACTTTACGGTTTTTCAGCTGTGTTCTATTCCTTTTCCATGGACATTAATGGGTTATTTGGTATGCACTGCTGTGTTCTTAATTACAAACTGCTGCATATGCAAAATCAGTGCAACTCATTCATTTTACTTCAGCACCTGAAGGTATGGTTTAATAAGGAAATATATTACCACATTTCAGCTTTTTGCCAGCAGCTTTTTTCATTGGAAAACTGATAGAAAGTGTTATTTAATATGCAACACTCTCAGGGAAATACTTTTAAGAGAACTTAGTACCAGAAATGTATGCATTTATGCAGTAACAGTAGGGTATTTCTTAGAGAGGTTGGAATTAGATATAATTCACCTTTAGCTTTCTATCACTAACTATCTATTGAAGATCTTATGTTTTTTAGTGTAAACAGTTTTAGGCCTGTGCTGATCACATTATTTTGGAGTTGGTGAATGCTGAACCCATTGACAGATGTAGAGTTTTTGATGTAGAGGCACTTCATTATGTGATCATGCAGTACTGCAGATTGCAAGATCTCACAACTGTTTGCTTACACACAGTCGTAAGGGGGATTGTTTACAGGTGTTACAATGTGGTGGCAAATCTCTGTAAGACTTAAATGAGAGAGGGTTAGTAGTTAGGTACTTGATAAAATTGCTGAACTAGGTTGAAACCAAAGAAAATTTGAAAGAAGGTTGTTCAAATCTGAAAGACAAGATCCACTTCTTGGTCAGGTAAAGTGAAAGTTTAAGGAGATATGTATTAAATAGCATTTTTTCAATCAACAGCTAGCAGTGATTGCTTCATTTAAGATTTCTGGTTCTGTCGTGAGAAACCAGAAGAACATAAAGACAGGATGAAAGAAGACTTGGAAACTATAATACTGAGTAGGCTGGAAAGAAAAAAGATTAGTTTTAGGAGATGATGAGTGCAAAAAGGTGTTAGAAAGAGAAGAAACTCACTAAAAATGTGTGGGCCTTGTTATATAATTAGGAACTAATTATGAGAAATTGCTTACTGAGAAAACTGTCAGAAGTTGAGATGCTTGGAAGGATAAGCTGAACTGACATTGGCGAACCTCCTGAGAATGCTGAAGGATGAAACCAGAAATGATGAATAGTCTGAGCCTTGATAAAGGCAGTAATTTCTGTAGGAGTGAGTGTTGGTTTTGTGGTGTATTGCGTTTTTTGTTGGGAGGGGTTGGGTTTTTTTTGTTTGGGGTTTTGTTGGGTTTTTGGGGGTTTTGGTGGTGTCGGTGGAGTTTTGTTGTTGTTGCTTTTGATAACTTGGATTTAATTCAGAGGATAGAGAAAGCCTCCTCTTCAATTTTGTCTCCAGTTTATTCTTTCTTTAGCAGAAGGGCATTGGTGGACTTAAGAAGTAGGTTAGCAGTGGTGTTTGATTTTATTTTTGGACTGTTTTAAGGATTAAAGATCAAATTCTCTTTTAGTTGACTCAAGGCACTGATGATCAAAGTTTTAAGTATTTTTTGTTCTTATAACATAATGTCTCTTCAGCATTGTTACTAGGGAAACCTGCTGCTTCCTGGATTGAAACAGAATGAGAATAGGATCACTCCCATAAACCTAGTAATTAGATCCAGAGATCTAAATTCCCTTAGAAATAGCCTAAGCTCAAAGAACTACTGTCTAATGTCTGTACCTCCCCCCTCCCCACTCACATCATCTCTATCAGTATTCCCAATACAGTCTGAGCATTGATCTTCTGAAAGACTTAGAGAGGAAACAAGAGTCCAAGTGGTGCTTAAAATAAGATGTCTGTAGAGCAAACGGAGGACAGTGTCATAAAGGAAAGGTTTCGTAAAACCATGTGATGATGGGAATGCGGTAATTGAGCGAACATGCAAAAAGCACTGTAAGTGGTAAATGAAATGTGGTGACAGGAAGGACTTGATGTCTGGCATGGAAACTGGTTTCCATTTCTCCTGCACTGACAAGAGCTTTCAGGCCTCAGGAGGTTGAAGTAGACAGCAGCAGAGTAGTGTCACTCTACCTGTAAGGAGGGAAAATTTGCAGAAGTGTGAATCTACAGTTCGATGGATTTTTGTGTCTTTTACAGACTGTGGTGCTTATCTTTATATAACAGAAACTTGGTTTGTAGATGAGAGTTTTCCTGGTGAATATAGTTTAATCCTGTGATCCATTTGTAATCTGATTTATATACAACACTGATGCATGTGTAAGTATAGGATCATCTGTGACCAAAGACACTTGGGTGACAGGTTGTATTTGTCACCTGATTCTTAAATTTATATGTTATATCTCACTGCCTGATGTCTTCTTCCTTTTGGCAGTTGTTTCACTGAGCAGGTTAAACTCAGTATGTTCTAAAGATGGATAGACTACACCCTTTTGCAATAGCTTGTTCTTTTCTGTGAATATTAGTGGATTATTTAAAAGTAGCTACAATTTACAGAAGACTGTTACATAGTTTTTTGTTCAAATTATTTTGAGTACATTTAATATTTATTTAGTTCATTTAATATTTAATAATATTAATTTTTATCTTAAAACCTTGGCATACAAAGTATTAATTTTCTCTGACCTTGAAATAAATACAGGGTAATCTTATAGTTTCAAAAGGCATCAGAATTGGGAACTTTACTAAATGATATGGGGAAAAAATCTATTGTAGCATAAGTTGTTTATGCATGGGCTTCTTCTGTAAGTTAAGACTGTGAAAACATTAGATTTTTATCTTGGGGTATAAATGACTAATGCACATCATCATTTATTGCTGACCCACAAGGATCACTTTTCCTGTTTTGTTTGACTCTTGTTTGCATTGATGTTGCAACTTTTGAGTCCTCAATGATTGTCTGGACGTACATTAGTATGGATATCACAAGGGCACGCTTCACAAAACATGGCAGAAAAACAAGGGCCGAGACTCCACACAGGAGAAAGGTTACAGTGTGCCAGTTTTCCTTGCTACTTTGACTTGCAAAGGCTAAGAGAGTCAGCCTGACTTGAAATAAACCCAGAAGGTGAATACTGACCAATCGAGTGGGTCATGTTGTTCATGGTTCTTTAGCTTTTCATGCTTCTTTAGAAGGATTGTTCATACATGAATTTTTTAAACTACTGAACTTCAAGTATTGCTCTCAATGACGCTAATGACCTTTGATACATGTTTTTGATACTGTTTCTCCAGTGTTTAATTCGCTTGGTAGCAGTCTTTCCCCTTCTCCTGACTGCAGATACCTTAAATACTTAGTTTCATTACAACATGAAATGTTGTACTTATGTGGGTTCTGTGTCTGCTTGCTTGACCATAATTATACCTCACAAGCAGTTCACCACCTCAGTATAGTAGATAATTTATATATCAACCTTTTTGGTCATGTGCTACCTAAAAAAAAAATCTCCACATAAGCATCTTTAAACAGAAAATCATAAGTAGGTTAGGATATGCTAACACAAGCTTCAACTGGAAATTTTCCCCTTTTATTATGTTTCTTCTTAAAACTTGGCTTTCTGGAGAAACTAGCTTATGCAGTTGCAGAGTATCTATGCTCTGTATCTTTCGACTCTATTGTCAGATTTCAACTAAATTCAATTTAGGCATAAACCAAAATGATTAATTGTTACAAGCTTTATGAAAATAGGCAGTGACAGAAACTGCATGCATTCCAGTGGAGACCATGTTATGATTGCATCTCATTAGACACCCGAAAGTCTCCTTAAGCAAGTGCTGCTGTTTAAAAACAAACAAACAAAAAAACAACCAAAACCCAACTTTTACCACTGCAGACTTCAACTGCACATTACAAAGAGTTTGGTGCTACCATAGCTTAAGAAATTATGTCCCTCTACTGTTCCCTGTGCTGGCACAGTAGTCTTTGTGGGCCTGACCATGAATCAGGTCAAGAAAAAGAATGAGAAGTTTATAGATACTCCTTTACCCAGTTCTCTTATTCACAGTGTAGCTCCTTAAATGTGCCTGCTGCTACAAGGGAGTACCCTCGCTGTGTTGTATGTCGAGCCACTACCATCTCTGAACATTCACTATCTTGAAGGTACTGTTCAGACACACTTAGACACTGCTTAGTTATTTAATCATCAGGCAGAAATCTATAGAAAGCTGTAGTCTTTGGTGGTATTTGCAGAGTAGCTGTTTATTTTTTCAGGGAAGATAAAACTTTGAAAAATATTTCTGTTCAATTTCTATCTAAAGCTGCCATAATGAGAACTCACTTCAAGACATCTCACTATCTTCTAACTTTGATAGCATTGGTTCTGCGTATTTTCGAGAATTAACTCACTTGGAAGTATTAGTGCATCACTAGACACCCTCATAACAGCCTCTTCCACGTGGCCTGTTGGAGCCAAACTTTGATTTAGTTGTGAACCAAACTGGTACCTGTTGGCTCCAGCCTTTAAGTTTTTGAGTAGATTTTGAGCAGAAAGAGCAGTCACAATAAACCAGTATTTTTGGTAGTCAGATAGCTTGGTTTTGTAAACTAAATGATCTTTTTTAATTCAAACTCTAATCGCTCGCAGTTCTTTAAAGTATTTTCACTTTAGGAAAATGAATACCAAGAGATTTTTGTTTTATTTATTGTCTCTCAGCTAATGCAATGAAGAACTGTAAGTGTGCAATTATAGAGAAGTGTTCCCACACCAAGGCATAGCTTGCTGTAAAGTAAAGCTGGAAGCTCTTTTGCATGTGTCTGTTACGTGCCCCTGAACAGGGTAGTTGTGACAAGGACTCTGTTACAGTTTAAGATAAGGATGTCTCTGTTCGTTTGGGGGGACCTGTGAACTAGACGGAGCCTCCTTGAAACGTGTGATTAGATGACTTCTGTTGGGGGTGCAGTCTCGCCTGTAGCTCTCCCAGCAAAGGGGATGGAGACTGTACCTTCACCAGTTCTTGGCAGTGACACTGGTGGGCCCCTCCACACCCAACAAAAAAATTTTGTTTTTTCACACAACTGAAGGCAAGTGTCAAGTTAGGAATCTTCCTGTCCAAGTTCTTTTATATGCCAAGAGGTGGACCATAACATAAGGAAGAGAGGAGGACTGGATATGTCCTTGGGAAGGCAGGGACAAAAGGATACAAGAGTTTCTGTGGAAGAGGCAGTGTAGAACTATGTCTAACTGAGGAATGAGGTGACCTCTGAATTGGAAGGTGGAGGAAATCTGGAAGGGATGAAAGGATTTGTGGTGACAGGAGAGGTAGGGTTAGTAACAGTGTGGGAAGCAATGAACCAGGGTGGGACTGGACTTGCAGTTGAAAAAAAAAAAAAATATTTGTGCCAAGATCAGGAACTGCAGCCAAGAGGGTGGGGAAAAGAATGAGATGGGGAACATGGGTGGAGATGGGAATTAATTCTTAAGATGGGAATTAGCTCTAAAGCTCATGGGCAAATGCAGTGGAGTTTACTCCCTGGCTGGAGGGTGGAGACGCCACATCATGCAAGAAAACTTGCTGCTATTTCTGGTGCCAGAAACAAGTGGGGAGCAGTCAGGTGCTTCCAGCATGGTGTCTTCCCTTCTGGATGCCCTTGAGGTGTCTGCAGGAAGCTACAATTGTAAGGCAGGAAATGCAACGTTCCTTCATCGAGTACCTGAAATTGCCTACTAAAAAATTTGATGAACATGTCAGTCAGTGCTTTTGGTTCAGTTTACTGTATTTGTCATCAACTAGAAAAAAAAATTTCTTAATGTAAAAATGAGTTTTTAATGAAGTTATTAATCTTTTTACCCTAGTGTAGGTCTAACCATAACTCAAAAATGCCCTTATTTTTTTTTTTAATGCTTTTCATAGTTTTTGTCAAATTTACTCATAAGCATAACTACAGCTCACTGTACAATTTTCCTTTTTCTTATGTTGATATGGAAGGAGGTTTTCTTGCAACTATGTTTTTGCTAAAATCAGAAGCAGAGATAAGCAAGTAATTATATGGTCTCCCATGACCCAGATAAGTCACCAAGAAAACTGTGGTTTAGGAGTGTTCCTATTTTAAGCAGGATGGGCTTTTTGCTACTGAGAAAAGCATGTATCATTATAATGAGTTGGCTCTGGAGCCTTTTAATGTGTGTAGGTGTTACTTGTGTCACAGTAAGCAACCAGCAGTGATCCCAAAGAAAAGTATCCCATCTACTGTTAAGGTTGTATTAAGTATTCTTGAAAAAACATATGTGCATATTGCTGAAGAGTTATATTAAGATATGCAGAGGTCTCTTAGGGATAAAGTGCTGAGCTTGTTTTTGTCTGTTGTGGATCAACTAAGATTTTAAAAGAGGCAAGGTCACTTAGCATGTTACCTAAGTATGAATACTTCCTTAAAGCTGCTGTATTATATATTATATTTAAGCTCTGAAAAAACATGTGTGCATATGTATATAATATATACAGTGGACAGTGTTTTCATGGATGTTTCCATGTAACTAAGGAACATACCTTTTGTTTATGTTTTCCTGTTTGGCAGAAATGCATGAAATATAAATGCATATATCACAAAGTAATATAAAGATGCTCAGATAATTCAATTGACGTGAAATGCTTTTCAATGAATTTTTGATTTTTCAGAGTGTTAGGTTGTATGAGAGCTTCAGTGAAGACTTGCCAAGGGAATGGGAAGGACTCGGATAAAATTGTGGCAGAAGTGCAGGTTGTCAGAGATAGTAGAGGTTCCTTTGTCACATATGTATTTGCCAACTGCAGGGTCTTGGGCAGGAAGAGTGATTTGGCTTTGTCCACAGTGTAGTTTGCTGAGTGGTGGAGGTCTAAGGAGAACAAAGAGAAGATGTGAACAAATGAAAAAGAGATTATTATTAAGTTGAGGTAATATGAAGTGAGTCAATGGATTATGTTACAACTAAGCAATAATTTTAGGATCGGATTTTGGTGCATTGCAGCCAACAAACGGGAAGTGTTAGTTGTGTTCTCTTCATTAAGAGTGTGTGCTACTGACTTACCCTAGAGAAGGCAACTTTTCATTTTTTTAAAACAGTTAGTGTTATTATTCTACACAGTCCATGGTACTCTTAAATAAATATATAAATAAATGAAAAAATCCTTTGTTTACTATATAAATGAATTCTTTGTGGATGCTGATCCTTGAAATAGAAAAATCCCTTACCTGCTGATTTGAAAGTAGGAAGTTTGCAATATTTATACCTTTATGAGATTTTAAAGAACAGAAAACCCATTTAAATTAAAATTAAATTTTCAATTTAAATAAGAAAATGTCATTCATTTTCATTGTGGTTTTTTATTTAATTTGGCTTGCTCTGTTCTAAATAATTAAATATTTTTTCCTGATTTAGTTTTGATTCTAGACAGTGTAGTTCAGCCAGATCTTTATAAGCACAAACTGGTTTTAGTGTTGAGGGTTTGTTTGGTTTTTTCCCCCAAAAAGTTCTGTAAGGCTGCATGAAGGGAGGAATGCCTTATTTTTCAGGACATGTTTGTGCGAATAACCCATCTACTCTGTATCTTTGAGAGCACATGGTAATCTTGTATGAAGTAAGGTTAAAAGGTAAATGGTATGGTATTGTTTCTTTTGGCTGTTGCATTAAAGTGCTTGACCTTTGGCAGCCTGTTTTTATCTTAGGCAGTAAACTGTTTAGTTCTGCTTATCAAAAGAGACTTCACTGCTCTCTTTCCATGCTGTTCTTATCCAAAACACACTGTATCAATCCAGCATCAGTAGACTTTATGAGCAGCAGCTATTATTCTGCCTAGAGATGCAGCATAAAAAGTTTATTTATGTTGTAACAGTACATTCTATTCAATAAATACTTTAATTTATATTTTTGTGGTTTCCAGCTTCATTATAGTTCAGATCTTCTTTTGTATTGCCTCCTTATTACCGTACTCTTTCCCTGGATTTTGGCTGTTTGATGTGAAATTACTTGGTTTGGTGTTTGCTGTAAAGTGAGTTATTTTAGACTATTCAAACTATATAATTTGTATCTCTAAAGGTAAGATTAAAACGGAAGAGTATGTTTGCAGGTATTAGCAGATTTTCTAGTTATTTGATGATGTCTTCAAATCATTGACAAGGTGGTGGTAATTTGAAATTTTATGAAGTGTTTAGTTAAAGGGTCAACTCCCCCATAGCTTCAGTTGTCTGTGTGATTTGCCAAAGTGAAGTTCTATATGTTGGAATTTTGGCCAGAGGCAGAATTTGCTGTATCTCTGAATTGAATCTCAGAATTGGTCAATTCTGCTGATGATATTCATCAAATCTTTAACCTGCAGGAAGTGGACAGTTTCAGGGCAGCCGCTGATTTGTTCTAGCTATATTTTTTTTTTTCATTGACTTGTTAATTCACATGATACTTTACTGTTGTTACTAGTAAACAAATACTGGCACCATAATGAGCCTCCCTGTTTTACAGTTAAATATTTCATATCCAAGAGGACTGAGTCCAGACTGCTAGTATCCTTGTATAAGAAATAGTGTGGCCAGCCGGCCCAGGGCACTGGTGAGACCGCACCTCAAATCCTGTGTTCAGTTCTGGGTCTCTCACTGCAAGAAAGACATTGAGGTGCTATAGTGTGTCCAGTGAAAGGCAATGGAACTGGGGAAGGGTCTGGAGCACAAGTCCTATGAGGAGCGGCTGAGGGAGCTGGGGATGTTTAGCCTGGAGAAAAGGAGGCTCAGGGGGACTTCATCACTCTCTACAACTATCTGACAGGAAGTTGTAGCAAGGTGGGGGTGTCAACCTTTTCTTCCAGGTAACAAGTGACAGGACAAGAGGCAGTGGCCTCAAGTTGCACCAGGGGAGGTTTGGATTTGCTATTAGGAAAAGTTTCTTCACTGAAACAGTTGTCAAACATTGGAACAGACTGCCCAGCGTAGTGGTGGAGTCACTATCTATGATGGTATTCAAAAGATGTGTAGATGTGGCACTTAGGGACATGGTTTAGTGGTGGACTTGGCAGTGTTATGTTTACAGTTGGACTCAGTCTTAGAGGTATTAGAGATCAACCTTAATGATTCTGTGATTTTGAGTACTAGAAATATCTCTGTTATTCTTTGATTTAGTGGATTTGTTGCATCATGCTGTTACCACAATTTATAGGTGTCACAGATCACAGAAAGCTGCTGTAAGCTATCTGAAGAATACGGACCTAAAGCTCTGTAAAACTGTCTTAGGAAAAAACCCAACACAGAACAGTATTTGATGATCCTGGTTTTCTTCTTATGGTCATAAAACTTCTTATAAGGACTGACTGAAGCCAGGCTTGAAAAGAATCAAAGCTTTTCAGTGGATGCCAGAATCTGGAGACAAGCAAACACTTCAAAAAGTCCTGAGTGTGTTCACATATCTTGCCAAGTTTGTTCCCAATATATCCTCTGTCAGTTCACCCCATCAGACAACTTCTGGAAAATGTACAGTGACACTGGATTGAACAGGGCAGACATTCCTTTAATGAGTTTGATAGGTAACAGTTCTTGTGCTGAAATGCTGCAGTGTTGCTTAACTATCTCAATAAGAAGGCTTGTAAATAGAATGCAGAAAGCTAGTGTTCTGAGATGATGTTTTTAAATACAAATAGGCTTGTTTTTCACATGGAAAAATAATTCACAATGAAAAAAACCAGTGGTTCCCGAGCTCTTTTGAACCAACTAATCTCTGTGATTCTTCAGTGTTACTTATGAACTGTAACCCAAACTTATCAAATAATTAATTCTAAGTACTGTGGGATACAGTCAGTGGTATATCCACTCAGTAAATGCAGAACTCGTACTACGTTCCCTTGGAACCACAGTTGGTAATCGCTGCCCTAAGACATATGATTTACTAACCATAAAAGACAGTCTCTACTCATTGTGGCTTTCTCTTCGGGGAGAGACATGCTTTCTGTTTTTACCAATTTTTGGATTGAATTCCTGCTTCTAAATTGAAGTGGAAATAGCTAGAATTGTGGGAACAGATTCAAAAGGAGAGATGATTTGGGTGTTGAATACTAAAAACACAGAAAGAATGCATATATTTGCAATAAGAAATGAGGCTTCATCATAAAGCTTTTCTGACCTGCTCCCACCCCAGCCATTGTTCTAGCTGTATGTTCTGTTTCTGTGTATGTTTTGTATTTGACCGAAGATACTACTAAGATATGCAAACATTTAAACAGAGATCCTGTATGCTTTGTCTTCCTGGGTTATGTGGAAGTTCTGTGAGTAGTTCCAGATGAGCTCAAGGAGACTGTAAACATTACTGTAAAGCTATAGATAAATGTCCTCTTTAGATGTCACTCACAGATGCTTGTCACCTTCTCACCCAGGATAGGTGATTCCTCTCCACACCCCAACCAATGTGCTATCATGTGACCTAATGAGGCTGGTTTTGCCTAAAAATTCATTTTAGTCCTGTATCCTACTGGCTCACACAAACAAGTGGGGTGATGGTTTCTGGCATAGGAATACTGATAACTGGGAAGGGGGAAGAATCTTTTCAGCTGCCACGGCTGCATGTGGAAAAAGATATCCGTCCACAAGCTAAGGAAAGATTACAGAAGTCTTCAAAAACATGGTCTTAATTGTCATTTTCCTTTATTTGATTTTAGATTTGAAATGAGTACTTAAAGTAAATGACGAGAGAGCCTGTTTCAAGGGTAGAGACAGCACAATGACTTGGACATGAAAAAAATTTGATCCATTATTGAGGCACTAATAAAATCGATTTGTGAGGCTAATATAATGTGTGAAGTAATTCTAAACTTTCAGAAGCAGTAAGGTTTAACATAAACTAAGCAATAAAATGTGGGTAATCGAAGTAATTGTTTTTCTTCTTGCAGCTGTTGCTTTTCCTTTCTGAAAAGCTGTCCATTACATACAGTAGTTTACTTATTTTGTGTAGTGTTTTCTTTATGCTGCATACGTGATGAAAAAACCTACCCTTTGGCATGCAATTTCAAACCTGTTTTAGCATTTTTTTAACCATTAAAGAAGAAAAAAAAATAAGTTGCTCTTTTTATAGTGATGGTGAGGAAGTCTTCTAATATGAGGACTAGTTCTTAAACTCATGGATCCACCAGCTTTGAAGTTATATTAGCAATGCTGCTGTCAGTTAATTGTGCAACTAACTACTTGGAGTTGCTTTTAATTGGAAAAAGGGGTTTTTTGGTTGTTTTTTTTTCTATTGCTGCTTATTTTCATTTTGCAGTTGGAGAAAATACAGGTGATCCACACCTCAGGATAAAATTCTGTCTTGCTCATTAATGAAAATGAGCCCTCATAACACAGTATTGAGTCTGAGAATATTTGTAGCTGAGAATATTTGTTGAAATTGAAAGTGTGACAACTTTTGTTGAGGGAAAACTAAATCACCACAAGTCGCTTTTTGATAAAATCAAGTGCATCATTGTTGATCTTGACCGCAACACAGCCGATCGGTGTGGATTTTGAACTACTGTACATTTCATACAAAATATTTGTGTGTTTTTATGACAAGAAAGACTGGTTTGTCATTTTATTGTTGCTGTTAATATGCAGCCCATTCTGATGAAGCTTAAATGAATACTGTGTTCCTTTATGGTCAGCGGACATAACTGAAAGCTATTAAAGCATTTTTAACAAGAGAATTAATGTAGAGTCTTCTGCAGATAAACTTCACCCTTCCTGTTTTGGATGGAGCAATAAGTTTACCATGGAGCAGATTTAGGAAATAGCTTTCCATCAATTCAGTATTTTATAAATAAAAAGTTGCAGGGCGAGGTCCTTCCTTTGGCATAAAGCTGATTATTTCCTGTTTAATCCAGAACTGGTGCATTTCAAGTAATGGGAGTTTTTTAGCATCAGTCAGAGGAGAGTATTAGGAATTTGTTTTCATTCATGTTCCTATGAAAACACAGTTTCTAGACTTGAAGATCATTATAGAACAAAGAGAAATAATTAGATACATAAATAGTTGCTCTTTCAGACAATTTTTGGACTTGGCTGCTCAGTTGTTTGTATCTAGGCATTCTTAAACATATAGCTGGGTATTCTTATACATAAGCTGAAAAGATGTCATTGATATATCTTCAAGAGATTATCAGTACTCCTAGTGAGGTTTAGAAACTGATGAACTGTAATTGCTATGGATTATTTGAATTCAGATTTATGATCTGCTTACAGAAGGCACACACTTTCTATAGCAAGAATATGTAAGAGGCAGAATTTAAACTCGTACTGCTGCTTTACCTAAGGAACACACAAGTTAATATATGAAGTAACACTACCCTCATCCAGTACATCTGTTGTAAAGAAGCCTATGAAATCTAGGCCACACACAAACTGGTCTCCAAGGGCCTTTAGTTGGTGTTAGAATGCTGTTATTATGTGGTCTGATTGGTTTAGCAAAGAATTATCTCCAGTAAAACCATGTAACATAATAGTCCTTGCTCTCCCACATGGGAGCTACTTCTGCTTGACTGAGCAAGACATTTCTTGAAGGAGTAATAATACAGTTGCTCTTGCCAAAATGTAACATTAAATGAAGTGTATCATCATGTACATTTCTTTTGTGTACCAGTTCTTGTTCGTTTAAACATTTGTGTCAAGTCCTCCACCATAGCATTAAAAAATATTAAAATAAATCCATGGATTTCCTAGCAATATATTTAAAATAATTTTTTGCTTCTTATTGAAAACTTATGTGTATTAACTTTAAAGCAGTGGGGAATTAGTTGCAAAATATAAGTTTTCATAAATGAAAACTCTGTTGCTGAGCTGTCCAGATACAAATTTAATTGCCAGGCAGTACAAGTCACAGCAGTTTAATATTAATCTTGCATTGTGCTAATTGCTTTGAATGTGATGCTTTCCCTGTTCCCTTTGACTTTAAAGATTGCTGAGACAGTTCAATAGTTTATATGAACAGCTTTCTAAGTAGTACCAACTTGGTTGTTTTTTGCTATGATTGTTCTGAACTATACAGCCTTGCTCTGCAAATCCGTCCTTGTGTAACTGGAGCTGTAACCACGTACTGCACTTGTTGAGGACTTACCTTTTTATTGCTTTTTATTTTTATTACTATTTTTTACTATTTTATTTTATTACTATTTATTACTATTCTCCTATTATTTAATAATAGGAGACCCTCTTATTCTTTGTGTCTCCTCAACAGTGTCATACAAAAGCTGCACGTTCCATCTTTAGGTTGTTTTATAAGCATTGAGCAAATGCAAAAAAACAGGTCATTTTTTGTTTGGATGGTGAAAAGAAGAAGGGAGTTGAGGACAGGTGGTGCTTCTCTGCAGGGATGATTGGAGGTGTGATTGCTCTCGAGGGGCAGAGAAGAGCAGAAGCCATGGGCTTCTCCTGAGCAGCAATGGGCTCCATCCCATTCAAAGCCCATGGCTTCACCAGAATAGCAGAGGTGTCATTGGGGGCATGGTATGAAGCAAAGGAGTATCCAAATGATGTCTTGACCTTAAACTGGAGGTAATCGATTCACGCAGGTAAATAATTTGGCCTGCATGTTTTCTTCCCAGTGTAGTACAGAGCATGGAAAAGACCAAGATTGTGTCTCAGGACCCAAGCCAACTCTTCAGGGTGTTCAGCCTTAAAATGTATGTGTAAACTCAGCAGAGAGTTTGTTACTGTAGACATAGACACCCGCCCATCAGTTTTACAGAACTCTTTTCATCTCCTTTCTAGAATTCTACTTTTAAATGAAGGGGAAGCCTTGTAGTGGCATTGTTTTACACTGCATTTCCTCTATCAAATTAATTTAGTCAAAGGAAAAAGGAAAATCGCAGACAGGAGATGCTGTGACCTAGAAGCAAGGTGCTGTAGACCAGCTGAACAGAAACACTGTGGCCCCAGCTCCTGGCGAGTCCAGGGCCAGCCTCAACTGCCTCTCTCAAGGGCCTCCTCCCAGGCACTGTGGCTCCCAGCACCAGTCCCTGCTGTGCTGTGCTCCCCTGTTGCCCCCACAGATTGCCAGTCCTGGTCCATGAGGGCGAAGCAGAGTCCAGATCCGAAATCATGCTGCTTTTAAAGTGAGGGCTGTGTCGACATATATTCCACATGAGGGGCTTCCAGTCAAGTATTTAGATGCCAAAAATATTGGACTTACGTTCTGAAAGCTGATTAAACCTATTAAACCAGCCATTTTAAACGTTCAGTGGAAGGGCAGGCAGAATTGCATTTAAGTGCAAATAACTTAAATATTTTGCATAACTTCAGTGAGTAGCAGATTCACATGCAATTGTTCATTATTACATAGTAGATTAACTTATTTCTCCCAATTTGCATTTCAATGAATATCTAGTTGATCTATAAACACATTGATTAATGGGTGCAGAAAATATTACATGGATTCAGGAAAAAATTGTTAGTGTGTTTTTAAAAAAGGAATAGAATAGACTTGTTGATATTTTATAACTAAAAATTGTACACCTCTGTTGTAACCAAGCATTAAATTTTTTGTATGTTAATTTAGCTTTTTGTAACCATAAAAAATAGTTTATCTTGGTTGAAAATGAATTCTAAATGTCTTGATCATGAGAATTGTCTGCAAGTGGTTTAATGACAGTTCTGAGCATTCTTTGCACTGTGGAGCTATAAATTTATATATTGTACTCATAAATATAACAGTACAATTACACTGCCACTGCAGCAATGAAAATTTCTCTGTACTCTTTCAGTAGAGGATTAGCTTATTGTACTTTAGGAGACTAAATTTCGGGTAAGTTAATGAAGTCTAATTTGCAGAGTTGAAAAAAATCCAAGATAGCATGTAAATAAATTAAAAAGAAGATATTTGGGGAGAGGTAATAATTTCTTTTAAAATATGTCTTTGGCAAAGAAAAAACTGATACTAGTGGTTCAGAAGTCATTCAATGTATACTACTTTCCCAGTTTACTGGAGCTTACATGCACAATTAAAATGCAAATTTGACTGCACATGCAATCAGTTGAGAGTTAAGTCTACATTACATTTTCAGTACTGCTTTTAGTTAGGAGTAGAAGAAAAATTTTGTCTTACGGTCTCACCCATGGTGGGAAAACCTGGCATAGATGTGGCTGGGTTAACAGAAGAGTGCTTTGTCAGACTTATTTTAGGTCTGCTGATGAGGTGAAATAAGAAACTGATTTATACCACCAGAGGGCTATACCAACCCAGCTATCGTGGTTTAGGTGGGGGAACAAAAGCTGTTACCTCTCCCTCGTGTAGGGGGGCCCTGGGGCATCACTGAAGCAAGGAAAATTTCCGGTAGTTTGCTCTTTCATTATTGAGGTGTCTGGAGGGGATGTGCTATGGCTTTCAAATTTGTGCTGTACTTGTGCTCTGCAAGTTCATGCCGTGCCTTTGTGAGAAATCAAACAATTACCAGCAAGCATGTTGCTTCTTTCCTCCTTGCATGGGGTATTTGATACTTGTGGGAAATGTGCCCTTGGTAACTGAAGAGCTTCTGTCTTCTGAAAGATAATGTATTAAATGAGTACTTGCATGAATCACAGATGTCAGATTGTGATCGCTGGGCATGTTGGGTCTTCTCAAAGGTGAGTTAGTATCTAAGGGTTGCAGGCTGTTTAACGTGGTTTCTGAGCCACAACCTTAGCTCCTTCCCCTCTGTGAACTGAGCCTTGAGGGTCTTCAGCCTTTTGGATGGGGAGCTAAGAACAGGCATCTCTGAAGAAGAGCACTGACTCAAAAGCACTGAGGCTGTATACATATGGTATAGAGCTGCTCAGAGGGCCTAGACGCATGTTGTGTTGCTTTGAAGAAGGAGCCCTGGTGGAGGCAAGAGAGTGTTGGATGAATCTGTAAATGTATTGAATGATAAAAATACTGAAAAAAATGCAGGAAAAGTTGCAATGAAAAAGAGCAAGGGGTTGAAAATTAGAGATTAAATTGTGGGCACAGATTTCACTTGCTAAATCATCACACCCACCTAATGGATGTGGCCTTTGTCGTGTCTGGTGGTCCTGCTTGTGTTTGTGAGCAGAAGAGATTATCCTTCGGCACTGAAGTGAGTTTGACCATCTCCTGCATATAGCTGCTTAATCCTTGCATATGCAAGTCTCTTGATTCCTATTCAAGAGGCTTTTACATGTGCCTAAAGCCAAGAGCATACAAAAAAGGTGCCACAGTGCCATATTCATTCAAAGCCATAGCTGGAGAAGAAAGTTAATGTTTTAACGCCTGTATATAAAATAAAGCACATCCATTAGATCAGTTCCCCCACAAATGAGAAGTGAAGATTCAGTTGAGTCCTTTCTGAGACAGTAGAAATTTGCATCTTTCGTTTTCTACTCAGTTCTGCTTTCTATGAGCTGTGGACAAGGGAGATACAGAGGCTAACTTTTGTGTCCTGGTGGGACCAGTCTTCCTGGAGATCATTCCAGTGAACAGGGAACTTCTGCCTTGTTTCCCTATTCTTCAAATCTGTTTAGAACAGATGCTGTGGTTTTAGCTATTCTGAGTCACTTTGAGAAGTTAAGAAGTCTTTCTTTGCACAGACTGTAGAGCTAAGCTGGGGGAAACTTGGTGCATGGGTTGAAATATTGTTCTCATGCCCTTTGAATATCATGTCTACTCTTGCTGTTGAAATGAAGCTGATTTTTGGTCAGGTATGCAAGACCTTGAGATCAATATTACTCTTATGACTCTTCTGCAGCCTGTAATCATTTGCAGGGGAGAACATCTGAAGTTCTAGTTTTCATTCTCATTACTGTCCAACAGCTCTGTTGAACAAAATGCTTGTGCCACTCTGGAACAGTTTTGGAGGAAAACATGGGGCTGTGCTAGGCAGAGAAAGGAAATTATGTGGACTTTGTCAGTGAGTAGTAGGCATGTCGTCAAGGTATTCCCTAGCTAGGTATAATTTCACTCATCAGCAAAGCCATTCAATATGTTTTTCTTTGGTTTAAGCCAAGACCATTTTTAGATTATCACTGAAGATGGGATATAGCAGTCAAAGACATGAGCAGTCCCCATGTGCTTGCTTCTGCCCCTCTGTCTTCCTGTTCAGAGAAGAGCTGAGCTGAAAGAAGTCTGTGGTGTCCATCATTCCCTTCATGTCAGTGACACTGACACTGATGGTGGCATTTTGAGGTTAACTGTGAAAACATAGCACAGACGTAGGTCAGGGAGTTTTCACGTTTCATTCTACCTGGGGAATTCTAGGGCTTGATCACCTCACACCTGGGGGACTAACATTTCCTTTTCTTGAACTGTATCTGGAAATAAATGTCTTTTAGCTATATTTAAACAGTTCTAAGTGCAAATTTTGATTTAGTTTTCTGAAATAAATGAGGAGTGTTCACTAACATGTTGCAGGTGCATCACACCTTTAGATTTGCATCAAGTGCTTATATGGAGACCAGCACAGCAAATGGTTGATCTCAGCCAGAGCTTCTAAGCTGTTATCATGTAACAATAAAAAGAGCTAAAATTCCATGAGAATAATATAAAAGTATGCATATTTGTGATCCTCTGACTTCACAGATGTCAGATGTGTTGATTTTGGAAAACTCTTCAAAAAGAACTTCAATTCAGCTTAAATACTTCTGGTTCATAGGAAAATCAAGACCATGTATGTATATATAAAATAAATATATTTATGTATTGTGGAACAGAACAGCTGTTTATACTTCTCTTTCATCTGCTTACTGAAGTTGTACATGCTCTTTCCATTATGCTGGTGCTGTAGCTTAGGTCAGAGAATAAATGTATGCTCAGTAAATGATCACCCTATGGCTCTAGCTGTTGTCCGGATTATCTGACATATGCTAGACAGAATAATCATGTCATTGGTATCATTCCCTTTCTTGGTTTTCATTTTAAAAACATTATTTCTTCTTTCCCCACACATGATATAATTTTCAGCTTTTAGTTCCAGATGTTTACAGATGAGCTTTCCATGGTCTGAGATCAAAATCAGTATCAGCTGGAATTTTAAAGATAGGGTTATTTTTGTACCTTGTTGGATCACAAGTTCTTTCAGTATTTTTCTCCAACAGAGAGCTTCTTTTGCTTGTTTAGAGTCTCTTCTGCAGTTTTCTTTCTTTCTTAAGCATCACATTCTCGGCTCGTTCACCAGAAATAGCCTCCTTGTATTCTGTGTAAAGATGGATTTTAATGTCATGCCACTGTCCTCTTTTTTTTTAAGAGCTTTGAGTGCTTTCACACATTTTTCAAATAGTTGATTGTACCATTAAGTTGTAATTAACATCTTCTGTATTGATATTTTTGTAATTGATAATCTCTGTTTCTTTCTGTAAGACATAGTAACTTCTCTCTGAAGGTTGGTAGTTGTGCACTGACTTCAGATATAAACTGGTTTGTGAAGTTATTTTCACTTTAAGACCATGGCTCACAGTTCTTTCAGTTGTGCTGATGCATCTGTTTTTAGAATTGAATCATTGAATCACACTAATTGAGGGAAAGTAATTTTAAAAGGGATAATCTCAGTGATGCAATTTATGTTGCAGCTATACAAATAAGTTTATCAGCACAATTGGGAAGGAGGCAGATTGCACCAGGAGGATCAGAATTAGTAGCTGGGGCAGAAAGCTTCTTGAGGGAAAATTGCTCAATTATTGTTAGAGGAGCCGAGCTGTTTCCTTTGTTTTCTGTTGTTAGAACTGCCTTCCGGCTCCACCGTCGCCCTCTTCCCCTAATTTAGGTCAATTCTATTTTTTTTAAGTCTTTTGTCATAAAGTATTGAAAATGTTCATCTCTTGTGTGAAGGTGTTTAGTTTCCAGATTGTTGTGACAGCAAAGTGACTTCTGACTCCAGATGCAGTGACAATGGTTCTCTTGATTCTTCTCCAAATCTTCTTTTGTGAAAATTTGAAAGAAAAATATGCTTAGATTGAGCTAATATTTATATGCTAAAGGTCAGAGAATTTCATCTGGGTTAGTTCTTTGTGGTGTGTGAGAGAAATAGCAGATAGTACTATTTGCCATTCATTTGAAGACCAATTAAAAGTAGAGCATTTCCTTCAGTTGTAGCTTTGGGTGCCTTCCTGTGCAGAAGATTGGGCAATGCATCTGTGTTGTCTGTTAGTGCCAGGGTCCTCTGAAGACTCAGAGTTACTAGGTTTGTTTACTTGTGGAAGATCATTCACACATCCTTGGTCTGACCGCTTTGAAGGTGGTAAAATAGGACAAATAGACGTGCAATAAGAAAAAAAAATCTATTTCCCCCAAAGCATAATGTCTGTGGGGAGAAAAAACATTTCAGAAATCATCCTGTGAAGGTGTTAGCAAGCATGCTGCAAGTACTTGAAAGGCCTGAGTTACCCAAAGCGAAATCCCATCTGTCTGTCACATGACTAATCAGAGACAGCAATTCTTTCTGAGCTCTTTCTTTGGAAAGAGTCAGAGAAAAAAGTTACCCAAAAGTTACCACAAAGCCTTCTCTGAAAAAAATGCCATATGCACAACATTTCCACACTGAAGATGTTCAGCTCCAGTTTGGTTTGGGCTGCACTCTTCTTTTTAATTTTTTAATCACCATTGAAAATCAGTTTCTTCTGAAAGGTTTTCTTTCATTTGTCAACAGTGTTTGAGTCCTGTTTTAGACTGTTTTTATAGAATATGCTTTCAAACATTTGAGAACTGTCTTTATGAAAGGTATCATGTTAATCATTGTTTTTCTGAGAATAGTTTAGTTTGCGTGAAGAATGTTGGGCTTTTTTACTGCTCCTCTGACACGAATATACTTGAGGTGACCTCAAACTGGTTCTTATGAATATAATAGTGTGGTGAGTTTTGGTTGGGGGTGAGGTGGGTGTTTTCTTTGTTTTTTAAGTTTGTTTTTAGTAGTGGGGAATTGCTTATATACAGTTGTATCATTGGCGTCCACAATATAGGTAAATGTGGGAGGAAAGGGTCACACATCTCTGTGAAAAACAAGTTCTAAGACAAGTCTAGAATACTAAGAGATCATACTTTGAAGAGTATCAACATTTTAGCTTATTTTCCTCAAAAAAAATATATGGAGATAGAAAACTTACTATCTTCATTCAAAAAAACCAGTGCATTTTCTAAATGGAAATTGGCCAAAGAAGTGTGAAAATGTACTGCACCTGGCAGTTGGAAGACTTCGACAAATTTCTTTTTCTCTGGGTGTTTAGATTAATAAACGTAGCTGGAATCTGGAAAAAACAAATTTGAAATGCCACTGACTTGCTTTGAAAACCACCTAAGAGCGTAGCCAGATGCTTGTTAGAAAAACAGTTGCAGTGATAATGAGAAGTTCCTTCACCTCAAATGTGGTGCATAACTGACTTGAAAACTCCTCATTCCCCGCAGGATGAGGTCAGATGGGTTCAGGTAAAGCACTGTCAGGATTTCTCTATTCCCTAGTCATTGAATCACCAGTGCACCCAAAGTCATATTTATCACAGACTTTTACAATAAGCAGATATCCAACAAACAAACAAAATTTGGTGGAATTATTTAAACACACCTTGTATTTAAAGTATTAAGAAATATTACAAACTAAGTTATTGATGCTTCGTATAAAGATTAGATTGCTAGACATGCCACAGTTTAATTTTAAATATATCAAAATGAAAATCTGGTTTAGCATTTGCACTTTGCTCTACCATTTTTTATTAAATATTTCTACAAGAGGAACTTAATCTCTCCTTTGAAGGCATTTCATCTAGTAAAAGTTATTTCTGGTATCCAGATAGTTCTGAGCTAGTTACATTTGTATTAGTACAGGTCAGAAGAGAGGTAAATGCCAATAAGCTTTACAGTTGAAACTCACTCTAAATCCAATGTTCCTTGTTTGGTTTGGATCTAATTCAATGAAGGCTGTTGGTATGCTAAGGTGAAGAGTCTTACATTTAATGTAAAATGTGTTGTTTCTAGGTCTACAGACAAGACTGTGAAACCTTTGGCATGGTAGTGAAGATGCTAATTGATAAAGATCCATCATTAGAGAAGTCCATTCAGTTTGCCCTGAGGCAGAATTTGCATGAAATAGGTGAGCGATGCATTGAAGAACTCAAACATTTCATTGCTCAGTACGATGCTGCCAATCAAGATCTATCAGAATCCTTCAAAGAGAGCTCATACTAAGGTCAAAAATATGCTTTTAGATCCTCTTCATTGTGTATGCCATAGCATATAAATCTGCTTTTTGCAGGGAAAGATGAGATCTTTTTGGAGATATGAACCCAAGGCTGTGCTCCTTCGAGGCAGCTCAGGTGGCTGTTCCCTTGTTCACTGTGGTCTCCGCAATTGTATTGTTCCTACCTGTCCTTGTTGACATATATTCCTTTTAAAGAACGTTCTTTTGAAAAATGTTGTAAAGCAATAAACTATTTTTGAAACCTTTACACTGTTGGCTTGTAAAAAATGTTCAGTCTGATGTATGCACTCTTATGTTTTGATGCTTATAAGTGTAACTTCAAACATTGTATTTTTTATTAAAATAATAAGACAGCTCTCATTTGTCAACATATGCAGAAATATGTCTGGTTTTCATATGTACTATAGGAAAGGAAGACTTGCAAAATTGGTCTCAATTATGATTTAAATAATCTGTTTTGGTTTAATTTAAAAATTCAGATTAATTCTGTAAAATTACACAAGAGATTAACTCTAGTCTCTGACTGCTAGAGCAACTCTAACTGCTTGATATAAGAAGTGCTGTATTTTTTTATAATTGTGCATTCTGCAAATGCCTTTTAAATTTTGGTGTTTTCCCTATCAGGACTCATTACTAGTAAGCAGTATTATGTAGGATGGATTCTAATTTTTTTTACTGTTTGTATTTGCTGTGTTTTTGACTACATCATACAGAATGTAACTGCAGGCAGCCACTGAGCAGGGAAAGTTCCCTTTTCCTACTCTGTTCCTCTCCCCCCTTACACCTTCTCACCACTTTTCACCCATCAGTTTTAACAATAACGAGGCTGTGTGTAATCTTTATTTCCGACTTCAAGGAGGAGCAGGAATTGGGGTGGCAAAGATGGGAAAGGAAAGCAAGCAGTACCATCTCTTTAGTAACCCCAGGTAGCTTTGGATTAGGTGTAAAACACAGTTGATCCCTCAAGCCCCAAATTGACTATCATTTCAAACCTAGGTGATTCTGGGACCACTTTTTATGTGATAGAGCAACTTTTGGGAACAGTGATTGAGGAAAGTCAAGAGACTGCCAGTGAAAAATATTCAGGACTTGTTTGTGGAATCCTGACTATTGAATGCATTAAGATACTGTTTTTTATGAACATTTTAGAAAAGGGATAATTTGAGTCATAATCACAAAGAGGTAAGTATAAGCATGATTGTTTTCTCTACATTTGCATTTAGGAACATGTGAGACTCTAAAAGGACTAATGACCAAACTCACCATTTCCAGATTTCATCAGAATGGGGTGCAGAAACATAAATGAAATAGCATTGATTTTGCACGTACAGGGTACTGAATGTGTCACAGCATCTTGCACATGCAAATCTCCCTATGGTGTATTAAGTATTCATTGCATCAGATTCCTGAGGTGCCTGGTTAGTTCTCATGTCAGTAGGGTGCAGTTTTGCAGTTGGCTTTTGTTGGTTTCTAAGAGTTCACATTGCTCAGAGGAGATGACCTGCAAGTACTCTTGTTGGCACCTGGGACTGTGTGAGTTGCACAGTAGTGGGAATCAGCTCATGGGCCTTACAGGATGCTAATTTGGTGAGGGAGAGAGGGGAAGAGAGGCAACCTGTTGTGACACAGTAGTGAGACCTGACACACCCCTTCTGGCTATCTGTTTTACCAAGATCAGTTGTGAACCACAGGCAAAGTTTTCTCTGATGCAGAAGCATAACTACAGCACTTCACTACTTGTCTACAAGACAGAGAACCTTTGGGGTGTTACATCAGAGTTTCTGCTTTGGGTTAGAAATGCTAATGGAAAAATACTGAAATTGTGTGTAATATATTTTTGATTAAAAATCTCCATTGTTACTGTACAGTTTGTTAGGAGTTTCCTTTGTTAGAAGCCTTATTAAATTTACCATGATAAAAGTATCTGAATTTTCAAGTGCTTTTCTATTAAGTAAGACCTAAGCTTACAGTGATAGAATATCTCAAGTTGGAAAGGAACAGTAAAGATCATTGAGTACAACTCTCTGCTACTCGCAGAACTACCTAAAACTGAACCACATGACTAGGAGCATCATCCAAGCTCTGGCAGCTTGAGGCCATGACCCCTGGGGAGTCTGTGGCAGTGACTGACCACCCTCTCAGTGAAGAACCTTTTCCTCATTTACAACCTGAACTTCCCCTGATGCAGCTTCATTCCATTTCCTTGTGTCCTGTTACTGGTCACCAGAGAGAAGAGATCAGCACTTCCTCCTCCACTACCCATCTTGAAGTTGTAGACTGTAATGAAGTCTCCCCCTCAATCTTCTCCAGACTCCTCCTCTAATAGCCTAATCTCTTTCCTATATTGTGGTGCCTAAAACTGCACACAATATTCAAGGTGAGGCCACACAAGTGCAGAGAATAGCGGGACAATCCCCTCCCTCAACCAGCTGGCGATGCTTTGCCTGATGCCCCCAGGACATGGTTGGCCCTCCTGGCTGCCAGGGCACTGCTGACTCAGATTCAACTTGCCTTTGACCAGGACCTCCATGGCCCTTTCTGCAGGGCTGCTCTCCAGCTTCTCATTCTCTAATTTGTATGTATAATCAGAACTACCCTTGTCCCAGGTGGAGAATCTGGCACTTGCTCTTGTTAAACGTCATGCAGCTGGTGATTGCCCAGTTTGCTAGTTTATCCAGATCTCTGTGCAGGGCCTCTCTACCCTTGAGGGAGTCCACAGCTCCTCTCAATTTAGTATTGTTAGCAAACTTACTTAATGTACATTTGACTCCTCTCTTTACCATTTATAAAAACATTAAAGAGCACTGGCCCTTTTACTATAATTCTTTGAGCCTGACCTGTTGGCCAGTATTCTTGAGTATTTTATATTAGCTAACAGGTCAGTAAGATCTTTCAAAAGTTTCTTATATTGTCCTTTGCTTAATCTGACTATTTTGAAAAAATTGATTAAATTTTACTCATGAACTAAGGAGTCTTTAATTTTTTTAAGTGCTATTTCTGTGAAAGGTTTCATTTGCATTCATAAGTGATAGGTTACTGATTTTCCATTTAATACTTGACATTGTGTTGAATGTTCACATTTAACCTTTTGGGATATATGCTTCCTGTTGATGTAAGTAAAATATACTATGCCAGTTCCTTAACTTAAGGAAGAAGGATGGCTTTTAGTCTTGCTTCCTTTAGAACAAGCATGTAGTTCGGATTTATTTCAGATCAATATAAAAAAAAATTGTCTCTGGTCTAGAGAACAGCCTCAGTGGGGCTCCTGGAAAGTGGTAGGAAGAGCACTGGTGAAAGGAAACATGTTGTGATGGAGGAATTTGATTTCTTTGTTGCTGTAAGAGCTACTGAAAATGGAAGTTACTCCTTGCACTTGATAATGTGCAGATCCCATAAAAGTCTAAGAAAGGAGGTGGAAATTGCAGGAGTATGGAAATTCAGTGCTATCTGCCGAGGCTGGAATGGTTCTAAATGGTTCTGTAACCTCACTTGAGTGAGTTGGCAGCTCTGAATGACAATGTAAGCAGTAAGGGTGAAAATCAGCAACAAACCCACTATGGATATGAAAGTATTAGCTGGTGTAGTGGTGCCGTGCTTTGGGTTTCTGACGGAAGCTGTTGATAACAGAGGGATGTTTTAGCTACTGCTGCGCAGAGCTTACACAGAGTTAAGGCCTTTTCTGCCTCTCACCCCACCCCACCGGTGAGGAGGCTGGGGGTGCACAAGAAGTGGGAATGAACACAGCTGACCTCAAGTGACCACAAGGATATTCCAGACCATACGGCATCATGCTCAATGTATGAAGCTGGGGGTGGGGGTGAAGAGTTTGCCAGGGCTGCTGCTGTTCAGGGACAGACTGGGTATTATGTGGCTAGTGGTGAGCTACTGGGGTTTTTTGGTATCACTTCAGGGTGTTGGTTGGTTTTTTTGTGTTTGTTTTTTGCCTATTAAACTGTCTTTTAACTCAGCCCATGAGTTTTCTTTTATTCTTCTCTCCCCCATCCCACTAGGGATAGTGAGTGAGCAGCTGTGTGACATGGATGCCTA
This sequence comes from Manacus vitellinus, assembly GCF_001715985.3. Taxonomy (NCBI): domain Eukaryota; kingdom Metazoa; phylum Chordata; class Aves; order Passeriformes; family Pipridae; genus Manacus; species Manacus vitellinus. Next base: position 38,085,865 of record NW_021940682.1, on the reverse strand, counting down.
TGAGGCACTTGGAATATAGGTCTAATAACACAACCCACATTTTAGAGCTTTGGTGACTGTATCTGAGTCTTGTGCTGGTTGCAGACACTACATCTCTATTTAAGGTGGAAGAATCAATATTTCTCATAGGAAGTGGTCAAAAATAATAAGGAAGAAATTCTTTATGTCAAGCTGAGAAAACTAAATAAAGTTGTATAGTCATCTTAAATTTTTTTCTTGAAGAAAGTATTAAGAAGCAACTAGCAATCTATGGAAAACTTTTATCATCTAATATTCCATTCCATTTGGGAGAGTACATATGCTCCATCTCAAGAGGTGATGTAAGATCAGAAGAAATACCGGTGGAGACATTTCTCCATGAGACAGTTTCTTGGTCCAACAAAGGACACAGCAGTAGTGGTTACACCATTTTGGTTTTGAGGACCCTGGTTTCCCATTTTTGGAAATGCAGGCAAGAAGGGAAGGTCCTAATCATTGTTGGAGCATCTTGGGGAAGGTATTAAGAAGTCAACATCTCTCCTCATGGCCTGTAACTCCTGGCAGTCTGGTGGCTGTAAAGCATGTGGTGCCTGAGCCAGGGCAGAGCCTGCCAGCTGGAACCATCCCACAAGGTGCCCGTCGGCCCATGCGACGGAACAGCGTATTGCTTTGATCAGCTTTCACATACACAAGACTTGTTTGTACTAGAAAAGTGACTTACACAGTGAGTACCACTTCTGGGAGTAAAGGATCTGTTACTCATTTTGCCCTGAAAAATACAAGCACGTAACTGCTAGTCCGATTTAGCCTTCGCAATAGCTTCATTTTCTTTGTTGCCCATGTATCCATTCCTTACTTTTAGCTGCTTTTATTTACAACTTCTGTATCCTCAAGAAGGGCAAACATTTGTGGCAGTTTGAGCCACATTAGAAATCTAAAATCCAATTTTTAGGCTTCCCCCACCCCTTCTCAACAATTTATCCTAACACCAGAGGGAAACTTTCAGGCCAGAGGCTTCTGTAGGGGAAGGGGGAAGTTTGATTTGACAGGTTTTTCTGGTAAGAAGCATCTACTATTTCATTCATTTCCTTTCTTCATGTGGTCAGAAAGCCAATTAGCATTTACTATCTTAATTAGTGGATGTCACTGTTAACAAATTTCTGCCCTTTATATAAAACAGTGGAAGAATTTTATTATAACTTAAAGTAGCTCCTGCTCCACATCTCAGTTCAAGGGAACTTTTGAGATCACCTACAAGATTATAGCTTTTGCCAGCTTGCCTTCTCTAACCACCCAGTATCTCTCTTCCTTTATGTAGGTGAACTTCAGAAATTATTTTTGGGAAAGGAGGGGGAACAATAATAATAAAATCCACATCCACAGGAGTTGCATACTGGTTGTACTGATATATTCCAGGCTTGTGTGGTTTTTACATTTATATAGTTTACATTTTGCTTGACCCATAAATAACACTTGCAAGATTAAGAGGGCCATAGAGAGTATTTACATAGCCCCACCATGCATACAGAGCTTTTAATACCTAGTAGACAAAATTGAGCTGTTTTACACTGAACATTTTTCAATATTTTTCAGCTTAAACCCCCGACTAAAATACAAGCAATATTTCATCCATAATGCTGCTGTTAAACCCTTAACAAATCTAGTTTGATCTTGTAACAAACTTCTTCAAATTCAGGGATATAAAAATATTCAGATTTTAAAATTTTAACTGTACAATATGTACATTAGTATTTGCACTGTTAAATTATGAATACATTTAAGCCTATGAAATACTACATTATAAATATCAATGTTTTTGACTTAGAATTGCAGCTAATACATTTTAAAACCTGGATAATGCATGTGAAAAGACACAATTCTGGAGCCTAATCCTTTAAGCCCTTATGAAAATATTTGTTACGTAAGTAGATTCATTGACTTAAATGGGGTTACATGCCTGAGCAAAGGACTCCAGCAGCTTTACCTCTCTCACTGCTGAGGGGTGGGGGGCACGACAGAAGAAACATCACCACTCATTGGCAGCTAAGTCCAGTTCCAGCAGCTGAATTAATACCTTCCTTTAAGCAGGCACAAAAAAACCCCAAAATCCAAAACAACCACCTTACACTTTCTCAAAAAATTGTGGAGGAAAACCCATGACAGTTAAGTGTATAAACCATTTACTGTTGCTCTAGGATACATCAAGGCTTCAAGCATTTCAGCTCCCACATTCTGATTTTTACCTCTTTAAGGAGCATTTTCCCAAATTAAAAACAAAAATAAAATTCCAGTTTTTGTGCGGAAACTTGAAAGAGGAAGAGTGAGCTTTATCTGTGAGGAAAAGACACAGCATAGAGCCTTCTTTTTCTTGGCAGCAAGAGGAAAAAGTCAAAGATCACCTATGTGGATATAGCTACAGCACAGGACTGACATTTTTATTTACTTATCTTTGTTGAATCCTCTCTCAGGTAATTCAGTGTAGGTGAATAGCGAGCATAAAATAAAATGTCTACAAAAAGTCTCTATCAAGAACTGCAGTAACAGTATTTTGACAGCTGAAACACAGTATGTAAACCTAGCAGTATCTGAGCAGATTATTTGGTGTGGGGACATTTCTGAATGTTACTTGTACAATGTAAACTCTGGCAGGGTTATCATTTACACTGGCAAAGCATTAAGAACTTTAGCAACTTGCCTAAGTACAATTATTAATATAAAAAGATGTGGTTCATACTGTAGCTACAGAGTTGACTGGTCTTCCCAATTAAGAAATATTAAGAATTAATTAAGAAATAATGCAATTTTTTCCTTTGTGTCCCCTCTTCTTCTTTGATTTGGTTGTCCTTTGTCCAAACTGAGAAGTAGATAACGCAGTAGTTGGACCAGAAAGATCATCTGTATAGTATGGATATCTCAGTGACCGTGGTTGTGGAATTGGCTGTCCTAGAAAATATCCTTCCTCTTCAGAATCGGATGATGAGGATGAAGTTGAACACCAGGAGTCATCTTCATCACCATACAGTCCAAAAAACTTATCAACCACCTGATTCCTCAGTGCATAGTCAGACCTAGTATGGGCATATTGTCCATACAGCTCTGCATTTTGAATAAATGCCCGAAGCTCACGTGAGCTCCTGTTCTGAATAAATTTTTCATGATCCTGAGGGGAGTAATAACGAAATCTCTCTCTCGGAGAGCTTCTTCTTTCTGTGGCCAAGTTAAGTGCATTATCTGAACGAGACTTCCTACTTCTTCTGCGATGGTGAGAAGGCCGATTTCCACGTTCTTCAAAATGGTAAACACGCCTACGAGTCCTTTCACTCATCGGAGGCTGACGTATTTCAAGATTCTCATAACTTCCGTTATCAATGACATCATCTGAAAACTTCACCTGCTGTGGTCTAGACTGGGATTTAGATCTTCTCAGTACAGGCATATGGACTGGCTTTTCCTCTGGCAAGACTTTTTCCTGACACAACTCTGAGCTCAGACTCTTCAAGGACTCTGTGCTCCGGTGGAGCATTGAAGAATTTAGAGTTCCCATGTTGCTCATCTTCTCACAGTCCTCCACATCCAGCTCTTGGAAAGTTTGCAAAGAGTAGAGAGATGGCCGTGGTTTGCCTTCTCCGTCCATTGAAGCCCCTGTGGGGAAAAAGGAGGAAAAGGAAATGAGAGAAGCATGATGGAGACAAGTATTATAACAAAATATAAAATGTTTCTTGTCAGCAAAGCAGACCTTTCGGAACTATTCAGAACTAAAGGACTAGCTTCACAGAAGATTAAACTTTGTTTTGACTTAAAACATTTAAGTATTAGCTCTGATTACCAAAGAATTACTTCATGAGGACATCAAGAGCAGAAATTCTATTAGTTTAAAATTTTGAAACATGAATACAGCTAGGCCTTTAAGAAAAAAGGATTATTTAAAATTATTCTGCAGTCTATGCTTGCCATTTTTAGGGCTAAAATAATTCATGTTTCTGGTACTGCCAAATTCATGTTCCAGCTGTTGCTACAGGAAAGCCAAGCTTTACTGCCTTGCAAAAAAGGATCCTTACCCTCCAAAAAACATCAACAATAAGCTGGCCTGGTGTACTCCACATTTGTGTCTACTGACCCTTCATTCCCACAGCAGTGCCATGTGCCCTGTGATGGTCCCAGGTGCAACACCTCTAGTTCATTCTCCTCCTGTGCTCCCTGAAACAACCTCCCCTCCTCAGTTCCTTCATTACTGCTTGGCAAATGCAGCCAGCCTGTGGTTGGGCCTGAGCTACACGAGTAGTTGCAGTAATTCAGGTTACAGGAGGAAAAGAATGGAGAAGATGATTGAACAACTTTTAAAACGGGCCTCTAACTCCCAGGTTTGGGGGTTTTGTAGGGAAATAGGAAAGGAAGGTTAACACGCACTTTATCCCTTTGGGTAACTTTTGACAATCACGTTTGACAAGGAGATTCACAAAAGCGGATTACCAGTTTCCTTTTAGTCAATGGAGAAAGATAATCTCATAAACCTAATTTCCTAAGGCTAAGAAATTTACCATCCTTTCAGACTTCCTACATATTTTTACAAGCAAATCAGGAAATTATCTAAAGTGTTTTGCAGATTATCTTTAATGTTATCCTAATATATAATGCAACTTCTTGTACTTAAGGTATGGCAAAAATAAATTGTCATTTGCTTAAAGTGGTGATTCATATATAACAAATGCACGGTTTAAGACCATTCTTACTCTGACAAAGAAAAGAGAATTCAGAAGGAAAGGAGAAGAGTCTAATAGAATTTAAGTAGCAGAAACATATCTCACTAAAGATTATGTGCTTGATTAAAGCTGTTGCCTACTTTACATGCATCTCCTACTACTAAAGCTTTTTAGAAATCACAGAAATGAAAAATCTTTGTTGAAAATACTCCAACACTCATACTTTGGTTGACCTCTCCATCAAAACTATTCATTTATTTCCCCATTACCTGTTATGTTAGACAAAGCCAAGGAATCCATTGAGTCTCGAACACTTTGTTCTTGCTGTTTAAAGTCAGACAAACATTCGAGTGAACCTCCATACCACGGTGTTTGGTCGTGTTTGTATCCTGATGCCCCATGTTCCATGTCTAGCTCCTGGATTTTCCTGCTGCTGGCAGGGCCTGGGTGGCTGCCATATGCAGAGTCTCCCAAACCATCTTGTGACTGGGCCCAGTACATGTCTGATTGATACTTCTTACTTGCTAGGCTTGGATTATTTTTTTTCAAGTCCAACTTGCTCTTGACCATGCTATCAGAAATCCAGTGTTCACTTGATCTAATGTCTACTTCAGCGGGCTGCTGGAAAAGGCTTTTATCACCAAACTTCAGAAGAAGTTGAGTCATGTAATCTTCATGTTCTGCCCATTCTTCAGGGTCTTCAGGCATTTCTTGCTCTACTCTTCCTTTCCAGAAATCTTCATTAACGAAGCTTGCCTCTTCCCTTGAAAGGCTTAAATCATCCAACTTACGAGAGAGAGTATCATCAGCATTGTCTGAAAGGCCAGGAAATTTGTAATTGACGGCTGGTGACAGGAGGAGAGACTGACGGCACTGGTCAGCTGACCGGCTGCTTTTTCCCATGCGGACACTCCTCCTGGAATCTCTGGATCGAGCTGACTGAAACGCAGAATCAGAAGAGTCGGAGGCATGGACATCCTCTCCCAAGCTGCAGGTTTTTGAACAATAAATCTGCCCTTGCTTTGGAAGGAAAGGGCAGCCAAGCAAAGAGGTCTTGCACTGAGCACAAGAAAAGCAAGCTTCTGTGGCGTGCCAGTGCTGTCCATCATAGGTCATCTGAGCATGGTCAACACCTAGAAAGGGAGAAAAAGCAGTGCTTTGGGTTTCTCTAAAAAATTACTTGCAGAATTCATGCTTCTGGAACGTGAAATCAGTTCATAAATTGGCTTTCCCTTAATTTGTAACTTTAATGCTTAAAAAGGACTTACCAATATGTTCCCCACAGGTCTCACAGTATTCTGCATAGAGAGATTCAAAACAGTTACAGCAGAACGGTCGCCCATCCTTCATGATGTATCTCTGTCCACCCAGGATTGTTTCACACTCAAGGCAACAGAAGTGCTTCATGTGCCAGTGGCGACCTTCAGCTTCTGTACACTCATCAGCAAAAATTATCTGTTCAGAAATAAAATGTATACTTTTAGTTAAGTGGCCAAAACCTGACCTTTGGAGTTAGAGCATGTAAAATATCCTAGCTCTGCAGTTTATTTTTATTTAGCTGCCTTTTGCATACAAAGATAGAAACAACGACCTCCCACAGCAAAGGAACCTAAGAATTCAACCATTAAAGAGGCCTCTATAAGGATGATATTTTTGAATATTTGTACAGATACTTTTTCTTATTCGATCTACAAGGTTCAACTCTAAACACAAACAGATTTGTGCCTTCTAAAGACCATCATATTGCTTGTAATATTGCCAATTTGACAAGAAATTCAATACCCCTCAGCCTCCAGACACATCTATGCAGCAGAGTCCTGACTTCTTAAGCGACTGCATTTGAAGTTAGGAATTTCCCAACTGCAGTTTCTTAACTGAACAACAGGAGTGTAGATTGGCTGTAAAATGTGAATTATTTACCTCATCACAGGCTGAACATCGAGGTTTGAGAAGTTCAGCATGGTGTCTGCCACAGTGAATTTTTCCATCTTGGTAGAAGTAGATAAGGTCAACAAGCAGCTCATTGCATGTGAAGCACACAAAACACGAGGGATGCCAGCACACACCAGGCCCGGCTCTCGAGGCAAAAACTGCAACTTCACCGCCATTTATTTTTGTACCACACTAGGAACAAACACAGAAAGTGAACACAGTTCCCATCCCAAACTACTAGCTTCTTGTGTTTAAACTAAGTTAAAACACCAAACCCAATATGAGATTTTATTCCAAAATTCTGACAAGAGGAAAAAAATGTTATCAATTTTGGTCTAGACAAACTGTGTCTCAATGAACCTTTTGTGAATATAAGTTTATTTTATATAAAATAACATTTTAAAGCATATGTCTGTTTTTCATTTGTCATTACTTTAGTATGAGTCAGCATTAGGGTTTTTTTTTGAGTAGGAAATACATCAAAGACTCAGTTAATTCCCAGTGTGTTTTGCTTAAGCAAGCACTACCTTCTTTCTTCTTCCATGCAGCTTCCAAAAATCCTTTTTTTTTGGTTTTATTGTTGTCTTCAGACATAGACAGAGATAAGCTTAAATTTTAATACTGAGATAGTGTAGTTTTAGATTATTCAGCCTGGTAGTCAGCTTGTGGCATTAGGAGTATTACCTGTTCACAAACTGCATGCATCACTGCTCTTGAGAGTAGTTTAATAGTGCCTCGGCCAAGTGCCTCCTTTTTGCGCTGAGAACTGAATATCTGCAGTTCCTTCTTTTCTTCTTCACTTAAAGACTGGCAGTATCTCACCTTCCAGTGAAAACACAAGAGAACTTATTTTATACACTGAGCCTTTAAAGTAACACATTAATAAGTAAGTGCATATATGCAAGGAATTCATCAGGCCTGCTGCCACTCATCATTAAACTTTTCCAACTTGCCTTCTCTGCCATCTTAATATTTAGGTAATATGGCATAACACAAAAGGAGTATGGAGAGAGATTTTACATTAGAGGAAAAAAAACCCACCATGCTAAACTAAGAAGTTGTTTAGGAAAGAAAAAAGATTTTTAAAAGCCAACCCAAAATCTGCTGCTATCCTAAAACAATGGAATGAAACCAAATCAGCCGTAACATTGTCTTTTAGATTTATGGTTAAGTGCCCACAACTAAGTATTGCAGTAGACACAAGATCTTAAGTATTGACATCCACGCCCCTTTCCTTACAAAGAGCTTGTTTGTTATTTCCACTTCTACTCCAAATTAGCTGCATAACTGAGATGCAAACCTTTTACTATCACAAAGCATCCTTTTTGTGCGCTACAATGCAATTTCAGGAATTTGTAGGTTCCTGGTAATTGGTGGGTGGCTGCAAACACTATAAAACCAACTTGTGTTAAGTTTATTGCAGTGACACCAACCTCCCTAACAAGCAGAAGCAGTGTCCTTCCAGACAGCTCTTATCTGCACACAGGCCAAGCGGACAGCTGAACAATGGACTCAGTGTACACACCGTGCTGCTTTATAGCTCAGATGCCACTGCAGGCCACGGTTTAGGCTTGTAATAAATACACAGGCAGGTAATTCTCCATGTAAAAGCTGGCAAGGAGACCCCAAGCCCTGATGGTTCATCCTAAATTCTGTATTTACCTCATTATCATGGGGTGGCAGCTGATAGAGAAGTTGTTTAATCCGGTGTTTCTCTCCAGGACTGTTAACGTAAGGGACCTTCTCCTCTGGCAAGCAGGCGAAATACAGCTGGACCTGACCAGGAGAAAGACAGAGCTCAGTCCAAGGGAGATGCATCACCCAAGAACTGCCAGCATCTTTTAGCTACTGTTTTATCTCAGTTCTCATTTATGAAGGAAGGAGGTCACGCTACATTAGACCTAAGACACGGTTTTTGCTGAAAATACGAGACCCAAATAAACCAGCTCAGCAAACCTGAATTGTCTCTGATAAAACTAGCACCCAGCTGCTGAATTGCTTTTCTGGAATGCAATTTGCAGTGACAATTAGGGGGGTATCATAAATTATGCACATTTAATGTTCTCATTATTCCCACCCCCTTTAGGGCTGGTCAACAACTCTGTGGAAATTCCAAGTTTCCCTCTGTAATTTACCACACAAGGCATGAAGCTTTCCAGAAAACAGCCACTATATAAACAAATTTAATTTGCTCTCTGCATTTTACACATTGTTGAGACAAAAGCTGTTTTGTAGTCTCCTGCTGACCAGGTTCACCCAAAGCATCGGCTTTCATTGCTTCCATGTGGGCTTTGGTAAGAAGGTGGAAACATCCTTCCCTTGGGAGGAGGCTGGATCCAGCCACATTTCAATCAGGTGCAAGTTAACCATGGAATTTTCATGGGATGAATGTTTTTGTATCAATCTTCACTCTTTTTTTTTTTTTTTCAGAAGAATATTATGACAGGAAAGCTGTAATGAACACTATGACAAAGCCCAATGGCAAAAAATATTTTTGTGGAACAGCTACAGATTTATTGTTTTTCCTATGCAGCTTCCAGCTTGTCATGAGACCTGGAGCTGTAAGTTTTGCTATTGGGAAAAATATTACTTGCCATCCAGATTTAGATAATGCTCAGGTCAACAGCTTATTACTGTTCAAGATAGGTGAAAAAGAAGCAGTAATCTGTCACTTAAGCCAGGAAGCAATCAAAATTATTAGAGACAGGCTGTACAAAACATGACTTAGTCTTCATTTAACCAAAACTTAAAACAACTGAAGTTTACTGTAAGCCCACTTGCTACTAACTGCATTTCAAAAAGCTCTGGAAAAAGATAACATGCAGCAAGAAGTGAAGCTTTAAAGATACTTTCTGCCCTTTTCTCAAGTTTATTGCACTGTTCTCAAAGTAAGTAATTTGTCTTGGAAAAAAAAAATCTTTGGGGAGTTTGAGCTAGCTGAGATTATGAGGATATTTTAGGGCATTTAATTGTTCTGGCAGAATGTTAGCTTGCTGTTTGCCTTAAGGTCTGATTCATCAGGATTCTTATAGATGCTTAAATAAGTGATAAAAAGAGTTGCCCTAAAAATAGCCCATTATTTGCCATTCCTGCTGACTTGTTACTTTACTCAGTATTAAGAAAATCTCTGCATTGCAAAAAGGAGACATCTTCTGCACTTTTTTTAACTATGAACTGTATAAGCTTACCAGGATTGCTCTGCCTCCTTTAGCAGATGTTGCAAAGCCACCCTGGCCATTTAATACTAAAGTCTGAGTTCTGGATATTAGCAAGCACACAGCTTAAGCACAGTTACAATATCATCAAGTAAATGAAAACCACGAGAGGCTCATTTTGATCTCCCACAGAAACTTGCTCATAAATAATTTCACTTTTATTTCCATTACTGTGATGTTATACAAAAAAAAAGGGTAATGAGGAGAGGGGAAGGAACAGCCCAGCCAACCCATGAATGTCGGCTCCAGACATCATGCAAGATTAATCCTAGCAGGGACAAATGACAGCCATACAACTATTTAAACAAGTGTAAAATATGTTATTATTTGTCACAGTGATAGAACACTTGCATTTACGTGCGCTGTAGTATCATCCATGTTCTAGATGTCAAATGCCTAATTTGCCAAGTGCAATGAAGTACTTGGCCAAAGAGCACAATGCCATGAGGTATGTCATAAGCTTTAATTTAACCTAATAACTACTTTCAAAGAAAAAGCACATTTCTGTGCTACTTTTAGACTTGACAATACATATCTCTGCAGCACATACTTAGTGAAAAACCTTGACTGGGAACTGTTCTTTGGAACATAAAACTCCTCAGGGTTGAGGATTTTAAGCTCCCTACACACAGCCTCATTGGAACAGGAAACAAACAAAAAAAAGAAGTGAAAAGTTCTATATGAATTAAAGTTTTATACATTATAAGAATTTCATTGCACTTGTAGAGGCAGCACATCACTCCCTCAGACAGTCCTTATGAGGCTTATTTTTAAAATGCAGAAGTATAGTTGGTACCTGCTCTGGTCTGAGGCCTGGGGGAACCCAAGCATATTCCTCCAAGGCACAGCCAGAGTCATCATCAGAGGTTGAGCTTCGCTGACACCCAAAAACGAGGTTATTGGCTTTGGGCTCCATCTCCAGTGGCATGAGTGTGAAGCGTTAAATATTTCAGCTGCAGCTCATCAAGAAATTGATCTAGAGAAAGAGATTAATAGACCTTTAATAAATTTGAACATGCAACAACTAATTATCAGTGTAAATGATCTTAAAACAGTTCAGTATTCCTTTTGTTGTCCAGAATGATAAATTATTGAAGCTTCATTACAACTTGCTATAAGCAATTCAAAAGTTCTTGAAAGTTATAAAAATAAAACTACTCAAGAAAAAAACAAAACAAACCCTAGACACACACTACCACAATTGGCAACCACAATGTATTTCAATATTAACACTTGTCACCTTTTACAGTTCTGCTTGTTTCACATCACAGGTTGTACATAGGTATATCTAGCAAAGACTCACTGAGCAGATATTAACAACATGAACGACACAAGCTCTTCCTGAAGCCATTACTACCACTAATCTAGTAAAACAAAAGACATGACAACCACATGTTAAAAACTAAAGAAATTACTGGGAAAAGACAGTTGTGCAAGTAGCATCCTGTTGTTCACAAGGTAGGCACAGAGCAGCAAGCATCTGCTGGATTCCTCTGAGAACTTTGTTTTAGCTGTATGGGAGCGGAAGGGCGTTGGTCCTGCTAAATATCTGAAATTCAATTATGCCAGATTAGTCTCTGTAAAATACATCATGATTGTTCTGTCAATTTAAAACCCTACAGGGTGATGCTTCTGTTGATTCATGAAGCCTGCAAAGATTAATATCACTGGGATCATTTTGAATAACAACTGGCAAAGAAGGCTCTCACCAAGATCCATAGCAGTCTGCAGTAAAAAGCTTAAGATAAATATCTTACATTAGAATGTCTAGCAGTTCTTAGGAAATTCAGATGAGGAATTTCAATGAATATATATATGTACATAAAAATACAGATAACCAAACCCACAGAGGATGTGTCCTAACATGGCAGACATCCTGACCACTCAGGGTAGGAACAAGCTTGCTGTAACAGTACCACATTACACATGACCTATGTCTTCCCCATTTTAGGACATTCTTTCACCTATTTATCTAAACAGAGATCCAATTTTGTGAGTGCTAGATCTGAGCAGCAGAAAATTCTAATCTCCTTGCCATATAACCTTGCTGGTGCGTCTAATGTGGAGAGCAATCTAAAAACTTCTGGTGAGTCCCACGTTATTACATATCCAGTATATCACCACCATATTAGAGAAAGTAAGTTGCTGATAGATCACAGATGGAAGATTTAAGACTGTGTACCCAACTATTTTGCTGGTTACTCAACAGGAGTTTCTCCTTCAAGCATCAGGCACTGGTTAGTGCCAAGTTCTGATGATTCAGCACATAAACTAAACCTGTTCCATAAAAAGTGCCCACATGCATCCAGAGCAACAAACTCACAGAAATTACAATGCCCAGTAGTATACGGTCTTATCTACTCCTATTTTCTATACATCTATACATTCCCACACCCAATACTGGGCTAGTGCTCATAGAAATTAAGTTATTTAACTTTACTCCAAAACCTTCTGGTTCAAAAACATAGGCATTATTTTTGGTGTATGGCTGAGATGCCAACACACTTCATAGCTGCACTGTAATAAGAGATTAATTTAATATTTGATGGGGCAAGCAAACCTGCCAACTTCCCTTCTGAGAACAGGCTATTTCTGGAAAGCTGGTGAGCTGTCAGGCACATGCCTGAAATCTTACTCAAGTTGAACAACTGAAGGTTAGCAAAACAGCTTCTGAGTTTAACATTGCCATGTCACCATCTTTCTCAAGGAACGTGAGTATAACCAAACTCAATCCCATGTATTTCAAATAGAAAACAGACTTCCTGGTACTTACTATATCCCTTGTCAGAAACAAATGACAAGACAAGAGACTGTTTCCCTTTTCAACTTACTAGTGGAAGTAAAGTTAAGCATCAGGTATGTTTTTGTTATTGCTTGCATAAAACTGGGGTTTGAGGGATGGGGATGCTCAGATTGGCAGCTTGTGTCCTGCATCATCTATATCCAAATAACTCTTAAGTAAAAAGTCACTATGAGGATCATTGAGAAGCCCAATTCCTTCCAATATTATCTCAGCAGCAGATGAACTGTTTTACCATTTCCCCTTAGAAAGAGGCAGATATCTAATTTACAATACTGTGTCACTCACTGACATCTAAGCTGGTATTTCCAATTCTTATGGCATCGCAACGCAAGAACCTGTGGTGGTCAAACAGTCAGTTTTCAAGAACTGACTCCTGCCCAATAACCCAGGAATAAAAGGAGTCAGTAGGTGAAATGTCTTTGCCAATATTTCATTAGGCAGCCTGACCTCAATCGCACACCACACAAAACAGATTTGAAACATAATTTAGGCAAAGAGACCGGTTAAGCTCTGGCAGTGCCTCGGCACTTGAGCAGAGTGTTCCCCTGCCTCATTCACACAATGCCAAACGCTCACAAGCCCACCAGTAACTGAGTAATCGCTTCATATTAATTGTGCAAAACCCTTTCTCTGCAAGATCAGAGATTAACTTCTCTGACTTACTTCTCTTGAAAGGCAAGAAAACAATCCAAAATCTGAATGCATGGTGATGTGTTAACTTTGCTGAGTATTTTGAATACTAAGGCTAAATACTACTTCCACACTGCAAAAAGCAGGGCTGGGAAACATCAGGATTTCAACTAGCAAAGGTATGTAAGTGTAGGAGTGCTGCCTAATTCCTAAGGAAGATAAGGCACTGGTAAGAGACCAGACTGCTTTTCTGCAGAAACTGGTCCTGCCTGGGCGTCCTCTGACCAATCCGTTTAAGAGAGCTTGCATACCAACAAGAGGAAACCACAGACCCACAGGTCCAGTTTCCAGTCATACAGGACAGTTGAAAGTTTGGCTGATAGAGAATAAAGGAAAAATACTCCTTAACTCCAACTCTAAAATGCAACTTTATTGTCACGGTTCTCCTCCCCAGATAAGGCAACTGGAAATGGTCAAAGCAACGCTCACAAATCTTCAGTGAACTGAGATTACTCAAAACAACATCATTCACTTTCAAAGAAAAATGCTCCCATAGAGCAAAGGCAAAGCTGGCTATAAAATGACTGACAGTACATCACGTATCAATGTGGCCATGTCACAAATACCGTGGTGTTGCTGAGAGCAAGGTTTCTAATCCAGCCTAGTTAAACAGCAGGCTATCTGCAGAACTATTTTAGCAATTGCTTGTTTAGGAGTTCTTCTTCCTCTCCTGCTCAAGTGTGATTTGGTTTGCATTTTAAAACTACAGGGTTTTTCCTCCCTGCCTTCCAACCACACTCATCCTTCAAAGTGATCTCTTTAAAATGATTACATCCTAAAGAGGATTCAAATGAATATAAACAACAGCTGAAAAAATAAGTGCTTTCCAAGGGATGAGTAGAAAGGTGTATTTTCTACTCCTGCCATGACACCTACAGAACACAACAAGGATGTTTTGTTTTGCTTTGCTTTCTTGAAGTCTGTGGAACATTTTGAGGTTTCAGCTCTGTTCAAATACTACCTCTTAAAAAAGGCTTTATAGTCTACAAGGAGGTATTCACTGGCACGTTGACAACTATGAGTAACATAATTGAACTACACAGCTAAATTCGATTTAAAAAGAAAAGCAATTAATGTGTTTTTTCCACTGATGAATTAAAACAACCATAATATGAGAAATTCCTTAGAAGCAAAGACAAACTACACTCCTAATTACAAACCTATGGGTACAAAAATATTGGGATATCAAACTTAGAACAAAGTTGTTGCTGAAGCCCATTTGAAGGTTATCCCTGTGCTAGGATTTCCAGCTCACTGATTATGTTCCCCACTGACCAGATAGAAAGGTCATGATTTGTGAGCACAGTTAGACAAACATCTCCTTGCCCATCCCCTGCTGTTTTACTCTGTCCTGCAGGGTAAATTGTTTTAACAACTTTTTTTGTTAGAAGGCTTGTTAACAAGGCTGTAGGGGGTACAAGATGCATATCACATGCATCCATTCACAATGAAGGCTCAACGAGTTAAGATTAGCGTGGCCAGCTCATTCACCTGCTTATTTAATCCCTGGTGCAAGATAACTACATTAGAAGAGGAAGGGTGTAATACAGCAGCAATAAACAACCATAAAGTAACCTAATAATAATTCAAAGACTATTTCCAATATGTATTACGCACATCATCAGGAAGTCCCATTCCCTAACTACAGAACAAGTAACATATTTACAGTGACCTCTACGGCTCTGTGCTTGGAAAATCTGGATCCAATTGATGATCAGAATCTGTATCAGTACCAGCAACTTCTTCATCTGTTGACTCCTTTGAGTAAGGAACTACCCAGAGCAGTGGGGGAAAGAACGGAGCCTGTCTACTTATCCATTCAACGGACCTCTAGATGGACCCTAAAAGTAAGAACTTTTTTCCCTTTCATTAGCCAGCGAACAAGGACCGACAGATGAGTTAACTGCTTTCCTCCTCTAGCATTCCAGCGCAAAGATTACTTTTCCAACTGAAAATCAGACTATCCTTCTCAGGGTATTTTCTTTTGACGAGCCACACTGCAAAGACAGGCTACCTCCATTAACAAAAGGAGGAAGCCCCATGACAAAGCATCGCCCCACGCCAACACATCTGATTTGGCCGTGTTATCCTTGGCACTTTCCAGCGCTGATGGAAACTCAAGCGCACACTGCAGTAAGGCAAGACCCAAACTTCCAGCCGAGGAAGCCGTATTCTCACGGATGCTTCCCCCCTCTCTCCTTAGGAGGGTGTACAGATTTAGAAAGAAAGAAATCCTGCCTTTTACAGTCTCCCATTGATTTTTTTAAATTCTATTTTAAACAGCAGCCAGACTTTACTCCAATGTACACATATACTCAGGTTTCACCCCGTCACCTGTTGGCTCTCGAACAACACCCTTCTTTGTTAGGGCTCACAGCCCTCATTTGAGACAAGTTTCCAGTGAAAACACTTGAAGAAAGTGTTCAATAAGTCACAAGGCTGGAATTGTAAAGAATAGAAAAATAAAAAAATTCTGCGCCTAGCCTTGTGTATCGACAGCCCCGCCGCGAGCGCTTATCCCGGAGGAGCCGGGA